>NW_018397264.1:583866-761765 GCF_002168275.2 Theobroma umbraticum
CAGTTTAGGAAGGGACCAAAATTGACCGAGCTTTAGTTCCCAGTGAATACAGACTAACATAGGAAACAAGGTTTGGTTTAATCCCTTCAATTTCAACTTGATAGACCCAAGACCACAGCTTTGATTTAGTCGACGGATACACAAAAAAATTACGTTCTTCGTCTACTCCGCTGGTCACGCATGACTTAATATTTTGTTAAAACGTTACATCATGCGACGAGTTTCATATCTTAATAAATTAATCGTCTGCTTTGCGTCATACGGACTGTTCGCCACAGCTTAATAAAGTTTGAGAGGAAACCTTCTTCCATTCTTGGTTGTTTCCGTTTTGTTGTTTTCCACTTTAATTCGAAGGATTACTCCTCTGCATGAGCATACACTTCCATTTTCTGAGGTCTAGGGCTAGGCACCCTTGACACCAGCTTGAAAGATCCAGTCAGGCTCCACCTTTAGTGGACAAATAACATCAGTTCCCAAAGAGTTTCCTCAGACTGGTGTGTTTCTCATCTCCAGCCACCCCGATGCAAAATTTCATTTCCTGCTTCAGGTACCATCCTCTACAATGTATTCAGCGCAATCCAATGTGATGCCAATGGTGACAGAAACAAATGCAACTGATAATTGCCCCACTAAATTTACAGCTCTGTAACAGTAATTGCTTCTATTAGAGCTTTTCACAGCAACTACGCCAAACATCTTTCAAGGACCACATATTCAGGCCCAATCACAAGGCATTATATATGAACAAGCAAGCATGGACAAAAGAATAGTCTACCACGATTCTTAGATCCCTACTCTTGCTCCACGTGTCATGAGAACCAACAGCCTGATGTGAGTGAGACCTATTATTTCCCAAGCATTCTGGCATCATAAATAATGCCTAAAGCACAAATCCAAGCAACCATCAAACCTAAATATATGACATGAAAGAATGCCATCACGTTCAGAAACAGAAACAAGAATGAAATACCCACTAGTTTATATTTTTCACTCACACGCACAAAATGATCTTGGGCAATCACTTTAACTACAGCTGCTAAAACCAAATTGTTAATTTGCACTGTAATAGCCTTTTTCTGATGAAGGTAACATTGATATGAACAGAAAGATATCAAAACCGTGTATCTTCTTTACAACAAAGTCAACTAGACAACGTAAATGGTGCCCTATTTGTCTTTTATTTTGCCAAGGAATTACCCAACAAGCATCCTTCCACATCCCACATTTCCTTCACTTGATAACAGTCATCATAATGGCTAACTAAGAAAATGTTCAGTTAAAACATGTATCTAGCTACTATCGCATGCCAACTATATTAAGTTGGAACAAAAAGAAACTTTTTCCAAAATTTTACCCTCATTGTGAGTTCCTTGTCCTCTTGGCAGTGAACAGTTGACGAAGGAAAGCAAACTTCCCCTTTGTTCGAGCAGATAACTCAGTCATGGTTCCATTACTTGTTTCTGCTGTCTCGCTGGTGTCAGATTCAGGTATGGATGGTGAAGGTGGTGTGAGTGTGAAGAGAATTGCATTCAGCATACGGATTATCTGGCTGAAGCTGGGCCTCATGTTAGGGTCCTCAACCCAACATGATTGTATGATAAATGCCAGATCAGGGGATATATCCTCTGGAACGCTAGGTCGCTCTTGCTGCACACTCATATGACATCAACCTAGTTAGTTATCTGTTCATTTAAACATTTATCATGCATAGCAAATCAAAGCATTAAAGACTTGCACCTTTACTTAAAAAAAAAAAAAAGACTTGCACCTTAAAAGCAGCAGCATAAGCTGCCTGCAAATTGGACATGCCTTCAAATGGCATGCGATTGGTCAACAATTCCCATAAGACAATTCCAAAGCTGTAGACATCAACCTTGTTATTGTAATGCTTTTTCTCTCCCTGACGCAATGTCACTGTGCTATACAACTACAATGACAGATTGACAGTAAAAGAGTGATAATATGCAAGTAGAATGGTGTACAAAAGTTAATCTACCCATAGAATTACTTTTTGTTACATGAATGGATCATAACCATGACGCCGTGATGACAAAAAGTTCAGCAAGGAGGAGGATGAGTAGAGTATGATGAGAGGGAATTTCACCAACTGCAGAATATAAATGTCCTACTTTATTGTAATTTATTAGTTGCCATCCAAAACTAAAACAGGCTAGAAAGTGGTTCAAGAGTAATTTATGTATATTAATCCAGTCAGCTACTAAATATGACTTTAATAAATGATCAAGGAATACATTAATTTACAAGGTAAAAATATGCCAAACTCATTTGAGCAAAAATCAATAAATCACTGCAGACTAATAAATGAATTACCAATAGATGGATTCCCCTGCAACCTCTTAAGAAAACTGCAGAGATCACAAATAGTTTAAATAGAGTAGGGTTATTCTGTATGCAGCTAAGGTTTCGCCATTAACTATTCAACCAAAAAAAATCCAAATATATATAAACATCTCTGCATACAAATGTCTATCAATATAGAGTAAGTACATCAGAGAAAATGATAAATTTTCCCCTCCTAATTAAAACTTGATGATTTTCATAAACTTACATCATTCAGTAATCTGGTAATCTAGATATTTGAAACTATATTTAAACCTGATGATTTTCATAAACAATAGACTTATTGCCTCCAAAGAACATTAATGACTTACAGAGGGGAGAGGATATTCACCAGTTGACAAGAAATTGGAAAGTAACTTAAATGTTGTAACTAACAAGAAGAGAAAAAAAAAAAGCTTCAATCTTCATTGTAAATAGGATTGTTTGTCCATTCCGCTAAAACAAACTAGCACAAACCTCAGGGGCCATCCAGCGATAAGTCCCAGTCTCTGCAGTCATCATCTCTGTCACAGATTCTTCCCTTGCAAGACCAAAATCTGCAAGTTTAACAGACCTCTGGTTTGCTGTCAGCAACAAGTTATCTGCATTGATAAATTTCCATACAAATTTGCACTTAGTCAAAGTAATCAAGAACTAGATGCTAAACTAGAACAATGGTATTACATCAAACAGGGAACTACAACCCACAATTTCAATGGCACAGATTCAATCAGATACAAGCATCAGCCACTGCAACTCCAGTCGCAAAGTGAGTGCATTTAAAAGCATAGGACAGTTGTGTAATGCATATTCAGGTTCCAATATAAAATTGGGGATAGTATTGATTGAATGTAACATAGAAAACAGTCGCAAATAAAGAGACCAATGCAGCTGCAAATAATTCAAAAAAAAAATTATCTAAACCCACTAGTGCACAGCACAGAGAGAAAGAATTTGGACTTAAAGGAAAAGGGACAAACCGCATCCTAGTTAATATATAAATTTCAGTTTCTGCACAGTTACTAAATAATTTGACAGCTGTGAAGACTTCATGCAAACATGCCCAAGAGACAGAGAAACCGGATTAGAGCACGAAACCATCTCTAAGTGAAAAGATGATTATAAACCAGAATGAAATATCCACATTCCAGATGCTGCTATGAAAGGTATCATTGCGCCCTTTGAATTATTCCAAGCAAGCCTATCCAATTACTAAAAAATTCTTCTATAAAATAGCATTCTCTTATAACTGCTGAAGGATGCTCAAGAAGTACCAGGCTTTAGATCTCTATGTATAATCCCATTGGCATGCAGACATTCCATGGCTCGAGCAATGTCAAGCGCAAAATTCAAAGCCACATGAAAGTCTAAAACTTTCGGACGGATGCTAATTAAATATTTGCGGAGGGACATTCCTGGTAATAGCTCAGTTACTATTGCCATCAGCGGGTCCTTACAAGCTCCAAAGAACTGCCAAGGCAACAAATTCCCTATTGCAGGTGAGAAACAGATAAACCATAGATTCCCTCGATGAAACAGTCGATATTAAAAGCATCAAAGAAAATACTACTGCATACTGCATTTCACGTTTTGAACAGTCACCTTGACAAGATTCTCGTGTTTTACTCGAGACATCATGTTAACCTCACGAGCAAAACGACTCTCAAGTGCAGTTCTTTCCTCCACAGTACTCCCGCGGTGAAGAACTTTAATAGCAACGATCCGATCACCATACCTGGAAAAATATTAGACTCACCCCTATGTAACTAGGACAGCAGCCTTAGTGAACAAACACAATTTTACAATTTATCCCCATCACATGGTTTCACTTAAAACCTTTACAAATTAAAATACTATCTCCATCATTCTTTTTTCTACAACAGAATAAATAAATCATCTGTACAAAAAATCTTCAAGAAATAGTGATACTTAGAAAGGAAAAACAATGTTCTTCATATATTGACTTCTCCTGTTACATCCACACAAGCATCAAAAATGTATTTTCTAATAAAAAAAATTTAAATTTGTTAGTTTGGGGTATAATTAACTACAAAAGCTCGGATTACAATAAGAAGATTAAGAAAAAAAATCCCCACCACTAAAATACTATGGCTCCTTTTGTTTGGCGTCTGACAAAATAATTATGAGTAAATTAGAACTATTGTTATTACAGAGGTGTTTGAGACTGACCTTCCTTCGTAAACTTTGCCATGAGCTCCTTCGCCGATTTTGGAGCCGATAAATAACAATTTCGGGTCAATGAGCAAATTTTGATCGATGGTCAACTCTTGAGCAGCCGTTACCGACCCATTTGAAACGACGACGCTTCTTGTTTCTTCCTCGCTGCAACTCATAGTTGCAACTTTTGCTACCTTTGTTTTCCTTTTTTGGTTTCTAAATTATTCCCGAATTCCTCATTTCATCAATCAAATTAAAATTTTGCATTATCTTAAAAATCAAAGGCTTCTTTCAATTTCCACATCACCTTCAAACCACCGAACCCAAATAATCCTTCCGATTCCTCTTTCCCCTCCCAAACCAACCATCCAATTAAGCTCTTTGAATTCCGGCAACGGATTTTACTGTCTTTTACTTCGTTTCTTTTCTTTGTTTGAAACCTTGTTGAAATTTCGCTTGAGCTCCAAGCCTATTGGAAGATAATAACAAGAATATAATAAAGAAATGAAACCCTAACAAAGGAGAAGAAGATGAGACAAAAGCGACTTACAGTCCACGCAAAAAAAAAAAAAAAGACTGGTAATCACATGGAGCTCAAGCTTTCACTTAAAACAGAGAAGTTTCAATTCATCAAAGGAAGAATAATTTTAGAAAAATAAATCTAAAAAAAAAAAAAGAGAGTGAAGAGATTCAGTTTGAGGTTTGTTTGTCTATCTAGCTAAGTTAGAAGCTCCTCCGATGATGGAGATGATATTCCGAGAAATTTTTTTGTGTCTGTTCCGACGAGGGTTTTGATGAACCACCTTTTTCCCTTAAAAAAGAAAAATAATTTAATACTATAGTAATAGAAATGGGGGAAAAAGCAGAGGAGTAGTGTTTGGAGAGGAGTGAAGGGCCAATGAGAGAAGAGCACGTGGATAGCACAGGACTTTTTATTAGAGGTCATAGCATCAGCGATTTGGACATGGTTGGTCCAGGATGCCTCTGATGGGGCTCTCGTACGGAGATAATCTCTCTCTCTCTCTCTCTCTACTCGGGTCGGCTCGGCTCGGTTCTGTTCGACGGCCGCAATCGGCTGGGTTCTAATCTAAAGCGTTTCCCTCTCCTTTTTCTCATTTTGGCTCGTGCATAAATTTTTCATTTAAAAAATTGTAGTGGTAAACCAACTTCTTGGGAATAAAACGGCCCTGCTACAACAAAAGTCACATACAGTTAGCAGTATTTTCTTTTTCTTACACAAAGATACTCACACAAATGTTGCGTACTTCAATTCTTTTACCTATTTCTTTTACCTGAAAGCGACGCACTTTAACTGATATTTATATATATGTCTACGCTAATGAAATATATAAATAATTTTGTTATTTAAATAATTACTAAAATAAGAACAACAAATAAAAAATATATAATTATGTTAAAAAATGGAAAATAGATTCAAAGTAGGCACAGAAGTGGATTTAGAAACATGAATTGCAACCCTTCTTTCAAGAAAATTTAAATAACTAATATAACTTTAGTATTATATATTTTTTATTTTATATTTTTTTGTCAATTTTTCAATTGAGTTGTAACATCAAACTCAATAACCATTCTATGTATAAGATAGACTTAGATTAAAAATTTATATATATTATAATGTTATTTTCTCAATTTCTTTTAATGACTCAAAATAATCTTCTTTTTTCTGTTTTAATATCTATACTCTTTTTTTATTATATTCCAAGACTATTTTTATCAAAATTTTTACTTTTTTGAGTATACCAACTTTAAAAAAACATTTTAAAATTTTGATATAAAAATTTGCTAAAATAAAAATTTTTCTTTCTTAATCTTTCTTAATCTTCATGAAAATAAAATAAGAATGAAAATTTCAACACGAATATAGTATGTATAAATGAAAAAGAAAATTATCCACAATAATAGTCACAAAATCACAGTTGTTATTTTCATTTAATAAATCATAGCATAGTAAAAAAAAATGTTAGTTGTATATCTTTTATAATATAGAAACATCGTTACCTTATTATGGTGTATACGAACTTATCATAAATTATAAACATAAAATATTATATTATATGTCTTTTATGTCTAAAAAAATATCATTTACTTGCTTTTTTTCTCATACTTTTAGACGTTTACACAATTTGTGAACATTATCGGTAAATCTCAAATTTATATGTTTGTGAATAAAAAATCAGAGAAAATGAAAATATGAAATCAAAGAATTTCTATTAAATGTATACTTATCCTTTGCTTATTTTGATAGTCCCTTTTTTCTTTTGTTGTTGGAAGATGAAAGATTCGTTTTTTAAAGGAAAATAAAAAGACGGGACTACCATTGAAAGTTATCATCCAATTGTTACATTTTTTTAAATTAGTGACAACGGATTTCAAATCTTATTTTTGTATTTGTAACTTTTATAATACAGAAAGGAAATTAAATATTAAATATAAATACATTCATAATTTGTAAAAAGTAATAAAAATTATTTATAAAACAACATTCATATATATATATAGATAATTTTTATTGCTTATGAATATTAACTCAAACAACATTTTTATTGCTTATAATTTTTATTGCACTCATCATAAGTGTACGTATTTAAATAACAATATCTTCCTCCAAATAAAAAAAAAGTTTTATTTGTAAGTTTATATGTTGTAGACAATCGCGCCATTTAAAACAAATTTACGAAAGTTTTCTACTGCTGCTACATATGATATTAAATAATTTTATTGGAAGATCCAAAATCTTAGTTTAGAGGAAATATCTACTTTTTTTTGTAATTTTAAAACTTGTACACTTTTTTCATCGAAAACGTTGACAAATTTATTCCGCTTAAAAATATGAAAGCACTTTGGAGGCTTGAAGGGGGATGCAAGGCTCCTACCACGAAGCCATGGGACACGTACGTGGGGGAGAGGTTCGCCTACACTGTGGTTGTGGGGTCTGTCTGACATCTCCATCAAAAATTGTGGGAAAAGGTAGACCCCACACTTCTCTCTCAGCAATCCGCCATCTGATTAGAGACAAGGTGGCCATGGCTCTGACACTCTCATCTCTTCTTTCGTGTGAACCACCTGCTTACATGTCACACTGCGGGCTCCACCTTAACTTGTTTTCAAGTTGTGAAACACGTGCAAAAAATACAAATATCCTATTTTCCTTAATTTCTACAATTCACGCGAGAAAAACGTGAACATGATTTTCAAATGAGCCGAAGAAAATTAGAAAACAAAAGGATAATGAAAATCTATATTAACAGTAAAGTTCTTAATAAGTTAGTATAGTTAATGAATTGTTAATAAAATTATTTATATTTTAGAATAAGATGAAAATATCAAATATAAGATTAAAGATGTCAAAAAAATATAAGAATTAAAAATATTTATGTCCTTTATTCTTACCGTTTGCGTTTTCCAACTTTATGCACATTGTTTTTTTTTCTTTACTTTTTTCTCTTAATTTGTCCCCTTTTTTTTACATTTAAAAAGAAAAATTCTTTCTCCACTTTTCCAAAAGCTTTCCTTTTGTAATATGGTCCCTTATTTTCTTCCCTTTGCTTCTTTGTTTTTTCTTCTTTCAAGCAATGTCGACAATACATACGACCAAGGGAGATCTGTACCACTGAAATAATGCCAACAAGGCCAGCTTTAGTACATTCATGCCGACAAGGCCAGATCTAGCTTGATTTATGGCCAGATTTATGTTTTATCTCGGCCTTGTTATAAGCTTCAACTTTGATCAAACCGGACATGGATATGTCAACGAGTCATTCAACTCTTGCAAGACATTCTATATATTTATCAAACTCTAAAAACCATGACCAAATCTATGCCGGTAAAACTAAATCTAATTCAATAATAGATCATAATCAAGTCAAATCTATGTATGTCAAAGTCGAATACAATCTTAAAATTTAACCTTAATATGAAAATTAAATGTTTATTTAAAATTTAATATTTATCATTCTTTTATTTTTACATTTAACATATTATTTTATTCAAGTTAAAATGTAATTTTTTTGAATTTATTAATTTTAAAAAAGTTAATTACAAAAGTTAGCAATACAATTAATAAAGTTGATAATTTTTATGTGAAGATAGTTCCTAACAAATACAAATTTAATTTTTTTTATTTTAATAATGATAATTTATTAAATTTTATAATCAATTTTCTTAAATATATAAAAAAATTACATCTTAAGTTGAATAAAATAATAAATTGAACCATAAAATGATAATTTAACAAATAGTAGATTCTAAAATGAACATTCTGACTAAACATGAAATATCCAATAAAACTAATATGATGTAATCAGTGATTACAAACACCAAGTATTTTCATTATTTTTCTTTGCCAATAATACATTTGAACTAATTCTCCCAGATATTTATGTAGTGTGGGAAGGAGAGAGGCTGCAGGCGATGGCTCCTATCTAGCTTTGAAATTTGAAAGTTGATTCATTGGAGGGGAGGCCTCTGACTTCTGACCTTAAAACAGAGCAAAAGAAGAACAAACAAACAAAAAAAACTAAAGGTTTTGAGTGGAGCGTTAATGGTTATCACCTTGGTAGGCGTGCCCAGTTTCCTTAGCTCGGCTTCCGAGCTTCTTCAAGCGGCTCAATTGCTTTGGCAATTAATATATACAAGAAAATCATATTGTCTCCTGTCTCCTCCCCAGAGTCTAAATAGTTATGCATAAAAGGAGAAAGTCTGAAAAAAATATTAAATATGCATCTATTAAAGGAGAAAGCCTAAAAAATAAAAATTTAAATATGTACGTATAAAATGGAAAGCTAATGAGTGTCTACTAATACTTCACACACCAACCAAAATTTATATTAGTAAAAAGAAATTATAATAATTATTTTGTTTTTCTTTAATTTGATGAAATATTGTATTAATTTAATAAATATATATCAAGTGCCTCTGTTAGTGAATCAGATCGTCAATATTTGTGTTATGATCATGATATGTAAATTTTTATTTTTAAGTTTAAGCATCGTTCAATAAATTGGGTTCAAAACTTTTTTTAATAAAAAATATTATTTTTAAAATTTTTTGTGCATAATTTTGTAACATAAACTAATTTTTTAAAATAAATATTACTAACATCGTTTTCTCTCTATTGATAATATAAATAAACTCAATAATAGAAATTGCTATCTTGTTTATCTATTTCCAAATATGTTTTGTTTGATATTATCTTTTAATTTTAAAATTTTAATATGTTTATTAAATATTAGTATTAAGAATCTTGATTCTCTGTATATATATAAAAAAAAGAGAACTTAATATTTGACAAAAGATACATAATTCTGCATCTGGTAGCTTCCTAATTAGGATAAGGTATTCTATAATATTCTCAACATCCAAATTTCTTACATTATTATATATTGTTTCATATTTTATTCGAATCTACTTTATAATCCAACCTTATAGCTTATATGGTTGAAACATAACAAATTAGAGAAGACAGTATTTGAATCTGGTACCTTAAAAGTATTTTTTGTAAGAAACTATAAAGTGCATATCAGCTTTTAATTTACATGTGAGATCATCATTTTATTTTTATTTTATAAATGTTACATATATGTATATAAAATAAATAAAGAGCAAAGATAAACTCATCAAATCTTTGTAGTTGAAAATTAGCTTTCGTTTCATCTGTTACGTGGCAACCGACGAAGGGCTGGATGGTTCCAATGATGGGTCCCTTGACGACTACAAAAAAAGAAGAAAAGGGCCCATGTTAAGGAGCAAAGGTTCTGATAATTTCGTGACACGTGCTGAGACAATAAGGCAGCTGGAATAGTGGAAGGATAAGGTTGTTAATATATCTGGTTGATTGCTTCCTTCCCTAAGTTCCAATGTCCGAACCAACCGGTTAAACACATGGAAAAGGATCCGGTTAGAAGGCGTCGGAGATGGCTGGGCCGGGGCGGTGGAGGACATGTCGGCAAGGACCTTTGAATTCGATGTGACCATCTCAGCTGACAAAAACGTGAGCAGAGAGTGTGGTAGTTGTTGGTAGGCTCCGATCAGTCAAAGCACAAAAAGTATTTTCTTTTAGTGTCTTAAAACGGGGCATTGTGGGTCGCAAAATCATTTGGTCCTTGGAGGATATTGTTGGGTGTTTCATCTCATCATCCTTCATGCTCGTACTCTTTTGTTATTATTGGTCAAGTTTTGCCTTTATACTTTGTATAATATTTATATTCATTCTTTTTTTTTTTAATTTAAACGAGGAATGGAGGATCAAAAAGAAAAATGTTAATCCAATAAAACTATAAAATTTAAAAATAGTAGGAAATTTGGTCATTAAATTACAATTTTTTTTATTTTTCTTTCAAGCAAAGTAAAATTTAAAAAATAAATTCAAGGTTATTTTAGGGTTAAAAAAACAAAAACCAAAAAACAAGAAAAGGGTTATGTGCCCCTCGTCTCCTTTTTTTTTAAAAAAATTGTTTTTATGTTTTTTGAACTTTTACTTTGTTTTAAAATTTTTAAAAATCTTTTTATATTTAATAAAATTAATTACATAATTGATATTATAATTATATTCAAAATGTTAAATCTGATAATTATAATTTAGACATATACAATTAAGTATTTCAACTTTATTTTTATTTAACATATTAAACATTTTCTTAATTTTGTTCAGAAGGAAGTTTGACGTTTCAACTTACCAAACTACGTCAGGTATCATATATCACTTTATTGTCATGAAATTAACTGGATATATAATATTCAAGTACTTAATTATTTACTTTTAAATTAGGTTTTTTAATAATGTTAAACATTGTGACGAATGGATGACATGAAATAATGAAAATTTGAGTATCACATAGAACATTTTTTAGTACTTATATTACATTAGATTTTTTTTTCATCTTGAAGGGCCAAATGTGACATTATTCTAAATGTCAAAAAAGAACCAAAATGGATTTAATTATCAATTAGTTTCAAATATATCAAAATTTCCCTTAATTCCTATGATTAAGATTTGAAAATCACTAGAACCCTACTCAAACTTGAGGTGATTGAAACCCGAAGGCAACAACCTTACTTGACGTGGTGCCATCTTATAAGCATAATTTGGGAAAAAATAATATGTTTAATAATTAATTAATTTACTAATTATTATAAATATATTTAATGGGATAAATGTCGTATTTCTAATTTATTTGTAAAGTTTAAAAATTTATCATTCTAACATTTTTTAAATATAAAAACCTAAATTATTGTATTATTATTATTTTTAATATGTAAGTAGCTTTTCTCAAGGATGAACACGTGGGGGCTGCTTTCAAGTCACCCTACATGGTAGAAAGGAAGAGGAGAAGCGAGAGCCAGTTACACGGGTTGGTTTCGAGTTCCATCATCTAATCTCTCTGCTCTTCTCTTTCTTGAATGTGACTTTTGCAGAAACTTCAATGTTTGCAGCTGTGAAACCAAACCGAAGGTTGCTTGTTTTCTCTGTTTCTACTAGAAAATCCAGTCCTCTTTCTTCACTTTTGGAGCATCAAGCAGATCCAATAGGTCTCTGATAAAAAAAATTAAATAACTACATTTTTCTTGAAAATCCATTTTCCTTACCTTTTTTTTTTATTCAATTCCCAATCAGTTGCAGGCTTGCATTCTGGGTTTTCTTCTCAGATGTCTGTCAAACTACGAGGTAAGAATATCTTTTTTTTTTCAAAAATTTAACTGACGAAGTGGAGACTTAACAGTATTATTTTTAATGTGTTTACAATTTAGACAAGATATTCCAGATCCAGAATATTGAGGTTTTGGTCAGTTTTATGTTTAGTGAACTTTTGGGTCAATAAAGCAATTAAATAGCGGAGTTAGAATTGCTTGAGTTTGTTGTAGTATTCAGAATATTTAGCTGTTTTTTATTTTTATTTTTGATTTTTTCCCCTTTGCCTGGATGAATTTAGTTCAGTACTTACCCAAACAGACGAGTAAACTATTGAATTTGGTTCAGTTTGTAATGGAAAAAGAGATCGTGATATAACTTGATCAAAGGAAACTTTCAAGTTTCCTATTAAAGGAATCTGTACTCAGTTATTGTCATTGGTTGCCAACGAAGAAGGTCTGCTGTTTTGTCTTGTTTCATCTGATGAAGATGGACAAGTTGTGATTTCTTTAGCTTTGGTGTTGCTTGATTTGTGGTTGATGCATTATACCTTCTCAACATTAAAACTAAGGAACTTCTATTTATGTGCTTGGCTACGGATACTTCAAACTAGTCTGGCAAGATGCAATTTTGGGAATGTGGCTTCTGGCGTATGTGGATTCATAGATCTTTTAAAAGTTGGGACTAACAGGATTAGGTTTATTAATGAATCCATTGTTAAATAAGATATATAAATGCTGGTATCAAACAAGAGGATTGTATTGATCCCGATTTTTTATATCACTAACTGAAAGTTGAAATAGCCAAAAAGTTGATTTAAAATTTATATAGTGGTACAAGTGACTAATTGGTAACTACAAGCACCAAAATTCTGATTGAAGTAAGCTTTTTAGGTTGAGATTGACCGAATAGCTATTAGAGATTGAGTGGGCATGCTGTTTACAATAATTCAGTTAGATAAGCAATGTTTAGAATGTAGCACTCAACCTTTTTAGCTCTTTTGTGTTCAGTTTCTTTCCGAAGGTGCTTGTACTTTGTTTAGAATATTGACAATCAAGTGCCTCACATAGATAAACTTTCAGATTTTGTGCTTTCTCTCTCTCTCTCTCTCTCATATAAATGGTAGAATTCCCTAAAACAAAGATGTAGTGTTACACATATAATGAAACTAAGTAGTACAGGTGCATCTCTTTCTTAAGATATAAGAAAGCAGAACCATGATCCCTGAATTACCTTTTATCTAAATTGGAACACATGGTATTAAGTAAAAACTCAAGCAGTCCACAAAAGTCTGGTTAGTAAATAAAATAGAAGTATGATTTTAGCTGTCGTTTTCATTGTTTATTGAGAATTTTTACATTCAACTTGTCTGTATTGGCTTAAGTATTTTTCATCTAGCAATCTTGGATGCAATTGTTCTCCTTCTTATGAAATGGCCACCGATCAATGTTGTTAATTCTGCTCACAGGAAGTTGCCATTCATAGTTTAATTTTTATTTTCCCATTTTTATCACCTGATTCCTTTGATCTTAATAACTTATCTACCACTTCAACCACCCAATCCATATCTCTAGGTTAACACTTAATAGCAATTAACTATTTTACATTATGAAATTTTAATCTTTTGTCATTTGGGTACTGGATTTTCAAGCTTTTATTTACTGCAGTATTTGTTGGAGAGGCAGATGTTGGTTATCCAATCCTGGAGGGTTCTTGATAAGTTTCTGCTTGGTAATTCATTGAAAATTTGAAGAACTTCTTGATAGATGTATGGGTGCATAAGAGGCAGCGTAGTTTAGTTGCAGCCTCTTATGGGCCTATAAAAATCAGGTGAGCTTTGAAAATCAGTAAACATTCTTTGGGTCAACGAAAGTAAAAATTCATACTCCAGTAAGAAGCCTCAAAGAATTACCACATTTAAATTGGCATGGCTCTTGCTGTTTGTCTTCTTTTCTGGTTTTTGTGCTTTGTTGTTGAGTTGGAGAAATTGTATAGAATTGTTCTGAACTTTAGCACTTCCAAACATGCATTACAACGCATTTGGTTAAGATTTGAGAGTGAAGAAATTGAGTTGTCATGCTAAACTCCTTGTATGGTTGCACCCATCTCAATGATGTAACTAACCTCAACCACTTATGTGTAGTTGGTGTATGCATTTTTGCAGAAAGCTAGGAGTAGTCTTTCTAATTTGGTATTGTAGGAATCTACACCAATTAGCTTTTATAAAGCTAGATTGAGATCCTGAGCTACAAAAGCTATTCCTTGCGCTTACAATATTTAAATTTGGATTTCTAAATCAAAGGAAGATTGCTTCTTATACAATCACATTAGTACTTGTTGCTTTTTCTTTTTGGGTATGATAGAGATATTCATCTGCGAGCAGGAGTTTATGTTGTGGATTTCAATTGCCAAATTAATTAATAATTGTGCTTTGTGCCCCTTTATGCATGCAATTATGAAAGCTGCATGATACTTGAGACTGCAGCACAGGTGGGTTGAGAATTAGTTCTTACTATTATTCATTAACTAATATATACAAAAGTTTGAGCCTGTTAGTGTTGTCAAAGTCTTTCAATTTTTTTTGGGTGGCCAATTCTTGACTTATATTATTTAAGTTTACATTTTACAATGTCACATTGTTTTTAATCTCATCTTATTAATTCCATATTACTTTTTTTTTTCAAATTGAAATTGATTATCCCTTTTTAGTTTATAGAGTTATTCTTGATTCATTTTGTTTGAGCCTGTTAGTGTTGTCAAAGTTTTCATTTTTTCTGGTGGCCCATTCTTGAGCTTATATCATTTTTCTTTTTGAGGGTTTTTTTTGTACCAATGTCGCATTGTTTTCAATCTCATCTTCTTAATTCCATGTTACTTTTTTTATTTTCAAATGGGGATTTATTATCACTTTTTAGTTTATTGATTTTATCCTTGATTTATTTTAGTGTGCTTTTAATCTTAAGAGATTAAAATATCAAGCATAAGACTTGATGTTTTGCCAATGTTTCCTACACCATCAAGTTTAAAACATAAGAAAAATCACTCAAGTGAACATTATAAATAACATTACAACTGAACAAAATAATGGAAATTTTGATTGAAAATTATGAATTGCCCCCCTACTAATGTATCAACTAATGTGAAAAGTGTTTATTGATCAAATTTTCACAGTTACTCTTTTTTACTTCTTTTGGGCCGATAAGTTTTTGGTTTTGCTGCTCTCTCTCTCATTGAGGTCTGTGGATTGTTTTTGAGTAGTGTCGTACTCCTTTTTAGTTTCTATACTTGATCCTCAATCAATTCACTATCTGCTTATCTGTTTTTTCCCTGCTGTTTTACTTTCATAACTATTTATATATAAAATTGAAAAAAAAAAATTTTGCCTGCTGTGACCGAGAGGCATTTTAGCTTGTGTCTTACCATCTACAAACACAGATTGATCTTGTATATTAACCAGCACAGTTCTTACCCTGGTTGCTCCTCATATAAAGTAATTTGTCCAAGGTCTATAAAAGGAAAGAAAAAATGGGAAATCTCTGATCCAATAGCTTTATGAACTTGCTGGCTGGGTGTCACAGTCCACATTAACCTTGTGAGGTATTGTTTACTTTGGTCTGCTGGTCTCATGGTTTTATCCCACAAAAGGCATTTCACCAGTTGAAGGTGGTGCGAACTCTTAAATATCCAGTATCACTCTAGTACATAGCTAATGTGAGATTCATGGCTCCCCTGGAAAATCTTCTCTTTGATGTGGGATTTATGGCTCTACCTATCGGGAGTATAGCTCTTCGATGTGAGATTTACATGGTTCCATGCTAAGACGGTGACACTGGGTGTAGTGCACAAAACAGAATTTTGTCCTACATCAGATTATTAACTTTAGTTGCTTTATATGTGCCACTACTTGCTATATTAACCGGGTTGGAAATCTTAAATCTTTCTCCATCTTGGTTCAACAAAATACCTCCTTCAGTCTCTTTCCTGGCATAGGGCATTAGTAGTTGTTTCATTGCTGCTGACTCATTCCTCCTGTTATTTCATGATATTTCTGTTTTAACACTGTCAATCTGCTTGCTTTTGTCTATATTTTTGGAAGATATATTCTTCTAACTGTATGTTGGCCGGCTTTCTTGAATTCGGCACGTTGCATCTTTTAATCCCCTTGTTGGCGATTAGCATGGCGAAATTTTCTGTTAGTGCTGTGCTTATCAGGATGGGTTACTAACTTACTGTAGTGATCAAGACTTAAACAAGGTAATTGTTTCCTTTTTCACATTGTTATTAATACTAAACCCTACGCCCTTTCCCCGGTTTTCTTTGGTAATTTTGCTACTTGTTTATAATATTGAGTGCAATGATGACTGGATTTCTGAGTCAGGTGCTGTTGTGCAAATTAGAAGATAACATATCTTTTATAACATAAAAGAAGGCTTAACGATCCTATATGAGGGCTTAGTGAATCATTTATTTATTTATTTTGGATAATAAAATCAGTAAAATAATTTAAGGATTTATGACATAGAAATTTAGCATTTGTTTTAGTTTTAAGCCGTCAGTGCTCTGCAAATTCTCAATAAAAGGATATCTTCTACTGATTTAAATAATCTTGTCTACCCAAAAAATTCTGTTAAAAAGCTTTGTCACCAATTTTGTATTTGAAAGTCAATGATCTGTGGTAAGTAGGCTGGTTTCTAAATCATCGTTGCCTCCTGCAGCTAGAGTCAGCTCATCAGCCCGCTTAGCCTGGTGCTTCCAATCTGTTCGAATCAATGTGTACACCATCATGCACACACATGACATCTGTGCTGCTAGAAGCCCAAGCCATAGGCCCTCAAAGCCGAAATTGAGTTTGAATGTTGTGAAAATTGCAACAGGCAATCCAATAAGGTAAAACGAACATAAATTTATGCGGACACCATCTTTTGGACGTGCAGTCCCCGTTAAGACGCCACAAGCTGCTGTTTGTGGAGAGTTGCCGACTTCACATAACCCCAAAATTGGAAGCACGGTTGAGATCAAATCAAGAATTTGTGGCTCATCCCGTAAACAACTTTCCCCACCACGATCTCAGGACTGTCATGAAAACAAAGGCTGAGAGGCCGAAAGCAAGGCCATGAGGAGGCCAATTATCGCAGTCCGATGGGCACAGGATGGACGACCAGCACCCAAAGCCTGACTAACTCTTGTTGAAATGCTGGCGCTTATCGAGAATGGAAAATTATATAATAAGCCTGTCGTTTTGGATGAGGATGCCCATTGCTGCAACGCTAGCCTTTGGGTTGCTGAGTAAGCCACAAAGGAACAGCATGATCTCATACCACCACCACTCCAAGCACACTGAAAGGAGGCTAGGCAGTGCTAGTGCTAGCAGTGGCCGCCAACCTTGAAAGATTGAGAGAATTGTAACCCCATGCCAAGGTTTTAAAGGAGCTTCTGACATGACCATATATATTATCAAACCCAGGTTAAGATTGAATGTATTACAAGCAAGAGCTAATGCAATGCCTTTTACCCCTAACTGAAAATATATTGCGAAAATGTAGTTGATCAAGGGTGCAGGAGGACTGCGCATATGGCAGCAATTGTGAGAGGGGTGCTTATGCCCTGGGCTCTCAGAAAAGTCCTCATGGGATGGAGAGAGACTGAGCTATCAGTTCCGGAATGAAGGCAGCCAATGTAACTTTGGCGACTTTTGTGGCTTCTGGATCCTGACCTAAGCGTAGAAAGATGGGTTCCACATTTAACCAAAGGATGGCGATGGGGATGGAAATAAGCAGCAGGAGAGAAAGTGCTCTATGGAAGGTTTGGCTGAGGACTGAATATCTCCTGGCTCCATAGGCTTGACCACAGATGGGATCCATCCCAATGGACAGGCCCTTGATGACTGAGAGCCTGTAATGTCCCGAACCCCATTGCAAGTGACCCTCCGGCTAGCTCTTCTTTGCCAAGATGGCTCAGGAAAAGCATGGAAATAACTGATCTGGAGTGTATCAGCAGTGTCGTCATTATTATCGGGCCTGCAAGCTTTCCAAGTGACAGCACTTCCTCTCCCACTGCATGGAATTCACGTTCACTCATTGGCTTGCTTTTCACAAACTCTATGATGTTCATGTGCATAATTCTCCTAAGCTTCCTTTCAAGCCCCCCCCCCCCACCCCCCTTTTCTTTTTTTTTTTCCTTCTTTGTTTTTAAATTTCACATGGCCAGCTGGGGGAAGGGAGGGAAAGAAAAAGGAAATGAAAAGAAAAAAAATAAAAAAAACCAACTTAAACTTTTGCCTTGTTATTAAAGTGCAAGTGGCCAAAAGTGAAGTGAAAATGAAGTTTTATTATTATACTAGGTATTCTATACAACAAAATTTCAGTACATCACCTTTACTGAAAAGTGAAGTCTTTTAGAAAAAGGATAAATTCCCTAAGATAATTTTATACTGTCATTAGTGGGTTTCACTACATCTTATTTTAATATTAAATTCTCAAAATAAAATTACTCGTACGAATAAAAAGTTGATCTTTTATATTCTTAAAATAATTAAGCTACGAAATTCGACCCCGTGAAACAAGCTATAGGCTGCATACCTCTGGGAAAGAACAAAGAAATGCTTGCGGTGCCAAATTTAGTGTTATTCACAAAGAGAATAATTATGAGAAGAATTACCACTCTCAATCTCAAATTATGCCACCTTTATGTATGTGGAATTGGGAATTAATTGTGGATCCTACGATCTATTCAGCAGCCCAAACGTAAATCAAGATATATTTTTCTAAAAACAGAAAAACACAGTTTAGTGACAATAAATCAATAAATTTGAAGAAAACAAAGTAAGTGGTGGTTTTGAAATGAATTAAAGTAGGAATGTTTAACTAAGTCTAGTGGTTGTTACCTTTTTCTTAAGATGGAATCCTTCTCACCTTAGACCTTCTGATGTGTGTATCAAAGAGAGGAAAAAAAGAAAAAGAAAGGAATACTTGCGAAGCTGTTCTTGTCACTTTCACAGTCCACTTAACATTCAAAAGCCGAAAGACAACCTCCTGAGTATGCTGTTATATATATGCATTGTACGTAAATGGTTTCTATAAACAGGCAAAGCATCTCTTTCATAAGAAACCCAAATAAGGAATTCAAATAGCGTTGGTTTATTCCCAAGAAAAAAAAAAAGCAGAAGTAGAAAGGAAACAACTCAATCTTTCCCTAAGAAGAGAAATAGTAAGAAAACAAGTCCCAGATTTTACTTGACAAAAAGTTTATTTTGGCAACACCAACAACCAATATGTATCCAATGGAATGAGAAAGTGGGAAATGATTCATCTGAAGAAAAGGACACCACATTCCTTCTCCCACTGATAATCTGACTATAAACTCATTTTTGTGCAAGAGGGCTTTTGGGGAGACAGTAACATTAGAGTGATGAACAAAGAAAGAAAAAAACTGAGAGGAAAGGGGGGAAAGGCTTGCCTGGTTCAAAGGCTCTCTTGTCTCGTTCAGTGGTAGCCATCTGAGAAGTTGACTGACTTGAATCTTTCGTAAAAACCCATGAATGAATTTATCCTCAGCACTTCTTGTTCTCATTGTTTCCTCATTGTAGTTCCTGGAATGCAAATGCGGATCACCATTTGCACTACTACTACTTCCTCGAGATTCAATATCACTTGCAGGGCACATGTTTTTTATCGGATAGAGTTTGCCCAAAACAAAACCTACAAATCCTCAAAGACAACCCCCAAAATAATTATTAAGAAACAACTCCAAAACAACAACCGAAAACGTGAAGAAATACACAGAGTTTTGCATATCCAAGTGGCATTTATGTATATATGTATGTATATATATATATATATGTATATTCATTTATTTATATTCAATGGCAGAAATACTTGTTTCACTTCGTGCTGCAATCAGGTATAATAATAATAATGATAAAAAGAAGAAGATGGACAGTAACCTTGATTTTCCCAGAGGCTGAGCGCCGTCCACTGCTCTGCTGTTGTTGGAGTTTGTTCCTGGGTTATGGACAGTTGATATACTGCAGAAAAGAAGCACGACAAATACTAATTAATCCTCCACCTTTAACCTCAATTATATATACATTCTTCCAACTGATCGAGTTGAATGTTGTGTCCACCTCTTTTTTTGCTTGAACCACGACCCACAACTCTAGTTTTATTGTCTTATGCAATGTCAATCAGCTTGTGGAAAAGGAATGATTAAATTAATGAACATAACAAAGTGATTGCTGAAAGTAGGACAATTCTTTTTCTTTCCCCTTCTTTCTTTCCTTGGGTCAATAAAATATACTATAGGCAATTAATAATTTCTTTAACACGTATTTATATATAGGAATAATAACCATAAAATTTGAACTTAATTACATCATTAGTCCATGCTTTTTTTTTTACTATATTTCATTTTCATTTGTCATTTTTAAATTTCGATATTTTCCATTCTTAGCCTTTTGATATTATTCTAAATCCATATATTCATCCGTATATTTTCAGAATACTTTCATAGACATTGATGTAATGTATTTCGTTCAATTTCTAACTGCATATAGATAGATATATAGATATGGATTAATTTGAAATAAATTAAAAAAATAATAAATTAAAAAATTAAAAATTTTCAGTTATGAGTAAAAATGAAACATTAATTGGAAAAACATTTCGATTAATAATGGTGCAATTTACTCGAAAAATTTGGTCTGATAATAAAAAGTAGATTGCACCAACTTTAGTTAAGAGAATGAGCTGCTTATTCAGAAAAAAAGAAAGAAGGAAAAGCTTTTCCATTGCGATTTGATCAGTCCTTTGAAGTTAAGTAAAGGAGCTGAATCTTGCCCATGTTCCATTGTCTTGAGTAAACTTGAGAAACTGGACATTGCTTGGAAACCGTTGTTAATTTATCGAGTCGATCTGTCAGAGAGTAACACAGGCTTATATCAGACTTATTATTAGACTATACAATGAACTCTTCTGTGCTTCCCTTATTCTTTTATATGCGAGTTAGCTTTACATGGCTGAGGCCAAGGCGCGTGTTACAACAAGTGTTGCTCTTCATTTCTGGCTGGTAGAGAAAGTGTATAACTTTTAAATAAAAAAAAGATCAGCCCGTACAATTGTTTGTAGTCTCTGACTAACTGAGCACAATATATATATAATTTATGTTCTCCTGTAGGAAAACTTATTGACTCTTCATGGGAATAATTAATTAGAAATTAAAGCATAATGTAGGTGATGCATGTTTATTGGGTCACATTTTTTCATATATTGGAAAGAAGGGAGTAAGTAAGCTGTTGTTATTGGTGTTAAAATAGGAAACCTCTAATTAATGCACTCATTCATGCATGGACGCATTCTAGCTCCTCCACTTGCAAAACACAATTTGCATTCTTGTATTTATTTTGACAACAAAAGACTGAGGTTACCCGTCAAGATTGCGGCCTTGTACATGATTTTTTAGATTTTGATTAACTTTGAGAAAATTGTTATATTAATAAATACTTTTTTATTTTAAAAATATTAATACTGTTCAAGGATACAAGGTGCATTTTTATTACGTAAGAAGGGGCCAGTACAGAAAAATATAGAAATATTTTTTAATATTTAAATAATAAATATAATTTAAATGATCGTATCAAATTTAAGTTTAAGGTTTAGAGAAGTCAACTGAGATCTTATCTAGTTCATATACACTAGTGCAATAGACATATATTTCCTAATTATTTGTTTCTATTTGATTTCTTTTAATTAAGCTCATTTGTCTTAATTTGATTGATATTTTTTAAATGTAGTATGTAAAAGTACAAGTAAAAAATAATAGCTATTCAATTTCAATAATTGGTTTTTTCAGTAACCCTAGTTAAGTTCACATAGGCATCCAACTATTAAAATATGTAACTCTAACTAGGACGTCTCAAGTTTAAATAACTTAAAAGGTGGGGAGTGTAATTTGTACATAATAGATGACAGAAATTGAGATAGATTATCATTATATGACCTAACATGTAGTAAAGCTTTTACATATAGCGCTAAAAAGCAACCCTTTATTAATATATTATACACACACTTGAAGAACAATTCACATATTTAAATATATGGACTATATATATATATATACATATTTATAAGGTCAAAAAGTGAGGTTTTTAGTTCTTTATTTGTCTCAAACTAATTAAAAAAAAAATTCTTTGGACTATATGGGCAGTAGGAGTATACCACCAAAGTAACTTATAAATGTATCATCTTCTTGAATATTATGAAGTTTGTAGTGGCTAGTGGCTTTAGGTTGGTTTTGATATCATATGGTACCATCATTGCCTATCAATGGAAAGGTGTTACCTAATAAAATTACTTAGTACAATTTTGTACGCAATGAGTGACGTATTACGCATAACATCAATATAAAAGTAATTAGGTCTTTAGGGAATAATTCAATTAGTATAAGAAGAGAAATAAGTATGAAGAAAGTGGAGTGGGGACTCAACTCCGTGGCAATTTGACGCATGTCTTGGGGGATGTTTCATATTCAATTCTTACTTGGAAGGAAGCTGTCGTTGCCTTTGGGGCTTCACGACATACTATTGGTGTCAAACGAGGAAACATGCACACGTACACGCACGTTAATTCATCTTTTCACGAAATTCTTGAACCAAACGCAGTGCGGTGGTGGCCTCCTTTTCAGTATCTCCCCCTCCTACTTTCATCAGAAATAATTTTAACAAACTATTGACAATGGTGTCTAGTGATATAATTCCATCTATTCTAATAATCAATCCTTGTGCTTGACATGATATTCTATTTTATTACTGTATTATCTAATTGTGTGTATATAAAAAAAATAGAGAGACATCTATCACTCACCCAATTAAAATAAAAAACAGAAGGAAATTAAGAAAGAAAGAGAAGAACCCTAAATAATCACGCATATGTACTTGTAACATCAAGTGGTTATTACTCGAAATTGTAGAGTTAAAAAGCTCCATGCGAATCAGTTGGAAATATATACATGCGTATGTCTTTGTAGATTAGTGAAGTTCACTTCAGTGTAGTAGGGTTCTCAAATGACAAGTGTATTTGGAAGCAACAGATAACGAAATAATAAAAAGCATCTCAAATTATGTGAGTCATATGTGTTTATGAGTGTTGGCTTCCTTTCTTCTCGAGTTTTGGCCCGGAGAGGAAGTCATTTCTGCTTTCCCCTGTATAATAGCCAGTTTGCACATTTCAAGTAATACGTTCTGTTTCGACAGTTAAAATATGGGAAATGTACGTGTTCATAAATTGAAACTACAAAGAATACAGGTGGAGTTTATTTTTATTTAGAGGATCTTAACTTATTTACAAATCTCATCTTTATTTCTTTAATGTTTATATTTAAAATCTTTAAACTGGAATCTCAAGTTTCTACTTAATTGACGGGGGTATCCCCCTATATAAGTTATGATTTTTCATATTTAAACATCCTTAAGAATTGGGAACACAGATATAGCTTGAACAAGGGTTAAAATCCAAGGTGCATGCAATATTAGAAACTGAAAGAAAGGATATTCCCTGCTAGAACTTTTAGTATGTGCAAGAGACCACGTGAACACACGTCGACAAGAAGCTCAACTATTGTCTTATCAAACCATGTTATTGAGGTATGTGACACGATTTTTTATTTTTTTTCTTGGGTTTTCTTCATTTGATTATATATATATATATATATTTGTAGATTTTGGCTATATCATTTTTATTTCTACCAACTACTTTTGGAAGTGCTGGAATTTCATTAGTGTACTTGGAAACAGTTCAATATGGGAAAAGCAAAAAAGATGCTTGCTTGCATTTCAATAAGGGAACAAATTAAAGGTTAAGGGTTAAGACATCCATAGATTCGAATAATGAGACAGTCCTCCGTCTACAAGGACAGGCTGACTCTGTGTTAGGTACTCCACGTAATCACAAACAAAACCTAACCCTTCAGTTTTTAGGTACTTCCAAAGGCTTTCTAAGCAAGTCCACATGCTATGCACCTATCGTCACCTTAGTTTCTCTCGTTACATCGACGATAATCATAGGAATGACTGACATAGTACTCTTGAAAAATTTTTTGGAAACATAATTTTTTGAAAAATTTGTATACAAAATTAATTATGTGATTTTTTAAAAATATATATGTGTATGCACACGCATAAATACATAAAAAATAATTAAAAAGGAGAATTGTGATTGATTTATTTTTACTTTTTATATTTTATTTTGGAAGTTGATTATTATTGTATGCAATGTAACATAAAAAGTGATTGAAAATTTTACTAATAAGTTTTCTTAGATGTAGTTTGTATGTTTTTATTACTTGTATTATGCTTTTTATAAGTAAAAAACAAAAAAACAAAACGTGCGTTTATTTTTATAAAACTAAATTAATATCGTTAAAGAATCTAAACAATAAAATTGTACTACATGATTTTAATTTTCGATAAAATAGTCACCGTAACAAAGCAAGGGGGTAGGCATTAGTTAGGGCTATTCACAGAAACCCCACTAAGTAATCAGGGTCTAGAGCACTTTTCATACTAATTGCTGGCATTTATGAATGTTGGGACGTCAGCTACATCTTTAGTAATTTGTTTAATGTTTTTTTTTGTAGTGAGTTATGTTAAATTTTAATTTTAAATTTTAGTAATTTGTTAATTTCTTTTATAATAAATTATGTTGGTTTCCACAATACATCTATATTTGTTAATTTTTAATATAGGCATTGGTTAAGTGATATATATAGAAAAAATTTAATAATTAAAATACTATTCCTGTTTGAATTTATGAGAATAGTGTGCTAATTTTTTTTTTTACAAAAAAGCTAGTAACAAAGAGCATGTAATGAATGCAAAAAAAAAAAACATAATCTGAATCTAATTAGTACCACAGATAAAAAAAAAGCTTTTAATTAAGATAAATGACTTAGTTGCATTTAATTTTAAAACCAAATGTATAGCTAAAACAAGTACTTAAAGAATACATTTAATATCTCCTTCAAACACATGATTTACAGCTTATGGATCAACAAAGAACTCAAGAGTTAAGATTTATGTTTTATAGATTTTGGGAAAAAATACAAAAAAAGAAAAAGAAAAAATTTATTTATATAACTTTTTTTACATGTAAAACCTTCAAATTAGAATCTCAAGTTTTAACTACTAACATATCTAACAAAAATTTTGTGATGTTAAGATTTATGGTTTATACATAGATGTCTGTAAATTTTGGTTGGTTTTCGTTAAGAGTCCTATCATGATGGTGCTCCATAATTACTAACATGTTTGTCACCTACAAATGATAAACATGGTTTTCTTTTTGGCCAATAATTTAAAACATTTTAATATAGTAATCAAACGCTTGTTTGACGTAAAGTTTGTCAAGGGCAATGTAGCCAATGACGGCCATTCCAAATACCCATGGAGACTTTGAATCTACAAAAAAAAAATATTGGCATACTCTGAATAATCAGCATAAAACAGATAGCGAGCCCGAGGTTAAATATTTTTATACAGTTTAATAAATAAATTAAAACCCATTTGGCAACAAAATTTAAATTATTATCTCCAGACATGACAAGACGTGAGTGGGAATAAAAGTTTCTTAGGCAGCCTAAAATATGTTAGCCAGAAATCAAGATAAAATGTTGACAGAAACGTCATGCTATATATATATATATATATATAGTTAAAGTTTTACTAGTATTTACGAAACACTTGCATTATAAATTTTACTTTGCAGTCAAATCATGCATTCCACTTGCCGACTGTACCTAACTCAAGAATGTTTAGCACTTCATGGAAATCATAATTTAAGCAGAAGTGGATGAACAAGTCTAGCCCACCACCAGGGGAAGGGAACACCAAAGACAAACGAAAATAGAAGAATTGTTAAATTAAGTAAAATAATCTACCTTTTTCAGTTTAAGCTTTAGAGACCGTTTCTCCACTGACATAATTCCAATTACAAGAATTAACTCTAATCAGTTTGCTTAATTTAATTTCTTCATTTGTCCCTCATTCTCAATCTGGTCACTGCTGACCTTTTTCCAATGCGGCTTGTCCATTCCACCATGGCTTTCAGTGTTCTTCAGTTCTTTCTTAGCTGTTCTACGTACTATCATTGCTTTTTTCCTCATGTTATATACGTACAAAAAATAGTATATATTAGTTAAGCACGAGAGTAAATTTCAAGCACTTAAATATCTATATACAATTTCTAGGTAAATCTAGGAATTTGAAATCAATGTAAAACTTTATCTACCCTTGAGCAAGAAAAAAAAAGGACGAGAAGCCATAGGTAGAAAGAATTTTTTTTAATTTTTAGATTTTACGTTTAAATTTTATTATGTGTGGATTTAGTTTGGTTTTATATTTATTTAAGTTTTTTGATATAATATTTATGTATATGTTGACAATTACTTAATTTTGATTTCAGGGAAAATTATCAAGAGAAAAAGATAGAGAATAATTTCTATTCTCGTACGTTTCCTTTTTAGTTTAATAATATGCTACATGATGGTCCTGAGTCAGATTTTCTTGTTTTGTGACGAAGGATTGATTTAATTTAAGAAGAAATCAAGATTGTGAGTGGGTGGTTTCTTTAATAATTATGTCATATCAAATCATTTTCTTAGCCGAAGCTTTTGAAGTTGAAGACCTTTCCAGGCTCTAAAATTCAGCTTAAAGGTTATACAGAATCATGCAATTGGTGATCTGACAATTAAAACACCGAGTTCCTAATCACTGACTTTAATTTCTTGATGACTTCTTTCCACCTAGGATGGCAGCTAGAGGCAAAGCATTTTTATATTAAAATGGCTCTTCCATTCTCCAAAACGGTGTGTGTACAGAAAGCATTCTAATTGAAGCTTTGAAAGCCTCTGCAAAGAAAGAAATTTTCGTCATGGGAATTAAGTAACTAATATTATAGAAACTATAAAGGTAAATGTGAAATGCTTGTTTTTGTTGTCATTTTTAATTGTATTTTTGAGAGTAAATGATAATGGGGTTATGCTTCCCCTTTTCATTGGTTGTCCCAGCCTCAATTATTTGTGGGCTTAAGAAACAGAATGATGGGTGATAATGGCCATGTTCCCCTTTCCCCTACACTCACCTAAATTGTTGAGTTTCAAAACTTTCAATCAGGCAAGTGTCTTAGGACTTGGTTGGATGCCATGACACTTTGAAAGAGACAGCTTTAGTTTTAACTCTATTATTATATGGGGATTACTTTCACATAGGAGCCAATGAGAAGTGACACAAATCAAACCAAAAGCAGCTGATGGCGATTGCCCTATAAAACACCCTCATTTAAGATACAATACAGCATAAGTAGAGACCAAGCCATCCCCTTTATTCTTTTTATTCTATTTCCAATGTTAATTTGTTTCTCTTTTTCCCCATCAAAATCTTGGTAACTTTCGGCAACAAGGGGTTCCTTATATATTCCATTGAATAGAGACATTGACAATCATTCATGAACCTTTTGTCCAGCTTGACATCCATTGATTCTCAGCTTAACCTATATACTGAATTTTCAATTGCAACAAAGTGTCTGAAATCTTGCACTCGCTTCTGGACATGGAACTATAAAGAAATTAAAGCGAATTAAGATGAGAGATGGCCGTACTTTTGGCATGCAGGCGTGCCATCTCAAATATTGCACCCCTCCCATCCCCATGTTGGCCTTCTATCGGGACCATCACGTTTTGGAGGGCTTGAGGAACCCCTCCTTTGTACGAAAGATGCCCTATGGGACCAACCAATCTTTCAGCATATGCTCTCAGGGAACTGAAAAACAGTTGCTCCAACTTGTTAGTTGCTGCTATAATTCTTTATTGCCTTTCTTGTCGTAGCAAACGTCCTTAAACTGATATTTTATATAAGATTTTAATTTGAATTTTGAAATAAATAAAGTAAAATTTGTGAGATGAAAAATGCATTTTCTTTTTGTGTAACTCAATACTAATTATTTTTATAATTGTACACATGTCAATCCAACACGTTCAGAGATAATATTTGCATCGATCGTAAGTAAAGCTTGAGGATTCAAAAATAGGTGATTAGTGTGAAGAGGAGGTGATTTCTTGTTGGATGGATGCATGGTATGGGACAAGGCATTTTTTTCCTTCTTTTTCAAAGCTAGGAGATGTGTCTTTAACGGCATGATGATGGCTTTTGCCAATGTATAGCACTATAGCTTCCAACCATTGGCTGCTTAGAATCCATTTATAATTTATCTTATCTCATCATTTGATAAAAGAAACTCATCCTTCCTATGTGTAAGCTCGGCTCAATCATCCTGTCCCTATGCAAATTGAGAAAACTACTTTGCATATGACATGATTAGAACTTTTGAAACTTACGAGGTTATGCTAATTTATTTCGACAATGTTTTAATTTCTCCACGCAATTTGAAGATAATAAAAACTAATTTAAAGTACTTGGCATTTCTTATTTAATTTAAGTAATTAATTAAATAGCTGATTTGTTCAGCAAATGGTCTTCACATGATTAGGCCTTTCACCACTTTTTTTTTTTCTCTCCTCTTGGTGGCCTTTCACGACTTGTAGGATGCATAAGCCCTTTGAAATTTTTTACTAACATTAGAGGTGATAATTATAGATTATACAATTTGCATATTAATCCCCCTTTTTGCTGTCCTTAGATCCATATTTAACCAATTTTACAGGTCAAAGAGTTAATTGTTAGAGGGATAATGAACCTCTCCACTACTTTAAAATAGTGAAGATATGCACTATTTTCATCAGAAAATGATCAATATAAATTAAAATTAATTTATAATTGAAATTTAATAGCTTTAAATTTAATAAGATAGATGAAAATTAATTGAAAAAGAAAAAAATGATGTGAACAAATATTGACCTTAAAACTTGTTTTCAAGAGCATGTATCAATTTATGATTAAAATAGTCAATACAGAGCAGACTATCATGTCTTCTCAAACTTCTAAGGGTCAAAAATTTTCATCTTAGAGTCAATAGTCAATTTTTCATAACAAAAATTGGTCTAAATGTTGTTTTAGCCTTCAAAAATGAGATTGGAAAGATTAAGCTCCAAAAGTATTAAATTGTTTTCCCCAAAACCTGAACGTAAATACCTTGTATAGGATCAAACTACACTATAAATCGATTGTGTATTCTCTTCTATCTCTACTCTCTTTAATTTTTATTCCAATTTATGTTCTCCATTGCTTTAATTTTTTAACCAAATATATCTCCAGCCTTGTCCTCGTAATACAAGAGAGTATGTGTTTGATCCCTGAACCAACATTTTGAACATGTTACTCATGGTGGCAAATTTTGGTCCCAACAAGGACAGACTTTTAACACACGGTGTGCTAACGTGGCAATGATAGAGAGATCAAAGAGAGAAAAAGAGAGCAATGTGGTGAGCTAGTTTGCTCCCTGGTCTAGAGATCAAAGATTGAGAACAAAGTCAACAAAATGGACACAGCCTGAACAATGACTCACTGACTTCAACTCTATCTCAACCCAGGGCAGGATGAATGTCGGTATTCAACATGAAATTTGAAACAGTGTGTACAACCAAAGGAGAAGAAAATTCTGGGGGTATACATCATGTGAATAGTTTATAGTTAAGACTACAAAGTATTAGTTCTTTGTACTCTTTTTTTTTTTTTACTAATTACCATTCAGCTAGCAATTAATTATCTCAGTGCCCAGTCGGATTCCAACTTCACTCAACTGCGTTCTACATAAATATTCCCATACCAAGTAGCCTTCATTTCCTTGGTCCAACTCCTTGCTGTTAAACACCCCGGTTACCTTCATAATTTCGCATCTGCAAACGACCGCATTTTTTTCTCAAAGATGGAGGATTGCAGCATTTTGGAGGTTCCATCACTCAACCTTTGCCACTCCGACTCCAGGTGCACTGCTTTCTGCAACAGTCTCCCTTACAAACCTGGGAAACAAATATATAGTGTTCAGGTGAAATGAGAGAGACAGAGACAGAGATATTAAGCAGCAGACCATCTCAATTGGAAACTACTTGCACCTTGAACGCGGATTTTTTAATTTTAGATAAACAACATATAAGATAAAATGTTACCTTGCTAATTTGTCTCTTGATGACTGCAAGATATATATTGACAGAATAAAAGATAGCATCAGCCCTGTTCACACACAAAAATGAAAATTAGTGGCGGTTGTGCAAATAATTTCTCACATTCTTCAGGCATTTGTTATACATTGTTCAGATCTAAAATTAACATGGCTTGACAAAAAGGACGCTTATCATAGGCTTCCCCTCAGTAAGGTGACATTCTTCAAGCATTAACTGATGACCTGCTATCAGGATCATAATATGCCTCACTTTTTACAGGGAAAAAGAAGAGTCCTCACATACACTAATAAAACAAATATGGGGGAAAACTCTTTTAAATTGAAACATATGTGATGATGAATGCTGCTACTACTTGTGGCTACAACTTACTATGAGAGAGAGGAACCTATTAAGAAAAAGATTATCACAAACGACTATGCTAGCATTTGAGATGATTTCATAATTTTAACAGATCATTTTGTGTTTCAGGAACTAGAATGTACAACCAGCACAGAGCATAATAAACAGATATACTGCCTTAAATTAAGTGTAAAGCTTTTACCTGATCCGAACAGAACGTAAAATCCAGACGCCACATCTATCTCTGATTGCTCCTCCCTGTCATATAACCATCACAACCATGTCACACTTCAAAACAAACAATGGGAGCTTACTTACATCTTATTAAAAATAAGAAAAAATTAAAGTTCAATCTTATTTCCTAATTATTGACTTATTCTAGCAATTCCACGGTATACTAAGTATAATGTTCTAAAGTAAACTCTGAGTAACATTAAAACAACTCCATAGAAAGGCATGCATAGTTGAGCTTCCCATGCACATCATTGAATTATGACATTACAAAATTCGGCAAAAATAACTTAGTGTTCCACCGCATTTAAAGCTTTCAGTTTAGTCATTCAACATGCTCATGGTTTCTGCGGTTAAAGCAGGTACTGTTAAGCATATTAAGCTACAATAGAGATACTCTCTCCTTTGCTTTAAATCATAATATCTTTTTCAAAGTATCACCTCACAAATTTCTGAAACTTAAAAGCAGACTAAATTTCAAATCCAGCCTAACAAAAGAAAAAGTTAGAAAGATTTCAACAAGAAGCATACTGACCAGGTGTATCTGACGAGCACATGTTTAGGCCAATGTTGAGGATCCCAGAATTGTTTACGAATATTTGGATGAATTTCAACATCTGTTGAAGACAAAGATAATTAGAGGTTCAGGTCAACTCACTGTAAAAGAAATATAGGAACTACTATTATATGTTGGGAGCCCTGGATATGTTATTCTGAAACTAATAAATATGAAAAGAATCTTTGTTCGATATTCACAGATAACCAAATTGCACAGTACAACAAGGCTGTGAATCTATTTTCAAAGCAGTTATCCTCCCATCTCTCCTGATCCAAGAACAAATTTGACCACGAGTTCTCTAAAAATGTTGCAACCATTTTAATTTCTGAACAAGCTCTAACTTCCAATAGAGCATATAGAGAAGAGAAAAAAAAGCAACAAATACTACACTGTGCCTTATGTTACTGGGAATGGTCCTGGACAAATGCCTTCTTGTTCTTTTAAAAGGAAAAAATAATGCCACGTGTGATAAGTAAAAATCATCTAAACTATTTTGGACAGGTCATATGAAGTTCCATAGATACCCAAGAGACTCATATCAAATAAATTCAGTAGGGGAAGAAAAGCATATCTTCAAGCATGATTAGATATATATCTCTCTATTTCTTGGCAAACTAGTACTACACTGAAACGTAAATAAAGATAATATTACATACAGTGATGAGGCATATCCACTATTTTAGCAGTGACACCATGCAAATCGCCACCTGAGTACCTCTGCATGACATAGAAGTTCAAAAACTAAGTCAAATCATGCAAAATAGACAGGAACAATCCCCAAAAGAAACATGATGTTCGAGGAAGTCACAATTACCAAAAGCAAGGGGTTAAAACTACAAAGATATCTTACCAAATGCATATCAATCATTGGAACTTCAGAACTCTTACGATTTATCAAAAAAAGCCATGGAACTAGAAACTTCTCCTTCCCAACTTGGAATGATCTACATGTAAGTCAAACATTATAAAGCATGAATCACTCTAACAATTAGAAGAAACTAAACAAAAATGATCCCAAACTTATCCGTTCATGATCTAGAAAAATCATCTTATGCAGAAGCAAAGTACGGTTTTTAGACAACTGTCAACATAAGCTTATGAAAGCATTTTTGGAGTGGAAAGCTGGGGATAAAAATATAACAGAAAAGGGTCTCAAAAGTTCACTCAAGAGTCTAAATTTCAGACTCATTATTCACAGTTTGCAAAAGGCTTATTCCAAAAAAAAAAAAGAATTAAGCAACATTTTCAAAAATATTTCATTCTGAATCCGAGGTATTGAATTCAATAGTTTCATTTCTTGCTAAACTCTAAAAATTGTAAGCAATAACCCCTTCTCCTCTTTCTCTAAATTTTTTATCATTTTACTATCGAAGGAGCGAAACCCTACAAATTACGACAATTAAAAAAAAAAGATTGTAATTATAAACCAAAGTGTCATAATTTGAATAAATTCTCACATTTTGTAGGGATCAGCGCCCGTGTAACCAGTCGGCTTTGCTATAGGAATCAACACCTGCAATTCTTTTATATATGTAAAGCAAAAGTTTTAAAGACCAAAAAAAAATGGACAATGTAGAAAAGGAATAATAATACCTCGCGATTAACGGCAAAGATGGGGCAATGCTTCCCAATCACGTCATGCCAAACAGTTCTCGACTGAAACCGCAAAATTGAAAGATCTCAACTTCAAGTAGAGATTAAGATTTTATAGAAAAAGAAATTAAAAGAGAACTAACAGAGTGGTACTGGCCCATCTTGCTCATGGGAACGATGTCCCCAGGCCTGTAAGCAACGGAGATTAAAGGAAGCGAAAATGACAGAAAAATTAATAGAAGCAGAGACGCCATTTTTGTGCAATTTTCTCGTCAGCTGCTCTTTCTTTTACTGCAATGGAATTCCAAATGCTGCCCGTACGAAACACTTGTTTCCTTTCTTTCTTTTCGATCGAATCCGCTTGGGCCGTGGGGTCTAATGGGGAGCCGGAAGCCCAAAACTGTTCTGCTTTCATCATTTTGTTCGATATTTTTTAGCTGGAGTCTTTTAAAGAGAAGTACCCCTTTTCGACTGAATCTGATAATAGAGTTTACCGACCCTTCAATAATTTGCGATTTCTGGCAACAGATTTTACGTTAAGGAGACCCGAATTAACGTGAGGTATCAAAATCGAAATAGATTCAAATCAAAGTTAATTGTCTTTTAAAAAAGATTTAATAAAAAAATTATTATATAATTATGTAAAATAAAATATTTTAATTATTATATAATTATGTAAAATAAAATATTTTAATTATTATATTAACAAAAAATGAGATAAATATTGTACTTAATGAATTTTTCTCAACTTAATTGGACAAAAAATATTATTTTATATTAATAAGATTGACTCGCTTGACTGACCTTCTGAATAAAAAGAAACATTGAATACTATTCTTTCTTCTCTTAAATAATAAAATATAATTATCTCATATATTACAAATCTCATTTATAATTTAATTTTAAGATCTTAAAATTAAAATTTTAAATTTCATTTTGATAAATATGAGAGGCCAAAGAAGAGTTGCCGTCAAAATATTTAAAATTTTTTCTATATTATATAACATTTTTAAAATTTTTTATATATTTTCTTAATGCTTCTCAAAATAATATTTTATTTAATAATTAATATAAGTAAAGAATAAAAAAATGATCTCACATGTCTCTCTCAATTTTAAATTTTTTTTGTTTTGTTGTTTTAATTTATATATTTGTTTTAATTTATATTTATTTTTTTATTTCTATTATATTTGCTCATATGTTCTAAGTTTCTATAGTTTTTTCTTCAAATTTTTACAACCTATCAGTATATTTTTTCTTTCTTTTTTATAATATCATATGCGAGTTTTATTTTCTAATTGTCATGTTTTTTTTTTCTATTATATAGATTTTATTTTTTTTATTTTATTTTTTAAAAATTAATAAATTATTATACAATTTTCAAATATAAATTATAATGTTACACTGTTATTTAAAATTTCATAAATGTATCATTTTTAATTAATCTTAATTCTGTAAAAGGAAATTATCTTAAGTATATCTTTTTTTATATACTTAACGTTTTATATTTAGTTGAAAAGAAATTATTTAAATATATAGCTTTTAAACAATCTTGATTATATAATAAAAAATTATTAATTTTGTATAGTGTATTTAACTAATTATATTTAATGCATTATAGTTTTACATTTAGTATTATAAGTTAAATATAGATAAAATCAGAATATTAGAAGTTGATTACATTAATTTTTTTTTCAAATTTGATTAAAGTATAAGTAAGTTGAAAATAATTGATAAATTTTTTAAAAATTATATATAAACTATCCAAATGACTCTCCTACACTTGAACTACCAAGTCTCAATACTTCAACTCAAGAACAAGAGTAATGTAAATCAAAATATCGAAAACTCAATTTTAAAGAAATGAATGTTTTTTAATATATAATCAATAATTAATGATACCAAAAAATATGATGAGATGGAAGAAAGGTACCTTCTCCAAAAAATGAGTTTTCAAATGCCACGTTAGGACGTAGCATATAAGGAATATGCAAGCTTACTTTGCATTCAAGAGATGATAGCAAAAATAATTTGTAAAGGTCGGAATCAAACTATGTGGTGTGCATTTAACAACAGCTTTAATATGTGTGGTGGGGTGAATGTGTAGAACTTTTTATAATATTTGAATATAAAAAATACAGTGGAGCATAACTTTTTTAAATAATTATTATAAGTTTTTCTTTTCTTGATTTACATATTAGATAAAATCATTTTATATTATAAATTTTTTAATTATTAGTTAAATTCAACGTGTTAATTTTTTAAATTTTTAACTCTTATTCCTCTATTATTGACACCTATAAAAGTTGGTTAAGTTAGCCCTAATTATTATGATCTAAGATGTTAAATTGACTAATATTTGAGTTTATAATAATTTTAACTAGTAAATAGCACCCATGGCTATCAAAATTTGGATCATATATCATGTTTGGTATTTGTAATTTCAACGGTTATTTATTGATCTCAAAACTCTTAATGTTATTAGTCTGCTGCTTGTGCGAGGGTTCCAGATAGAATTTTGTTTAATTGAATTGACATTATTTTTGTTAAATAGATATGTATTAATAATTATATTATCATATTTAATTGTTAGTGTATATTGACATATATAAAATATTATTTTACAAAATATATAACTGTTATTACTATAGCCATTACGGTGGTATTTATGTTGGTGCTTTCATATAAAACACATCTATAAAAGTCTTTCTGTAAAACAAAATTTTAAATAAAATCTTTAAATTTAAAATAAGTGGGAAAGAGAAATGTAGAAAACGGAAAAGAATCTGAAAGCATGTGACCCTTAATAAATTCAATGGATTTTGTGTCCCACGTATAAAAAGTTAAAAAAAAAAATCTACAACATCAATTGTGAGAGAAAAAAAATATAATCCAAATCTAACTCAATTAGACCTCAAGCCCATGCCTCAGAATCCCAACCACAAACCCAATGTCATCATACCTCAAGCCCACATCTCAAAACCTAACCACATGTCAAGTCAAAAACCATCCAAAGTTAACCCCATCAAACCTCAAGCTTACGTCCCAAAAAATCTAACCACAAACATAACTCCATCAGGCCTCAAGCTTACACTTCAAAAACTTAATCACATGTCAAGCCAAAATCTTATCAAATGTCAAGACAGGAGCTCTTTGCCGTTTCTTTTAAATATAGGTATATAGATGACTAAAAGGTTGTCATATTTATTCATTAATTTTATCGTTAATGATTAAATGTCCAAATATACTAAGATGTCTAGGGGTGCGGTTAAAAATTTTAGATTTGTGGATTGATTTTGATGTTATTTTTGGTATTTTAGAGTTTTTTTTTTACTATTAACCAATTTTAAAAAGCAAAAAGTCACTCCAAAAAATCAATTAACAAATCCAAAACTTTTAAGCACTTCAGTATTTTAAGAATCACATTATCATCCAAGCTAGGATTTAACGGCTAATTTGATGAAAATGCAAACCAAAGGTTCTACTAGTTATAACATTATAAGTTTGGGGATCACAGGGGTTATTTAGTCAATTGAAACAAATATATTTTGAAAATAAGAGGTTTCAAATGGATCTCCACCAACATATTACATCCTTAACACACATTTTCTTAAATTTATTAAAAGAATTAGACAATAAATGATACATATTTAAACATTAAAACTAGGCAAAAAGAATAAAATAATAAATGTATTTGGTAAACATAAGAAAATAAATAAAATTAGAAATGAAGAAAATAAATGTATTATCAAAGCAATCTTCCTCTTTAAAATGTTCAAATTACAGAATTCGAAACTCAAAGCTAACAAATATATATATATATATATATATAAAGGAAGAATAATGTAATAATAAAAAAAAAACCTCAAGAATCCTACTCCAAAACTTTCACCCCATGAAGCACCCTCTCAATTAGTAACGAATTTAGATTTTGTATGAAGATGATTAAAAAAAATTTTAAAAAAATTATATTATATGTAAATAATAATAATAATAAGTAAATATTAAAAAAAGACGACTACAACTTTAACTTCGTCGGCGCTCCCAATAGCCCAATATAATGCACCCATACCCATCAAGGCATTTGATATCCAAAATGGTTTCACTTGTCTCTCAATTATACACTAAAGCTTCCTTTAAATGTATGCTTATATGTTATAATTTTTTTTCAAAATAAATTAAGATCCAATAAATTATTCACATGCGAATTACACCTTAAATAAAAGTGTATTTAAGTTTTATAATTTAAATAAAAGTGTATTTAAGTTTTTGTGTAACATAAATTGTTCTGAGATACTTAAAGTTTGCTTCATGATCAAATAAAAGAATTCTTTTTGATTCATTGTCTAAATATATCATTTAAATGTTAACATTTCAAGTCTTGTAACCTTTTTTATCCTAATAAAATATGTTTGCAATGGTAAAAGCAACTAACTGAGTAGGAAAAGAATTTTATTTAAAAACTAATATAAAGTATTAGTGAGGCCTTTTTAAAAAAATATATAGAATTGTATGAGGCTTAAAGTACTGAGAATCGCTAGATTTGAGTTAACAACTTAACATTGCTTGCAAAATTAAAATTTAATAAATAATTAAATGAGTGAAATTTGACTTTAGACTACTTAATAGGGTCTTTGTCCATTTTATGTTGAAGTTTTGGATAAAACAATTTTATTTATGTGTAAGTCAAAGTTTATTAAGTTTGAGTTATTCAACGAATGGTACTCATCTTTTATTTACTTTCCAAAATAACTTCATATTTAGTGATAAAGTAAAGAAAAATATCTTATGCATTAATGATGGAGTTTGTAAATTTTATAAACATGTTTTTATGATTGACACGTATTTATTTAATTACAAATAAAAAATGTTTATTAACCAGAGTTGTAAGTACAATTTTTAAGATTATCATATTAAATTATATAATATTTTTAATATATTGAATTCGTTATATTACTTATTGATTATTGCTTTTAATATAAATAATATCTTAATTAACTTTAAATACGACTAATATTACAGCATATCTTAGAAAAATATAATAAATAAATCACAAGTTAAGTTGATTTCTTAAACTGATAAATGATTGATAATAATATTTTGTACCAAAATGAAAGGAGAAATAAAAGAAATGTACTTGGCAATTTTTCAAAAAAAAAAAGAGAAATGTACCAGATATACAAAGTAGTAAATATTGTTAACGTTATTAATAACATTCCGAAAAGGTTATTAGGTAAATATTTGAACATTAGGAGTTGAAAGAACAAAAGCCGAATTTTTATCTTAAAGAATATAATGATTTTGATTGTTGTAACGTGAGAAATTAAAAATTTATATGTATTTATATTTAAATATTTAATTTATTGATTGATATATTTTTTTAAAATAAAAAAATAAATTTTATATGTGTGTTTTTATGTTTATACATATTTATATATTATCACAATTATTTTTTTATTTTTTTATTTTCACACTGAAAAGTTGTTACTGTTTATTACTTTATTCTATTTAACCATTATATAGTCTTTTTTATAAATTATTAAACGTTTTACTATAATTTTTTTCTTGAAAAGTTATTTAAAATGTAGAAATTTCAAGAAGCAAAGGTGATTTTAAATATTAAACATATATATCAACATTTTGCAAAAAATAAATGACAATATGTAATTGTTAATTTATAAAACTTTTAAATGATAGTATGAAAAGGAAAAATATTCAACAATCAATTGACAAAGCCCTAAAAATCTTTAATAACTCCGGGGGTCGCACTCGTTGGATTCTCCCTTTTTACCACCACCCAAATTTCCACTCAAAAAAGAATCCACAGTTTTTACCGTCGTTTCGTAGTAATTTCCCTTGCCGTTTTATTCCTTTCTCCCCCTTTTGAAACCCTGATCGTGCAAGACCAAAATATCCAAAATAATAATAATAATAAAAGAAATCGTTTTTAGATCAAGAAGGGCCGTTGGATTGGGGCGGCGGCGAATCGGAGTGCGTGAATGATCGGACGTTCTATTTGGGCTTGACGGGGGAAATTGGTTTCCGATTGGAGGAGAGAGGTTTTTGATGTTTTTGATGGGCGATCTCCGAGATTGGTCGCCTGAACCAAACGGCGTCGCTTCGGAGGAGAGGTCGTCATCGTCATCGTCTTCATCGTCGAATCAAGCGGGGATTGCTGCGGAGTATTGGAAAAAGGCTGAGGAAGCGACGCAGGGGATCATTGCCCAGGTTCAACCAACCGTTGTTTCAGAAGAGAGAAGAAAAGCGGTTATTGATTACGTTCAGAGACTAATTAGGAATTACCTTGGTTGCGAGGTCAGATGATCAAACATAGTTTAAGCTTTTAGTTATCGATTATATTGTGCTATAATTTTATTATTTTTGTGTGACAGAATGTTAACATTGTTGAATTGGTGATTTACTTGGAAATTACTACCGTATTTGCTATATTGACTAGGGCAAGAATTTAGAATGGAGTAGAGCTTAAACTGAACTCTTTGTAATTTGGAGTAATAGGAAAAGAGAAACCTAATTTAAGATAAAATAGGGTTAGTATTTATTGATTAAATTGAAATGAAGAATGGCGGTGGTTTGTTGTTGTTATAAGAAACAGTTTCAATACGCTTAAGGAACCTCTCTTTGGATGTAAGGTAATGTGGTTTCTGACAAAGTGAAGTTCCATTAGTTGATTATGTAGAAAGTGGAGTGTATGTCATTGGTTAATCTTGTTGTAGATATTAACCCAAGTGGAACTTGAGAATTCTATTACACTGATAAGGCTTCTATCATGTTACTGTTCCATTGTTATGACTGTCAAATTTAGCTGACTTCTCATCTATTGGGAGCTGGATGGAATGAAAAGGCTATTGGCGGGGTGCTTTTGGTCAACCTCAGTTCACTTTCCTTGAGTTAGGTTATAAAGGGGGTGTTTATTTTTATTAAACTCACTTCAAGTTGTCAGAGCCCTTAGTTGCAATTACCTAAGATTGTAAAAATCGATTGGGGAAGTTATCATTTAATATTTGCAGCTGAAAGGAACCTAGCTGTTAATAACTGTGTAATATGCACATTTTATTTCAATAATTTCCATGGTGACATATATTTCATATTTAAATTTTTTCCTGTTTTTCTGTTTCTTGTTTCATTGTTATTTATTGATGTGATCATGAACGTAAGAACATTCAATATGAATTAGTGAACAGTTTAGATAGATGTTAATCATTTATCTTGCTTATATTTATTGCAGGTATTTCCATTTGGGTCAGTCCCCTTGAAGACCTATCTTCCTGATGGAGATATTGATTTGACAGCCTTTGGTGGCCTAAACTTTGAGGAGGCTCTGTCCAATGATGTATGTTCTGTCCTTGAAAGAGAAGATCACAACAGAGCTGCTGAGTTTGTGGTGAAGGATGTCCAATTAATTCGGGCAGAGGTTTTTAACTTCAACTAATATGTTTCTACAGATCTTTGCTTAGTCAAATTATTTATTTGCTGCTTGCTTAAGTGACAACTTGTTTGCATTCGTTTTAGTCATCCCTTATTTTTCGTTGACATTTACATCTGTCTGCATTTTGAATTTCCCCGCCGTGACCATTTATTTAGTGTCATTATTACCTGGTCAACTGAGCTGTAAAGTACTTTGATGCATTTACAAGTATTCCCTTTGTCATTTTGATGAATGCTGTTTCTGGAAAAAGACAATGACAAATGATTTCTATGCTCAGATGGACATATATGCTATCCTCATGGAAGATTTTCTCCCAACTAAATGTTATACACGTGAAGACCACATTAACATTTTCCACTTTAGGCTTTGTGCATAATTTGTCTGGTCATCTCTGCTTTTGTTGCTGGTTAGAGTTTTGGAGATTTTAAGTTTACTTTTAAACAGAAATTGTAGTTATATAGGTGGAGTTGGGAGGATGACGACTCAACAATTTCTCCTAACTGCAGCATTTTGTTGATGATTGTTGAGGGTAACAACTATTTCTAGTGCACTTGATGGAGGCTTTAATGATTGATTTGGGTGGGTTGAACCTATGAGGTAATTGATTATTGAGAGCTGGATGTTTTGATTGGTTGATAGGGGCAACTGATGTAACTGATAACTGTTTGTATGGAACACTTACAAACATTGCTTATAATATCTTTCTGCGCTTGTCAAGTCATGCATACTTAAATGGAGCTCCTATGTCAAGTTAATTGACGATCAAGTAAGCTTCTGATGCCTTTGTGTATGTTTTTGAACCTTGTTTAAAAGGCATTCTTGAACAAGGTCCAAAATTTTAAATGTAGAAGGAGCAGTTCAATATCGACAAAGGAAAAACTTAACTTATAGACTGTTGCAGTTGCATTAGCTCATTGCCTGCTTGTTCGCATGGGGTCATTATTCTGGGTTATTTGTAGATGGATAGAGAGGGTGAGGTGTGTTGTAAAGTTCAAAGGACAATCCTTGATTCTTTGCACCTGTAGAGTAGAAAGATAGTTGTTGCAAATCAATTGATTCTAGGCATTTGAAGTACTATTAATACTTTGGCATAGAGATAATTGAGGCAACAATAATCTAAGGCATTATACGTGACTTGTAAATTTGGCTTGGTGAAGGCTGTACTTTGGCTTCCTTGACGATGCACTAGAGGTTCTTTGAGCCAGAGAATATGGTACAAATGGGTCTTTTTAATCATACAAACAAGCTCACCGCTAGAGCATAGTAATGTTTGATTTAACGAATAATGGTATACATACCAATCTCTCTTCCTTGTAAATGATGCCTTGGAACTTGTGCCTCATGTCTTATCATTAATTATAAATACATGTCTCCAAGTTGTATTTTGATTTCCCAAGAGCAGAAGTAAAACCTTTATTAAGTGATGTAGATTGAAGCAAATGTTACTATGCTCTACAGGTACAATTTGGGAGGAACAAGGAATCAGTGGGAGAACATAGGGGATAAAACCACAAAGAATCAATAGAGGGAGAGAATCCCAGTAATCAATATAAAAAAATCTCAAATAATTATTATCCAAAACCTAATCAAAACTAAAATAACATAGGTAATAAACCCAAAATCCTAATAAAATGCAAAATAGCACATATAACCCTAAAACCATAATACTTCAAAAATAAACAAAATATTAATTAATATAAAATAACCTAGATCATCTAAAATGTAGCCTAAATGTATGTAAAGATTACAGCCAAATTCGTGTATAATAATACAAAGTACTAGATAACTCAATCCCTCAACTAGGATAATTGCATCCTCCATCAATAAAGTTTATTTCTTTATTTTTTTTTTTTGCAGCTACTTTCTCTAAGCTTTAGTAAGAGTTCAACCCTTCATCTTTTATGCAATTCTGATATTTGTCACAACCATTCATTTTATAAATATTAGATAGTGGTGTTTGCAGCCAAGAACTTGTTTTTCCCTGAGAGAAATATCCTTTGTTACAGCTTATCAAGTTGATCTTATTTGTCAATTTATGGACTATGGTATATCACACTTTTATCTGCATGAACTGCTCTTGCTGAAGCTTCTATGTGAGCAAACTTTTGAGGGTTGTAAGTTTTTTTTTTCTTCTTTTCTTTTCATTAGTTGATTTGAATTTTCTTTTACTCAGTAAACAAATAAGGTGATTGGAGAGACAGCCCCTGGCATGATTTACTTTTATACTAGTATGGCACATTTAAAGGAAAGCTCTAATTGCATTCACAAGTATATTATTATCTTGTCATCCCTGCCTGGTTTCCCCCTAGTTCAAACATTACTTTGTCGGTTGTCACATGTTTGATTGAGAGATGTCTATACTTTTCTTTTCAAATGGCATAAGCACTTTGTTTTTTTTGAAAAGAAAAAACAATTTTATTACAGAACTAAGAAAACTGGATATTCCCACAAAACCAAACAAAAAAGGCATCAGGGAGCTTAGTCAATCAGCAGCCCAGACCTGCTCATTGTAGCCCAATAGAAATTACCAGACAAGAAGAGTAGCAAAAAGGCAATTGGAAGTCAGAGTACAAAGATGACAACAGAACAACTTGACTCTGGGAGTAATAATCAGCATGTTGAAGAACTAAGGTGTGGTTAACCTAGAGTATTGAAGCAACTAAATAACCTTCTCTGTAAACAACCGGTGTAGCAAGGGTGTTAGTGAAAATTTTGCTTCATGAGGAGTATGAACAGATTTTAGCTTGGTGATGTTAGAGAGTAGGAGATTAATCTCATTAAATAGATTATTAAACATCCATGGCTTTATTAAAATATGTTGGTTTTTTAACTATGCAAGAATTTTACTGTGTGTTCTTTTTTACCATCCCAGATTTGATTGGTATGCATTATGGAAATGATTGCATATCCGTTGCTCCTGCATTATATAAGATCCTCCTCATGTTTATCATTTCAGATAATTTTTTTTTATTAACAATTTTCAATTTAAAAACCATTTGATATCATGTGTAGCTTTTTATCTTAAAATTTTGCTTCTCTGGTGGCAGGTTAAGCTTGTAAAGTGTCTAGTACAGAACATTGTGGTAGATATCTCTTTCAATCAATTAGGGGGGCTATGTACCCTGTGCTTTCTTGAGCAGGTAGGCTGCATTTTAAGAATTTGGGTGTGAATGAAAGCCATTTTCTTGCATGTTAATTGAGTTGATATGCAAATAAAAAAAGAAAAAGAATTGATCTGCAATGTCTAGTCGCTAGTATATGTTGGAAGCTTTGTTGATTCAGACACATCTCTTTAAGTTTCTTGGTTGGGATCCCTTTGGTGCCTTTTGTGGTTTTATTTTTCACATTTGGAAAGGAAAAAGTGCATCGATTGCAATTGAGTGAGAAACTTGAGTGATGAATATAGTCTTCTAGGACTTTGAAACCTTACCAAGTCAAGTAAGGAGAGTTACTAGATAATTACTGCAATTGTTCATATTTTGTTTAGCATTATTGATTAATAGGTTGTGTCTACTTCCCCCAGTTATTATCTCTCTCTCATGAAATAGATGGCAATCAACTCTTCCCCTTCCTGATATTATGTACTAATGTTGCAGATCTATGTTAATATTAATTTACGGAGTACAGACATAAGATTTCTATTATTATATCTTTTTCATATATATTCATGTATTGGGAGAGCTCGCATGCGGGTGGCTATGCTGTATTAGGTATCAAAAGAAATGTGTTTGGTTGTCTTTTTTTTTTTAAAAAAAAAGGAAATCCGTGATAATGTTACAGGTTGATCGTCTTATTGGAAAAGATCATCTATTTAAACGCAGCATTATACTGATTAAGGCTTGGTGCTACTATGAGAGCCGTATTCTTGGGGCTCATCATGGCTTGATATCTACATATGCGTTGGAGACTCTGGTGCTGTACATTTTCCATCTATTTCACTCATCACTAGATGGTCCTTTAGCGGTGAGTGCTGCAGGAGTTTTGGCAGTGTAAACCAATTGATGACATGAATTTAACTGATTGAATATGTTGCAGGTTTTATATAAATTTTTGGATTACTTTAGCAAATTTGATTGGGACAATTACTGCATTAGTTTGAATGGTCCAATCCATATCTCCTCCCTGCCAGAAGTTGTGGGTGAGCAACATCATTTTGCTTTCATGCCAAATTTTATTGTTCTTCTCTATACATGATTAAGATGCTTATGTCATTGATCCTTTCTTTTTGCAGTTGAGACGCCTGAAAATGGTGGGGGAGATTTACTGCTTAGCAATGATTTTCTCAAGGAATGTGTGGAAATGTTCTCAGTTCCGTCAAGGGGATTTGAGACTAATTCACGCACATTCCCTCAAAAGCATCTAAACATAGTAGATCCTTTAAGAGAAAACAATAATCTTGGTCGAAGTGTTAGCAAAGGTAGAATCACTTTTCCATAGGCAAATTTCATTATTCTTTTCATTTGAATTCAAAACATTTAAAGCCTTGAGGATAGCAGAAATTTTTCTTCAGCTATTGTGACAAAAAGGATATTCAGGCTTCATTTAATGGTTGTTTAGTGATTCTAGGACTGATCAAGAGGGTTTAAAGGTCAATCATAATGTAGCTTTTCCTCTGTAGGGAACTTTTATCGTATAAGAAGCGCTTTCACTTATGGGGCTCGGAAGCTGGGAAAGATCCTTTCCCAGGCGGAAGAAAGCATGGCTGATGAACTTCGTAAGTTTTTCTCAAACACTCTGGATAGGCATGGAAGTGGACAGAGGCCTGATGTTCAAGATTCTGTCCCATCCTTGTCTAGATTCAGTGGATTTGGGGCAACATCATCAGTTTCAGGTGCAGAGTCATGTCAAGAAGATCAAACCTTTTATGAAACAGAATCTTCAGATTCAATTACCATGACTGGGAATTATAGATCAGATAATGAGGGATCATTGCACAAGGTCGATAATGGTAACGTCCGTGGGAGGGAAACAAATTTTAGTAGAATCCTTAATGAACCACAAGCTTCTGCAAACGGTATGGGTGTTTCAGAAATCCGTCTCTCTGGGGATGCTAAAGACCTGGCAACCTCCAGAATTCAAGGTCTGGTAATTTCAAATGATGCACATAAATCTTTCGATCCAAATTCAGAGGAGAATGTTTCTCCATCAGATAATGTACGGCATGCACCTCATCTCTATTTCTATAGCTCATCTTTGGATAATGGAGATATAAGGAATGGAAATGCAGAATGCAAACAGCCAGAAAATTCTGGCTTTGCTGAAAAGAAAGTGACTTCTGGCATTCTTCCAGCAACTGGTGATGAGATGGGTACTAATGTACATGGTGATCACTGTGAGAATCAGTTGGTTGTTTGTCAAGGGGTTCAGTCCCCTGTTGGATCAAAGCATCCTCCATTGGTTGTGAATTCAGCTTGGTCATCAGAGGATCTTTATCCTGGATATTCTGGTTATCCAACTTCCAGTAGTGCTGCTGGAAGTCAGGAAGCTTTGAGCTCCTTGTCAGATCTCTGTGGGGATCATGATAGTCACTTACGTAGTTTGTCTTATGGCCGGTGGTGCTATGATTATGCCTTAAATGCATCTGTTTCTCCAATTTCACCTTTGGCTTCTCAGCTCCAGAGCAAGAATTCATGGGATGTAGTACGACAGTCAGTGCAGTTCAGGCGAAATGCAATTTCCCCAATGAATGCTAATAGTGTTGTCCCACGGCAAGTGTACTACCCCATGAACCCATCAATGCTACCTGGTGCAGGCTTTGGAATGGAAGAAATGCCAAAGCCTCGAGGAACGGGAACATACTTTCCCAATCACAACACGGTATACTCATTCTAAGCCTTTGGATTTGGGCTTCTAAAACTTATGCTGAGAATATATAAAGTTTAGTCTCTGGTGCTAACTTGCATCATCATGGTGTCATTTTGCTGCTTCTGTTTTTTAGTTAAAATTTTCTGGTTGGGCCTTGCTGTCTCAATGTGGTTTTATGCTTAAATATTTTTGCAGAACCATTACAGAGATAGGTCTTTGACAGCAAGAGGGAGGAGCCAAGTACCAGCAAGGTCTCCTCGCAACAACAGCCGTGCTATCACATCCCCAGAGACAAATTCACCAGAGAGAAGCAGCCGTGAGCTGACACAGGTGCAGTCACCACATCAAGGTGGTGGAAAATCTGGGTCTTTAGATCTGCGCCACTCTGGTTCTGAAAAAGTGTTATACCCTAATGCCAATGGCTCAGTGCATCATCCAGACAGGGTTGTAGAATTTGGGTCAATTGGGCCTCTACCTTTGGGGCCAGCCTCTCCAGAAAGTAGTATGCAACATAATCCAGGTTCCCCTTATGCTCTGAACTTGAGTGCAAGTCAACCACCATCCGGAATGCAACGGTCAAAATCAACTGTGGGCGTGGATCAGGGCAGGTTAGAGAATTTTGTGTTTCATCTGAACTTGTATGCAGCAGAGTACATATGTACTCAATTCTCTCTGAGCTTTTTGTTCTAACATGCAGGATAGCTGTACGATCATACCATTTAAAAAATGAAGAAGATTTTCCGCCTTTATCTATCTGACAGCAGTGGAAAGGAATGATCTTTATTTATATGGTTGAAAAGTTTGGAAGAATAGAAGAGTTAATGCTAACAAGCCAGCCTGGGCCTCAGCTTGTGTGAATATGGTTCTTCGATAGCCATTCCAAAGCTCTATGTATGGAGTTCGTTATTTTGTGTGTAGTTCAGAGGCATTTGTACATTCTACTAATTTATTTCCCTTTAATCTTTGGTAGCTGTACTTTATAGCGAGTTATTCATGTATAGGATTGTCGAACTATGGCTTCTTTTTTTTTTTTTGTTCCCAGGTTTTGATATCCTTGCCACTGGTAGCAAAAAGTATAGACACAGATATTGTTGTTGCTGATTGCTCATGTAACTTATACTGCAAAATAGTGTTCCTTTAGCAGCTCTAATGGTTTTCACCTTTCTGGTTCTGGCCATCATTGCTTTCAATCAATTTGATTTCCACCTTGCTTCTGCTTATTCCCTCAAAGCAGATGAAGAAGACTATGGCCAAACTCAGCTGTTGGGCGTATTTCTTTTGCAATTCCACTCGTAAGTTTTGTGGGTTATTAGTGGAGAATATCCAGGCAAGTAGGTTATAATATTATCGGTTTGGCCCTTCTAATGCATTTATCATTCATTATTGTCAACATACACATATTACAATACTAACTAACAGATGAGAGGGGATAGGAAGTCTAAATTAATCAAAGTTTATGACTATTTCTAAAAGACTGTACTATCAGAAAATAAATCACTCCTTGCCAATCAAAATAATTGTAATATAATATTATAATACACATTGATTTGAGGTTAACATTAAGTTAATATAATAATAATAATAATAACGATGATATAATGGGAGAGATTGAAACTGAAATATTATTAAATGTGTGAGTTTGGGGTCACACATTTAATGGCAGCATCAAAGCTCTACAAAAAAAAAAGAAAAAGTGGTTTGCGATACGATACCCCACGCCCACGTATGGTCAACGCCTTACACTTGTACAAAGGTGACGAAAATAATTGTGTAAGTTGCATATTATGAATACCAGTGGCAAGGATAAGAATAAAAAAGGTGGTGGGACTCTTTCAAAAGGCCTACAATTTATAATTTTATATAATGAAATGCGAAGAAAACTGAAAGGGAAAGGTTGCAATATTTGTCAACACAACACTCAACTGGAAGGGAGAGTGGGCTGGGATCACCAATCATGTCTCCGTACTGTTTTCCAGATGGGACATCGCACGCTTCTTCTTTCTCTTTCATCTCTCTCTGCTTTAACAATTTTAACAGGAAAGTTGAGGGGGGTTGCCCTTACTGACACCACGTAATAATTCATATAATATATAATTCCTACTGCTAATTGTACCAATTTTGTCTTTCTTATTACATTCGTTTATCAGCTACTTAACTTGAATAATATTCGCATTTATTTATTCCATTTTATCTACATGGCTATGCTGTACTTTGAAGTTGGAACCTGGGACAGATGGTGGCTTCTCCAGACAAATATTTTGGATTTGATCATGATTTATGGTGTCTCTGCCTCTCTGGACCACTATTTTCGTCAACGATTGCCATGGTATCTATAGGCCCATCGACAGCTATTTACATGGTTTTCACCCTCATAATTGGTACTAACACTCTACTTTTGGTTTTTCATAACAGTACCTAAACGAAAGGAAATTACAATTATATTGCATTCCTGATTCAATAATAAGGGTATGAATCTCACTTTTCTAAATAAAACAAAATCGAACAATATATATATAAATCAATAAATAAAAAAAATTAATCATAGACAAAATAAACATGTAATGAGGCTACTGATACTAATTAACTACTGCTGTAATCTTTCTTATATATTTTTTATTTTCTTTTAATTAATATATACGTAAATTGTTTTGTGCAAGTTTATTTTTACGTTTATAGATAGAAAACATAGAGGTTTAAATTCAAGATCGAAAAAGTTGATCCCTGGGGAAAAGAAGGGTATCCATTGAAATCTGCGACGTCTCTCGAAGATTGCAGGCAACATTCTGGTGTAAGAAGTGATAAGCCAAAAAGTGAACAAAGCCGGCAACAATTGATTTTCTTTTGTCACAAGAAAGAAAACGTGTGAAGATCATAACATCTATGCCATAGCTGATGTCCCCTTATCCAATTAAGTTACTGATTTCTGTTGGAAACTGTGATTCCCTTTAATAATTGAGCCCTAAGGACCATGACTTATGTCATTACCATTTTAAAGAAAAAAAATGTACCCAAAAAGAAGAGAGAAAAAAGAAAGGGGGCAATAGCAGGTTGAGTGGACCATTTTTATTAGATGATATGCCATAATTAATATTAAAACCAAACATAATAAATTAACTCTTTCTCTCCATATTATGCATATATATATATATATATATATATATCAAGGTTCAATCATTGATTGCTTGGAAATAAAAGAGCTGGCTTCTGATGTGAGCCTTAATTATCTCTGATAAACTCAGCCAGCCAGGGCCACCTGAATCCTGACCTTGACATTTAATTCTACTCTAATTTAACCCCATTCATTTTGTGTTAATTTAAATCTGTCATTAAGACTCTGTCAAATTGCATCATCTCTGTCATTTGGAGGGGACCGCACCGCATACAAACCAAAACTAAAACACTTCCCATCATCAGCTTCTGATTCTTCTTTGTATATTTCACCCAACCCTGAACCATCAATTCCCTGGACACAGTTTTTCTTGTTAATTTGCAATCCTAAAAACTTTTTCTCTCTCAAATCTTTGATCTTCTGCTCAGCCAAAATCTATCCTTTAGATTGCCCTCTCCTCCACAAATGGTGCTGTCAAAGCGTAGCCATAGGTTCTTCAAGTTTAGAAGTCTAGTTTCTTGCCCAAGTCCCACATATCACAATCTTTTCAATTTGTAGAAAATCTATCTTTTTCCCCAGAAAACGATTCTCCTCCACAAACCAGGTTTGATTTTGCTCTCAACAGAAAGCTTTTGGTTTACCATTGGCTGACACAAAATATTCCCTTTCCCCAACATACCAGCCTCTCAACAGTTTTTCCACAGTTTCCTTCGGGGCTCTCTTAAAATCTTCTTGGACAGTATCTGCATAGCAGCATATATAGATTCTCGACTCTTGTCACTCTCTCTCAAAGACTAGATGATTTCCAAGGATTATTACTACTTCTTACGTGCAGTTGTGGAAATGGCTTGGATTATGCTCAGCGTCGATTACTCAAGGCTCTTTTGGTTATTGCTTGGTGTCTTTTCCTATGAAAATCATGAAGGAAAGCCTCGGATCATCTAGCACATCACCCACCCATCAACTTTCTTTCCCCCATAATTTATAATTCTGCCTGCCTGCCGTACGCCCCTTGTTCTTGAATTATACTAGCAGATAATTAAGTATATTAGTGTTTTGAAGATATTACAATAAGCCAGAAACTGGAACCTAGAAGAGAGGTTTTGAGGGTGCCTTATCTCTCAGACATGTACAAAACACGTCTAGGAGGATGTGTTGATGGAGTTCAATCCCAGCTTGGATACGTTGAAACCGATGCATCTGGTCGGTATGGACGTGTAAGTTTTCTTCATTTGACTCTTAATCTTGGCTTTTTGATTGATGCATGAATGAATATGAATTGAAAACGATTTTCGCTTGCTTAAGGCTCCAACAAAATCGGCTTTTTCAGTGGGACTGAATCCCAATATCTTTTGCAATCATGATGGAAATATTGCATGGTCATATTGATTTGAGTGCACCCACTTTTCACTAACAATAATTCTTTGGCACAGTTCTTCTGGAGATGTGGGGTTTTGATTCTTTGATGTGATATTGACAATTTTTATGAATGCTCATTTATTTTAATTAATGTAAAACGCTAGCCGGCTTTTAAGAAGACAAATTGACCATGTAATTTTCTTGATAAGCATAATTCATAATTATAGACTTGTTTAAGATTATTTACAAAATTTGAACTACTTGTTTTGATCAACGGTATCGTGAGATGCTGTAATATATAAAATAAGTGAATAAATCTACGACAGTGTTACTCTAATCTAGCTAATACTTTGAAGATGTTCTTTCAATTTGTGTAGAAAATTCGGACGACAAATGTTAATGTTAATGTTGGTAGATTTTTTCAGTATAAATGTTGATGAACTCAATTATCAATACGATAGATGCCGAGACATACAATTTATTTTTTGATTCCATAGAATATACTGATATAGGATCCATTAATTTCATGATCATAACAAATTAGTGAAGCAGACATGTAAATGAAGAAATTATGCATTGTTTAAGTTTTAAAATGACTGAATCTGTGATGATGCGTGAGAATTTCTTTGCAGTTCAGAGAGGTTCTTGGTAAAGGAGCCATGAAGACAGTGTATAGGGCATTTGACGAGGTCCTTGGAATGGAGGTGGCATGGAATCAGGTGAAGCTTAACGATGTCTTCCGTTCACCAGAGGAATTGCAACGACTTTACTCTGAGGTTCACCTCCTCAAGAACCTCAACCATGATTCCATCATGCGATTCTACACATCTTGGATCGACATTGATCGTAGAACTTTCAACTTCATCACTGAAATGTTCACCTCTGGCACCCTTAGAGAGTAATCACAACACCTTACTGTCAATTAAACAGATAATTAATTGCTATTGTTGTGTTTATTTTAATATATTGTAAGATATAATACAGGTACAGACAGAGGTACCAACGTGTGGATATGCGAGCAATTAAGAACTGGTCTCGCCAAATTCTACAAGGTCTGGCTTATCTGCATGGCCATGACCCTCCAGTGATCCACAGAGATCTTAAGTGTGATAACATCTTTGTCAATGGTCACCTTGGACAAGTCAAGATCGGTGATCTAGGATTAGCCGCCATTCTTCGTGGGTCACAACATGCCCATAGTGTTATAGGTAAACCTCTCGATTTCCATTGTCTACTAAGCAAGGTTTCTGATTTCTGAGTAGCCGTATACATCTATATTTATAAGTCAAATTCTTCAAACTTGCATAAAATACTAGGAACGCCAGAATTTATGGCACCGGAACTATATGAGGAGGATTACAACGAGCTAGTGGATGTATACTCGTTTGGCATGTGCGTACTAGAAATGCTTACTTCTGAGTATCCATACAGTGAGTGCTCCAATCCGGCACAAATCTATAAGAAAGTGACTTCGGTGAGTGCATCCAAGCTCATTAGTTTCAATACTATAATAATAATATATAAACCACCAAATTAGTCCTCTATATTTATATTAATGTGCTATATTTATATTGCTACTTTATTCTTCCAGGGAAAGTTGCCAGAGGCATTCTACAGGATTCAAGATGAGGAAGCCCGGCGATTTGTTGGAAAGTGCCTGGAGAATGTTTCCAAGAGGTTGCCAGCCCATGAACTCTTGCTGGACCCATTTTTGGCCTCTAATGAAGCGAGTCCGTTGCCAATTCCAAGAGTCTCGAGCCTAAAGCTAACTGCTAAAGGCCCAGTCACAGAGCTGGCGCCTTCTGTGGAGGCTGATCCAACAAGGAGTACCAATATGTCAATAACTGGCACAACGAATCCTGGAGATGACACTATTTTTCTCAAAGTACAGATTACAGACAAGGATGGTACTGCCTTAAAACTTCTTGTGCTGCACACTTCCTTATGGGTTTTATTATGACAAGTTGATAACAGAAGTTTGTGATTGCATCTATTTCTAAGTCGTGCAGGTTAATACCATCAATCAACATCATGTGTATATGAGATAATCTAAGATTTGATATATATCTTTGACTTCTGTAGAAAATTCTTTTAGCACATTGGGAAAAACTCTTTAAGTAGTGGAGAAATTCCTTCTTGGAATCATGTTTTTGTACCATTGTCCACATAGTGAAGAATTTCATCCTAAATGGCTTAAATATCAAAAACTTCTTTCTTCCTCAAAAAAATTTATTGGACTAATATGAATTTTTTTAATTTCGATAGCGGCCTGCAAACTTTTATCCCGTATGCCTTTTATATTCTCAATTAATGATCCTTTCATGCAGGTCATGCTCGGAACATTTATTTTCCCTTTGACATAGTGAATGACACTGCAATTGATGTCGCCTTGGAGATGGTGAAAGAATTGGAAATTAATGACTGGGAGCCATTGGAGATTGCTGAAATGATAGAGGAAGAGATATCTTCCCTTGTTCCAACTTGGAAGGACTTGGGCTCCTCTCAAGTCCATCATCAGCACAGCTTCAAGTACGAAGATGAAGATGATGATGATGATGCTGATGATGACCAAACCGGAATTCACCATCCTTTCTATGCTACCTCCTCCTGTTCTTCCTCCCAAGTTTCCCTCCCAACTTTCCTTTCTTCCTATGAAACACAATTTTGTCATGGCAAAAATGTGACTTCTAGTTGCAGTTGGCCCCAAGGTATGTGATAGCTTGGTCAACACTTGAAAATCTATTATTTTGCTTCTTTGGTTGAAAATATAACACAGATAGCTATCTCAGTCTTCTTTTGCTGTCCTACATTTGACAAGGCATGCTCATTATTGCAGAAGATGTATTTAGCAATGATGATGCAAGTTCCAGTTGCTCCATGAACTCGCTCCGATATTCTAGCATGAATTATGACGATGACTTTGATTGGAGTGTTCAACAGGGAGAGCACCCCTGCATTCCAAAGAACCTCAAAGCTACAAGATTCTGTCCATCAGAGAGCACGAGTGTTTACAGCCACAAAATATGCAATGCACAACTTGATTCATGGAGGTTTTCTCACTCAAATGATCAGCGGAAGCTAACCAAGATTCGTTCACTTGTGGACATACGTAGCCAATTGCTGCACAGATCAGTAATGGCAGAGATAAACAAAAGGCGCTTGTTTAAGACCATCGGAGCCATGGAGAACATTGGATTTCAGGAGCCGAACGGCTGCTTCAGCGGCAGCCTCGCCGGGAGGATTTCAAGATCGTGACGAAAATTATGTGGGATATTTAGGTGGTTAAAATCCCATTAATCTCTCTTTTAATAGTCCACTTACTTTATGCTGTGTTTTAAGTGTTGGTGCTTTGTACAAATTAACTCTAAATCCTCAATCTGGTTCAGTGGAGTAACTAACGCAGATTACAGGATGCATCAGACTATGAAGTTATATTCCATAAAACATCACTATATATATATATTTTGGAATGAGGAAACTTTATTGTTATACATATGCTCTTCCTGCATCTCTAATCTAAACATCAAACATAAATTTAGATGTGCATATGAGATATGTTTGCTGACCCTACAATTTCTGCCTTTATTTTTCCTATCTCTTCTCATCCAAATAATTATCAATAATCAAATAAATGCAATATATAATAGATGAATTAGAAGGTTATATATATATATATATATATATATATATATATATATACTAGCATGGTGTTCGTAACTACGTTACAAAAAAATCATAAAAAATATAAATTTTATTGAAGTGGATTTCAATTTAGTATCTTCAAAAGAGTTTGTAAGGAAAGTTATATTATATTAATCAATCACATGAATGTATAGTTTTTGTTGATAGAGAAAAAGATAAACTAGTATTAATTGAAGATAGCCATTTGCTTTGGTTACAATCATTAAAAGTTGCTCCTAAATTTATGATTTTAAAATAGTATTTAACCAAAGAAGATAATGATCCTATTAAACATTTAGTAATTTTTTTTATTAAAAATATATTATTTAAATACAATAACGTGATTAGGAAGTTTTCATTTTTGTTATATGATGTATATCAACTTTCTAGATGCAAGACTGGTACTTAATTAAATGTTAAGGAACTATACACGGTTACACGACTGTTAGATATTGTTGGAATTCAACCTTATGCTTAAACATTAAATTAATCAAGAAATTAAAAATATAACACAGCAAAAAATAAACTAACATGTAATCAGAAAAATAATCGAATCTTACAAGATTAATGTTTGTGTTTTTCATGTAATTTTTAAATTAATTATAAACACTCATAAGTTTAAAAATTATATACCTTACTCTAGATATTGCAATTAAGAGCTAATTAAATCCAAGAGGCTTGTGATGAATGAATGAATCCAAAAACAGAATAAGACGGTCTAAAATCCTGCAATTGAAATTTTTGCTTCTTCACCTTTAGGATTTGTTAAATTTTCAACCATCAAAATGTTTAGCCTTTAATATTAATCTACACAATGACCAAGTAAGATCTTTTCAAAGGTAAGATTTTACTTGTGCTAGTAAGTTTTAATTCTAAAACAAAAAAACTAAAAATTCTTACCAAATCTTATTTCTATCAGACAAAAAAACTATTTTTTTTATTTTTGTGAAACGACTAAGAAGTGGTAGAAGATTTAGAAGTTTAGTTGGCTAATATATTATATTTATATAGCCAAACTATATTGTAAGCCTAGATACAACAGTTGTATTTTAATGTAATTAAGTCTTTGTGAACTTAATTAATTTCTCACTTTATTTTGATCTATTCTAATTAAGTCTAACTTAATTGATTAACCTTAATTAATCTTAATCATGTCACTTAATGTGTGTAATCTATTACGATTCTAACATGTTGGCAATAAATGTAAATTCTAATCAAATAGCAATTTGATAATTAATTTATATTTATAGATCTTGATCGACATTTAGTAATACATTATAGCCACTCAAATGTTAAAGAGTTAATTAAAGAATTTGACAAAATCTTTTAGTGATAAATCTCTCGATGTAATACGGTCTTTTCATCAAATATCTCGAATATGTTATAAAACATGGCTTAGTGTTTAGTTATAACATTACATATTAGTTCTTATAATTCTTGACTAACCTTATAAATTTAGGAAACTAACTTTTTTCAAATTCATCATGCATTGGCCAAAAACTTTATACAAGTTAATCAAGAATTGAGAACAAGTGAAATACATCATTTCATATAATTTAGGATGATGAATCCTCTCTTGACTATTCATTCACCTTCGCATGCTTCATGGCATACCTAAAAACACTCTGTTTAGGTATCTGATCACCTCCAAACCGTAAAAGTAAAATTAAAGTATGTCATTCCCCATACAAAATAAACTAGTGTCTCAAGTTTGAGGACTAGTTGCACGACTATCACACGAAAACATATTTCATAGACACTTGAGTGAAAAACCAAATAGAGTTTATCATAGTAGGTCATGTTCAGTGAACTCGATGTTTAACAAGCACCTACATATTGTCCTCAAGTATCTCATATACTTCAATCTATGAGAGTGATTACTTACTTTTTAAGTGAAGAGGCTTAACATGTATTAGTCTTTTAGCATTATCAATACCCTGTCTTGATAATACAATGACCGGAAATAATTTTAGTAACATGGCTTTGATGCATAATGATCTCGTAATTATAATAATTTTACAATTCTCTTACAAAGTCTTTATGTTTCGTGAGCTTCATTCAATTAGTATTTAATAATTCCTTATTATTGCAATAACATGAAGGAAAACCTCTATTATTTATAGTTATGCGATTAAATATGCATTAAATGACAATACATATTTCTTGACCAAATCCAATTTACTTAAGGGCATATACCAACAAATATGTTTAATTATGGTAACAATTTACTTTTCTTTTTGCCATATACCTTTGTTTTTTTTTTTGTTATGCTATATTATATTACTGAACTGCATGAATGTATGGTTCTTGTTGGTAAAAAAAAAAATGGTATTAATTGAAGATAGTTATTTACTCTAGTTTTAATTACTAGAAACTTGCACTTACATATATAGTTATAAAGCAGTACTTATATAAAAAAGGTAATAATCCTATCAAAGATTGTTAGACGTATAATAAAATATTAAGAAATTATAGAATATATAACCTGTAATATTGGCAAATTAAGATAAACAGTAGTAAAAAATAAGGTAACAGTATAATGTAAAGATGTTATCGATGTAAAATAGTTACTAATTTTTAATAGTATATGTTTTTTATATATAAAATGAATGACTAAAAGTTATTAAATTTAGTTGATTTGTTTATGAAATGATGATTATGTGTTATGTATATTGAGAAATAAGTAGACTTTATTGACTTTTTTACTTGTTCAATGAATTAAATAGATATTTATTGAAATTTAAACATTCATATACAAAAGATATGTCTAAACACTATGGATTTAAGCTCATGCATAATAAGAGGATATAGATAAAAAATAATATTAAATGAATCTATCCTCTAAGCATTAAAAGTTAGAAATTATTATTTTCAAGTATTTTTTATTGAAATAAATAAAAGTAAAAAAAACCCTTCAAATGTAAAAAACAATGCAATTTTGATATAAAGTATACAAAAAAATTAATTCAATTGAGAATGATAAGTGTTAACCAATTGACCCAATCAGTTATCCTACTTAAAACATTACTTATCCAAAGAAGACAATAATCTTATCAAAGATTATTAGATGTATAATAAAATATTAAGAAATAAGAGAGTATACAAAAAAATTTAATTTAATTCAGAATAACAAATGTTAACCGATTGATCTAATCAGTTATCTTACTTTTATATATATTATAAACATATACATGTTAAATTATTTATACTAAAAATTGGAATGGAAAAGCATCTTTATAATAGTTTAGGCATATATTTTCTTAGTGATATAAAAAAGTATTGTTATGATTAGTTGAAACAATTATAAATCTTAAATCTTGTTTATTGAAACATGATGTTTGCCTTAACCCTTGCACACAAAGCACCTGCACTTCAAAGGATGATTGCCTCTTTCCCCTTGTCTTTGTATTTAATAGAAAGAGAAGCCCAAAGCCCAAGTAAGGCCCAAAAACCTTAGAGAATTACCAAGCATTCAAGAGTAAAAAACGGAAAGAGAGAGTGTTGCTGCAACGATACAAAACGTGGGACAACATATTGTTGACAAAGTCTTGCGTCGGTGCTTTTAGATCTCAAATTCAACTTCCAGCGTCTCTACATTTTATTCAATTTTGTGTTGAATTTTTTCATATATTATATATATTGAAAATTGATTGATTGTGACAAAATCAACTTATACTTTTAGTCTGATAAAAAAGAAATACTATTTTAACAATATCAAGGATTCCCTTTTATTTATATAGAGATACTTCAAAGTTATAATTTACAACTTATAAATAGAGAGGTTTTAAATTATTTGAATCTGTTTAATAAACCATTGAAAATTTTTTTAGCCATTAACAATTAAAATTTTTTAATGACTAATTTAATTTTTTCAATGCTTTTTATAATTTATTTTTAGGAATCACTTGGTGAAGATTTTTAATGAAAAGGTATTGAAAATTGCAAGTAGCTAAAAGTCATTTAATATATTAAGTCCATTTTATTTAAAAATGTATTATTTAATTAAATTAATGATCTTAAATTAATTATCAATAAAAAACACTTATAAAATCATATTTTTTTTAAATAATTCATGAGTTTTTTCAAATATTATACCACTTTTAAATGACATTCCTTTACGATAAAGTAAAGTACTTTCTAGGGAAAGGAATCCCAAAAGATAATGAGGCCGCATTGTCCACAATATATTATTAAACCCTTCAAGTTGGAAAACCATAAATGAATATCTCCGTACCATATTTTGCTTTCGGATTGCTGTGGATGCATGGGCCATGCAGTTTGAAAGCTGCAATACCCAAGAACAGAAAAGCTGAAGCTTTGGTTCTCCGGGTGGGCTCATCCTTCATCATAACTAGTTTAATTAATAGTTTGCTTTATTTGAACCGCAATTAATTTCCGAAAGCGAAATCCCAACCCTTTTGCTTATTATTTTTTTCTTCTAAACCAAAAAAAAACAGTGGCAATAAGCTTTATTTCTCTTCAATATGGACTCCTCATTCTTTCTTCATCTTCTTTCTAATTATAACACTTTCAACTTATTTGACCAAAAGGATTAATGAAAGAGAAATCTCTACTTTTTTTTAATTTTTCTTTTTGAAAAATTAAACAAGAAAATAGATTACTTAAAGCTATGTTTTTAGATGACTTAAATGTATATTATCTGTGAGATATTATTACTTAACTAATAAAGTGTTTTTGGGCAAATAAGGCTTGATAAACATTATTAGAAGAAAAAATTAAAAAACTCCATGTCACGACTCACAACTATGATTTGGGCCCCATGTAAATAAAGTTTGGATCTTTAATGACTTGGCGAAATCTAATGCATCCTCGGTATCCACTCTGGCAGTCAAAACGCTTACACGTGTCAGTAGAATAAAAAAATGTCAAAAGAATTATCATCAAGTGCAATGAACCTCCACTCCACTGCGACAACAACTGACAACGAGGACTCCGCGCCTACTTCTACCTTTCTTCATTTTCACTTTTCCCTATTCCAATTTCTTTCTCTTCTTCTTCTTCTTCTTCTTCTTCTTATCGTACGTTTCTATGGCTATCATACGCTCTTTGAGCCAGCTTAACATCAAGGCGCCACCTCCATCGCCTATCCCAACGGCCAACGGCTCACGCTCCGCTGCCAACGAAACCTTCACCGACTTTCTCGAGAAGTCGTTACAAGTCCCTGACCTCACGCTACCAGAGTCCCAGTCCCAGGCGCTCCACCACCCGGCCTACGCTCCCGATGAGATCGACTTCCAATCCCTCTCCCTAAGAGAGACCAGTTCGGTGGAGCGGTTGCTGCAATCGGCTCGGGAGTTGGGCGTGTTCCGGATCGGGTGCCATGGATTTATTAAAGGGGAGGAGTTGAGGGCGTTGGTGAAAGAGGCGGCGAAAGTGTTCGGGGTGATGGAAGAGAGAGATACGGGATTTAGGAGATATTTGGCGGGAAAAAGGGAGGAGATCGTGTGGGTTCGTCGCAAAGACGAGCGGATGGAGTGGGCACGTCAATACATCGGCGCTCCATTGTATCAGAGTTTCAGGTGAAAATCACGACCCCCTTCCGCCACCTCGTACACAGAAAAAAAATTACTACCGAAAAAGGAAAAGTTGCACATCGCTCTGGGTATTAAATTTGGTTGGGCTTTTCCGGCCCAACGATAGTAAGGGGCTACATAAAGGTGTTGAATAGATCGTTATTTGGGCTACTTGGTAAACCTTGGGCCAAGTTTGGACTGCGGTGTTCTTTTCCATTAGCTTGTGTCAATTCAATTAACCTCATCTCATTATCAAAAAGAAGAAAAAGGAAAAGCAACATATACAGAATCATGGAACAGAATATAACTTTTCTTTGTTAGCTAAAGTGTGGGCTTGTGTTTTGATGTTTTTGGGGACTTATTAATTCTTCTTTTTCTTTTTATAAAGTGAAAAGATGGAGAAAGTAGCGAGCAAACTGGACCAACTTGCGGACGAATTGGGCCAGATTTTGGTAGAAAACGCAAGCGAGCGACAAAGAAAGAGAGTGCAAAGAGGGGAGTCCCTTTTGAGCATATACAAGTATAACCAGCAGGATAAGATCATGGAACAAAAATCACAACTAAATGAAGAAGAAACCGACCACTCTTGTCATAATTATACTTTAAGCCTCCACCTTCCCACCAAGGATTGCGAATTTCGTGTCAAATCTGTGCCATCAGGACTTTTAACTTTTGATGCAGGTCCAGAGACCATTATTGTTACAGTTGGACAACAACTCGAGGTAAGTTATTTCAGTTCAACCCTTTTCAGGTCAAAGCTATTGTTGTTTTTCCTTTTGATACTTGGTTAACTTTAGTGCTTAGTTATTTATTTATATTTCAAATCCCAAAATCATTTTACGTTATGGTAAACGTTTTTGACAATGAACTAGCAAAGGTCTCGAATGAATAATAAACTTTATTATCTTTTAGATAAGTTACTAAAATGTCTCATAATCATTGCATCAATTGAAATCATATGATAAGAAATTTGAATTCAACTCTTTGAATAGAAGATAAATAAATTTATTGATTAAATCAAATGCTCGGGATTTCGATAAATGAGTATACCAAAACATGAAATTTATTTGCATAAAATTAACCTTAAAATGTGGGCGTGGATTAGTATCATGGAATTTTGTATGAGCCAAGGGAAATTGAATAAAAGCCTAAAACATGCACTTGTGTTTGTGGCAATAGGAATGGAGCTTGGGAGAATTCAAAAGTGTTTCGGGGCGAATTGTTAATCAGGCAGAACTGTGTGGATCCCAATCCTTTTTCTCCATGGAGCTCAAGTGGTCTTCTTTAAATATAAATCGTTCGTATAAAACAACTTACCAAAAATTCTCCTTGGCAGATCAATTCTTGATTGCACTAATTATTGTTTTCCTTTATTCTATTTTTATGTTAAAAACTTCTCTATGATTACATTCAATTTCTCATAGGCAAAGGCTATATATCACATGAATTGGCGTGGAACTTTTTTGCTTCTTGTTTTTTTTTTGGTCTACATGGTACGTTTGATGTATAGTGTTTGAGGCTTTGAGCAATGGATTGAAGAGTATTGTTTGAAAGGGGAAACGAAAGGAAAAAATAGTTTGATCATTTACGAAAGTCTTGTGTAAGCAAAAATAAAGACCTTGTACTGTATAGTGCTTGATTTCTTTAATAAAAAGCATATACTATTGTTTGATTTTTGAGAATGGATGCCTCAATAGCTCTTCTTGTTCTTCTTTCCTCTTTGTACATAGGCCTAAATTAATTATTCATTAATTATGTATCTTTAACATTTTTATTACTTTTTAGAATTTTATTCAACAATAATTTTTTGGTTGGTTTCTTCGGTAATTATAAATATTTACTTCTCGTAGAACTCTTTTGTACATAATGCATTGCTTTAGTTTTCCGCACATGCAGTCTTAACTTTTATATAAGCACTCAACTTTTAATTTTAGTTTTTCTAAAGATATTTTCTTGCATGATAATTCCTTATAGTTTTTTCATACCATTAACAAAAAAGAAGTATGGTTTCTAGTTTTTCAATCTATGAAATGCACAAGAAATAAAGATTTACAATAACAATATGTATTAAATAATGTATAAATGTAGTTTAACATGTAACAATAATATACTGCATACATAAATTTCATAACTATCTTTTGTATAATTTGTTATTAATTCATAATGATATAGTTTGTAATAATAACTTTGCTATGAAAAATTAAGAAAACAATTTAAAATTTTGACATTTGTTTATGAAAAATTAAGATTATAATTTTTGTAAAAACAATATTAAAATTGATGTCAACATTTTTATTAAAAGGCTTATTGCCCCCTTAAAGTTGATTCTCTTGACTCTATCCTGAGAGATATGTAATAACTCTCGTCATATATGACACTCTCTGTCCAAGATTCAACCATGAGCTTTCCAAACGAAAATCTCAAATTTTAAACATTGAAGTGTCTATATGTTTTCTTGGTTGAAAGTGCATTATTTAGTTAAGTAATTTGTTAATTTGTATTTACTTAAAGCAGCTCATATATTCATTGAAAACAAGGATGAAGTTAACCAACTTTTTGTTGGAAGGACTAAAAATTTTAAAAACTAATATATTGAATTTAATCAATAATAAAAAGATTCATAATAGATAATAATTTTATATAATATGTAAATGAAAAAAACTTGTAATAGTCTTTTAATGTAATATCAATTATTGATGTTGTACTGAAAAACAAATATTTCTTTAAGATTGAGTGTTGGACGTTTTAATTCACATTACTTTTGTTTATAAATTGAAGCATTGAGACTTAATGGCTCAAGTATAAGAAAATCATTTTAACGATTTATATCTTTTTTAAAAAAAATTATTAATTATTTTTAACTTACTCGTATTTTAATCAAACTTTTAAAAAAATTATTATAGTCAATATGCAATATTTTTATTTTATTTTTTTAAACTTATAATAATAAATATAAGATTATAATGCATAAAATATAAATAGTTAAATACGATATATAAGATTATAATTTTTTTTAAAATACAATATATAAGATTAGTAATTTTCTCTTATATAATTAGGATTATTTAAAGATTAAATACTCAATATAATTTCCTCTTAATCATATACTCAAAATATTTTTTTAACTGAATATAAAACGTAAAGTAAATAAAATATATATACTTAAGCATTTGAAAATTTAACTTATTGATTGGTGTATGATCTCTCTACTTAAAAAGTAAGATTCAAATCCCTCTTCTTCCAATTCAAAATATAAATATATATATATACCCAAGTTAATTTTTTTTATATAATCAAGATTAATTAAAAAAATGATACATTGATGAAAATTTTAAGCAACAATGCAACAGTATAATTTATATTTGAGAATTATATAATAATTTTTTAATTTTTGAAAATTAAAATCATAAAAATAAAATCCTCATAATAAAAAAGAGAAAAACATAATAAGTAAAAAATAAAATTTATATATGACATAACAAAAAAGAAAACAAAAAGAAGACAATTGATATTTCTTTATTAATTATTAAATAAAGAAATTATTTTAAAGGGGGCCCCCATAACAACAAAAGATCTGCCCCTGATTGAAAAGAAAATATGCGAGGGCATAGGTTTAATGCGGCAAAGTTTCATTTTTAGCTAATTTGCATGCAAAAAACATGTTAGTATATGATGGCAATGAGTATTTCATCTTATAGATTACATGTATTGAAACGAATAGCTGTCACTATATGACTCTTTAAGCATTTTTGATTTGAGGTTGAAGGACAATTGATATAGGGTGGTTGGTGAATTGATACAATGAAAGCTTCACCAGTCATGTTAATTTCTTCATATCTTTTTCCCTCTTAAAGAGCAAAGGAATGAGAAAAAGAATCAGAAATTTGTTTTGGTTAGGATGTCAATGTTGGAGGCCCCGCCTAAATCTTATGATTTAACAAATACAGATTGCAAATAGTTTTAGGTTAAAATGCATGCATCACCCATTAACATGTACAAAGGGGAAAAGAGAAAATCCCACCAGATAATCCCCAGAAGATTTTGTTAGTCACATTGCTATCATGTCTAACTGCCACACATTTCTACTTTGCTCAAAAAAGTCTACCTCCATTAATATAATACTTACAATCTATGTAGTGTGCGGTCGGGCCCAACTACTTTCTCATCGCACAATCTCCCATGTTGGTTTTTCTTCCACATTTCGGCTTTGAGAATTAATGCACCCATGCATGAGCATGCTGCTCCTTAATTTTTTCCCACAAAACGGAGCCACTGCTGGAAACCAGAAGTAGTCCCCTTTTATGTTTTATTTTGCTTCCTACGTTTGTTAATTTTTTTTTATTGTTCTAAAGAAATGATGATTTAAATTCAGTTGAATGATATACATATAGAATTCGTGTAATTAGATATTAAACTTTTAATAGGAATAGTTTTGGTTTAGACTTTGTAATGAGTGATAACAAGATCGAGATGAAAAAGGATTATTCTTTAATAAATCTAAGACTTAATAATCAAATTCTATATGAACAAAAAAGAACAAGGTTTTTCATAAAATAAATTTAGGATTTTAAATTTATAAATTGAGTTAAATAGGGAATCAGTTATCGAGTTGAATATGCATTTTATCAAAATAGATTTTTTTTTATATAAAATATGGAATTCTTAATTTCGGTTTATGCAAAACTTTCTAACCACATATGAATTTAAATTTTAAATTATATTTAATCTAGCTTTTGAGATTTATATTTTAAAGAAGTTTATATTTAAATTTTGGAGATATCAATATAACATACTAATAAAGTAAATTGTCACAAGCTCTTGACCAAAAAAAAAAAATGGCCATGTGCTAAGCTTGCTAGGGACAAATGCTGGTAGTTGAAAAAGGTGTTAATCCAAAATTTAATTATTCTTATTTTTTTAAAAAATAAGTTTTTACTGTCATATTTTTTATATCACTATTTTCTAAACTTGTTTGACTTATTTCATCGATCATCGCACCACCATAAAGCCATATTAGATCCTTTAAAACTATGAATAATGCTCTTGTTTCTCCATTGGAAATGGAGGTGCTTATGTGTCCGTTTTTAAGCTTACTTTTAAAAAGTCAAAGTTATATGCATAATATTTTATTTTTACGTTAATATTTTAAAATTTTGAAATTTTTTATTGAGCCAAAAAATTAAATAAAAATATATTACTTATAAGTAAAACAATATATTTTTAAATTCAGTTCTAACCTAAAAATTTAAAGCGAATTTGTCCAACTCAATGAGCACATAACCGCAGTTCAATTCTTATTTCTTAAACACTTAAAATCGAACACCATAACCCAGGTTATCTTAGTGGCCCTTTTCTCTATAGAGAGAAAAAAATGATGAGTTTGGGTGTGTAGTGTAGGGCAAGAATAAGATAATGGGCAAGAAACAGCAAGTAAGATTAGAAATGATAACGGATATGGTATTTTTTTTTTTGAAACATTTGAAATTGTATTTATTTATTTTGAAACTTATGAAATTGAAATCGTTTAACATGAAATATCGGAAATTTAATTGAAATTATTTAAAATTTTATTTTAATTATCTATAATTTAACCAAAACCTATTAGTGATATTCGCTAATTATTCGAAATCATTTAATTGGTGAATACTCAATTCAAAACATTAATTCAACTTGAATCTAAAAATTTAAAATTATAATTTACATTATAATATTGCAAATATTTTTAAAAACTAAGAAAACTCATTAATTTTATAACATAAACTCGACATGGATAACCTAGTTCTAAATCCAAACAAAAAATAACAATTAAATATGAAATAAAATATTAACCATGAAATCATATTAATTATTTTTGTGATGTTTTATAATGCCAATGCTTAGAAATCATATACATTAATTTTTCAAGTTATAATAAAATTATAACTTGGACTCGCTGGCTAAGATGTTATTGCAAAGGTTAAAAATATGACATTAGCAAGAACTTAGATTTTTTTTTTCATTAAACAAGTTTTAAACGGTTTTTTTTTTCAAATATTTATATATGTAAAAAAACGATTAATCTATAAAAAGCTTTCGGATATTAAGTATGTCAACTTTCAAACCTAAATCTTATTCAAAATTGTATCTAGTATTAATTTTACTATTTAAAACTTATATATACATATATAATGGGGTTTAATGGGATGGGTAGCAAATAAATGTGGGGCACAGCCATCCAAGGCAGGGTCCAGATTTTGTACATTCGTCGTTTGCGTTGGCAGGATATGGAGGAGAGGACATACTAGAAATTGTGGAATCGAACAGAGACAAAGGCACATGAGAGTCAGGGAAATACTAACTCTCACCCGTGTGTGTTGATAGTTGAGACAATCAACAATGACTCTCCCCGTCTTAGATTCCCCAAGATTTTTGTCCCCCCACTCGTGCACTTCTTTGTAGTAATTCCATTTTAATATTCTATTTTTTTTTATCTCCTCCCAACAATCACTTCTTTTCTTTAATGTCAACATTAAATGTCATTTTCGTTTTCTATTTCCTATCTCATTCTCGACGATTTAAATGTCATTTTCCTAATTCAATATTTTTTTTTTGCATAAAAGATTAGAACTGATTTCATTATAAAAAGGCTTCAAGCAATAAAAATACTAGAATAAATGTTCTCATATTTTACTCAATGCTTGATCTTTGTATCCTTATTCAAAAGTTAATCTGAAATCTGCACAGAATTCAAATCGATTCTTCTATATAAAATAAATTATAATAATTTCTTAAAAATTCTATGCAAAAGTAATTTTGAAACAAATAATTGCAAATACTTACCATTTTCACCCTGATATGATTTTTTTATAATAATCAATCACTCTATATGCGCATCAATGGTTTTAACAATAATAATAATAATAATAATAATATCAATTAGAATATCTTTTTTAGAGTTAAAAATCCCAAGTCTTATATCTCTTTGAGTGTCTATATAATATGCCTCTGTTTATTATCTTAAGTCCTAACAATAGACAAATGTATCACATTATATTTTTAGGGAGAGAGAGAGAGAGAGAGAACTTAAAGAAAAAAAAAAGGTGCCTTTTAACACTACATGTCTACGCATTGAAAATGAGAGGCTGGTCAAGTGCCCTAATCAAGAGAGAGAGGTCGAATGATGCCTCAGGCACATGAAAAGTAGCTGGATTGGAGATTATCAAAGGAACTAGTCATCCTATGAAGTTGAGGACAGTACTTCGGATTAATTATCTAAAACCTTTTCTACAAATAAGGTCGAGTCAATGTAGTCCTATATTACTTGTCCAAACCTTGCTTTTATTGGGAGCTCACCACGATGATTCAAAACAAAGATTTGTCTACCTTGTCCAGCGTGACCTTGTATCAATTTAATTTTTATCTTGACCTAATTTGAGTCATGTTAAATTTGATCTGGACCTAAACTTGAAACTTAAAATTATGTAAAATATTACTCTTTTTAAATTAATTGTCTATCTCATTATTTTAAGATGTTATAAAATAATATTGATTTTTCCAAAGTATATAAGAAAAACACTTTGCAAATGTTACTTTTCATTAAATACTATCTTTAGACAAGAGTGAGATTCTCTAACTTTTATGTCATTTCAAGAGTAAAAAACTTGTAAAATAAAGAACAGCATACTCCATTCCTAAAACTTTGTGCAATTTGAAAACGTGCATATTCGATTTGAAATAGAGAAAATATTATTTTCTTTTTATTTTAAACTTCAATTTAATTTAAAGATAGTAAATATAAATCTAATTTATTATAAAAATGATTTAAATAGATTTCATTTGAATGAATCATTAATATTTGACGTTTTATCTACATGACCTGAATCAAAATGATCCAATATTTTATGTTTTAAACTCGAAATAATTTAAATAAATAAAAATTAATTTAATGATAAATATATGTATTTTTTTATTACAATATCAAATTCAAATCCCTTCATCTTTTTCAAATTTAAAAAAAAAAACTCAAAATGACTCGTATCTTTATTCCCTAAATAAAAAAGAAAGGATTTTGTTTTATTCGGGATGTGAAGATATGATGAGAAGCTGATGAATAAGACATAACAAAGTCAAATTGGGCGTGCAAGTAATTGGCAAAGTAGTAGTCACACAGGTGCAGAAGTTGGCAGGGGAAGGGCATTGTTCCGAATTGGAATCATAATAATTAATTGGGACCTCATATTCCGGTCATAGGCCTAGGGCACCCTTGGACCCCTACCCTACACTTGAAACTATGTAGGGTAAGTTACCTTCATTTTCTTACGCAGTATAAAATATTTTGTAGGGCAGGAGTAGGAGTAGAATGTAGATAATAGACATAAGAAAGATATGTGATGGCAGACCCCAGAATCTGCGGATTAATGTTGGTGCTCTGGTCTGGTCTAGTCTTTGATTTGCTCTCTCTCCCTCTGTCTCATCTCATGTCTCTCTCCATTGTTTTTATATCTTCCTTGACTCAGTCTCTCCTTGCGGCTCGCCGACACACTCCCGAAATTGCTTCAATCCGGTATTTATGTAATTGAGTCATTATTCTGTCGTGGAATTTGCGTCAACAATGATTTTGAAGTTTCAAATTTAAATTATACGATGGGAAAAGACGAGATTTACACATTATATTCAGTAACTTAAAATTTAATAAATTTTAATAATGTACCAAATAGTACAAAAAGAGTGATGTTGGAATATCGGAAGGTGCGAGTTAGGGATGGTCTGGTTTTGTAATAAAAAACGAAGAGAGCATCAAAGCCTCTGGTACCGAATTGGCGGATCGGAGTAAGGCGTGGCAAGAATCAAGATATGGTTATGTAGAAAAAGTCTCTTTTACCAAATTGCATGTAATATAAATTATTTACCTGTGTTTCAGATGCATGTGCTAGGCGTTAGTATCAAATTAAAATGGTTTCTGTCCTTTTCTCTCTTTTTTTTAAATTACAATTAAATTATATAGAAAAATACACGCCGCTCATACAAAGTGGTTGCATGTTTAATCTATGGTTTCAGCTTTATTCTCTGGAGTTGGTCTTATTTCGGAAGAAGAGACATTTTCATTACAATTTCTTTTTGGAAAAGCTACATTTTCATCACAATTAATCATTTAGATTGTTTTTATACGGCTACTATATCTTTTTATGGGCCAAATGGTTTTATACTGTATATTATTTGTACCTCACCTGCCACCGAAAAGCATTTACTAATTTAAATGACTATGAATATATTGAAAAGCAAATTCCAATTACACTTTAAAAAAAGTGATTTTGTTTCTTTGAATTTCAGTCATTAAATCCCGATCGCAATCGGCAAGTTTGGCACTTTTAGCAATATTTTTGTAGTGATACATTTTTTTTGCTGTTTATAAAGCTAAATTTATAAATAAAAAATCACAATTTTAATTAAATAATTTATTAATAAATCACATTATATATTTATGAACAAACCGATCTTACAAACAAATCAAACCAAAGTAATGTGTAATTATATATATATTTTTTATTATTTGACGTTACAAAGGGCATTGTGTATTAATATTACAAAAATTGAAATTAAAATTTGAAACACATAAAAATTAAAATATTTTAATATATGTGAAAATTAATAAAAAAATGGATAATTAGAGACGAAGGAAGTGTAAGATTACAAAACCTCTTCTTTGTGATGAAGACAAAATCACATCATCTCATTTGGTAATGCTACCTTTCTTCTTAAAAATAGTAAGGTTGTTTGTTGGACAATAAGAGGTTATTAGTATTGAGTAAATTAACGTGTTCCCCACAAAAACATAATTGTGTTCAATAGAAAGATTTAGGTAGACTATAAAATTATTAATGCTGAAAGTCAATGGCAGGTTGCAAGAGATATATAAGTGGAAAAAGTATTAGGAAGCGCAAAGTTAGGGATTAATTAGAATAAACCCCATTAAGAAAATGTAAATTTTCTGATTTTATAGGGTAGGTGAAACCAAGCTCAAAGCTCTTTGTCCCACAAAGAAACAACATCTCAAATCCATGCTTTCTTTTCAACATAACAAAAAAAAAAAAAGGAAAGAAAGAGGAAAGAACGGTAAAAGACTGTTACTGTCACAAGAAAGAAGCATTTAATTGCACAAAGGGGAAGAGATTGTTAGGCAGTCTGTACCCTTCATCATGATGAATGGAATGTGATCATCGCTTCCAAGTCAATGTTTCCATGTTATTAGAAAAGGAAAAACACCCCAAATCCCTTGCTATTTTTGTTTGAAAATGTACATTTTGCTTTCGTAATTATCGAAGTAACTTTTAACTTTTTCAAGCGATTAATTTTCAACTTTAGGTAAAGCCCTATGCCTATGTCGTGCAACAAAGCCTTTGAGCTTTCACACAGTCCAGAAATTTGAATCTCACCCCTTTAAAATGTTTCTTCTCTGTGAAAATTTTGAATTTACAGCTTTTTTTTTGGGTGCAAAGTAAACCCCCTCTCTCTGTCTCTATCTCCCTCTGGATGTGGGAAAGCTGGACATCTTGCCTGGAGGAGATATAGTATAGCTTTAGAATTGTGAAGAAAGATTAAAAACTGAAACTTGTCCTTAAAGAGTATCTTCTTTTAGAGGGGGAAACTTGAAGCTGATGGAAGAAATTGTCAGAAATTGTACGAGATGGACCACTTTATATATATATATATAAACATATTCATATTGAATATCTGTTTTGTTTTTGTATTGTTTTGCGCATTATTCCCAAGTTGGTGTGGGTGCATGCAAAGCACTGATGCTCATACAACCAAAATTTATGTCCTTTTGTTCTCTTTGGGAAGTAAATAAAACAAGCAGGTCAGGCCATTAGGAAAACTGCCATTCAACCCCACTTCCAATTACACCACAAAATTTATCAATTTATTTTCCTTTTGAAAAGAAAACAAGCTCTGCAGAAATTTATGAAATCTAAGCTTTTCTTCTTTTCCTATTTTGGACATGAATGTGCTCATTATTGGATTTGCTTCAGCCTTCAGCCAGTGCATGAAGTGCAGGTATCTGTAGGCTCAAACTTTTCTTTTCCAATTGTCCGACCTGGAAACAAAGAAGCTTGTCCCTGGCTTGAAAGTTGAAACTTACACCATAGATTTTTCATTTGCTTCCTGTTTTCTTTTTCTTTTAGGAATCCAACTGCCTTAGAGGCAAAGTTTAACCGCAAGAGATGTTGATTATAGGAAAAAATTAGAAAAGCTAAATGCTCAAGCACTAAAATAAAAGCACGTCTTCAATGGATTCTGTTGTCATCAGCAGCACCCTACAATGCCCTGCCAAAATTCTATCTCTTGTTCTTGTTCCCTTTTCTCTTTGGGTAAATGACTTTTATTTTCACGAAAGCAGGAAAAGCCTTATTAATAAAACACGATCACAACAGGTCAGAAGCGTAATGACAGAATAAAACAGGGCAACCAATAAAAATACACGGCAAAAATGTTCTACCTCTTGGATTTCCTACGTTTATTCAAGTAAAAAAACGTTCATCATCAAAATGCTCATCTAACGACTAGTGGTATTTACTTTGAAAGAAGAGTGAATGATAGGACAATGATAATAGTAAAGACTTGAAAAAGAAAGAGAAAGAAGAAATATACATCCATATATATATATATATATATATATATATTATAGTATTTCTGAGGAAATTATTTCAACCGGACATCACTCAAATCAAACCAGATTTGCTTGAAGACCTTGATGATAACGTCATGATATTCATCAGCATTCAAAGAAAGATAGCAGGCAAGCAAATCCTCCAAGTCCTTTGATGCCCTGATGTTGTTCTCCATAATCATCTCCACCATCGAGTCCCTGAAGTCTCTCTGAGGATCGAATGACGACTTCACCACCGCAAAACTATCCGACAGACTCCTCCTTGAGCTCGAGCTTGAACTTGATGACACGCTTTTTCTAGCATGACCCTGGATTCTTCTGCTTGCAATTTTTGGAGAATTTATCCTCAGCCTTACACCAGGAGAATTGACAGAAAATTTCCTAACCGGGCTATAGTTCTTTTGCTCCTTCACTGTGATTCTTTCTTCCTTGACAACCTTGACAGAAAGTGAACCATGAGCATTTTTTTCCTCAAACTTAGCTGAACTCCTTCGATACTTGGTCGGTTCACTGTTCTGCTCTTTCCTCTTGATATCCTTCACCGTATCGTTGAATTTAGCTGGCTTGGTTATGATCGGAGGGAGTTCAAGCTCAGACAATTTGTCGAACTCATCTAGCTTGTCGAATTTCTTAACAAAAGACTTGTTATCAACATCGATAACGAGATCGTTAGCATTAGAATTGACTTTGCAGGTACAAGAACGCGACCAGGATACCATGTTATCGAATGATTCAGTAGTGAGAATGCAGTCAGACCTGAATTCTTGCGGGAAAGGCTCACAAAGTTTTTGGTCTGAAGAGTTATCAGAAGAGGAAGAAGCTGAGTATTCTGGGGGAGAATCAGCCTTAGTCCAGAGTGTGGCACGGCAGCTACAACCGGCAGAAACAGAGGAAGTGACAAGCTTGGGAGAGGACCTGTTATTTCTTTTTCTGGATCGTTTTTTGGAAGATTTTCTTGGTGGGTCAGGGAAATGGGCATTTGCTGATTTGGTGTTTGTGGGAGAAGCATAGAATCTATCAGTTGGGATAAGCTCTCTAGTGAAGTAATAAGACTTTCGTGGATAAGAATGGCGCGGTTGCTTTATTTTTGATGGCTGTGCTGTTGTTGAAGCAGGAGATACCGGGTGTTGTAGTTTTTTCTTGGAATGGTTGGTGTTGCTATGGTTTCTGGTTCTGCCCATATCTTTCAGCTTGTAGAACCAGGCATTGGGCATCATATCTGATAACCTGAACCTGTAATTGCCCATCAAGATTCTCTCTGTATGAAAAAGGTTAAGGGTTTGGAAACCACAGATGCCTCTAAAATGTGAAAGAAATGAAAATGTAGTTCTTTGAAGGTAACTCTTGATCAGTCTCCTTGATGCGGGAGAGTAGAAGCTCTATAAAGAGAGAGAAAGTGATTGAAATTGAAGAAAGGATGGGGTCCACGAAGGGAGAAAAAGTTGGCATAAAGGCAAAAATAATGGGGCCAGGTGGCACCTGGCTTTTCCTGGTTATGACGCTTAATCACTAAACCAATGCAGAAATTTGTATTCCTATCATCATTACTATTTTGTTTACTTGTTAACCAAATGTGATTCCCCAACCAACTTAAGCCTGTTTTTTCTTTTCCTACGGCTACAGGGACCAGCGTCTATGTTTTCGTACTACGGCTAAGATCAGCGGCTTTCCATAATTTTACAAATGCTTGTTTCGACGTGGCTCACATGCCGGCCCTTGGATTGACCCCACGACCTCTTTTCTGTTCACCCGCATGTAAACAAGGAAAGGGATTGGGGCTTAGGAAAAAGCCAGCTTCATATTCAGCTTTTTATGTGCTATTGCATTTGCTGCTCTAGTACACACTAATAGATAGCCTATTTTATCAATGCTTTTAGCCCATTACTAGCACTTTGCTTTCAGCTTTAGAAATCGACTGTTAAGAGGGAAATGAAAGCAGCTAAAGCAGCTTTGGGGAGTGCACAGAGAGAGAGAGAGAAAGAGAGAGAGAGAGAGGGAGGGAGATCATTGGAACTCAGCGTTATATGCGTCTAACATACAAAACTCTGTGGCCCATCAATCCAGATTTGCAATAATCCAGTGCACACTCGGCCTTTAATTTTGCTCCTTTCATATCAAAGAGTAATAAACTACTAGATAAATAAGCCCATTTCAGAGCTTTGCAACCTGAATTCTTCTGACTGATTTCAGAGCCCAAATATATATCATTGCAATTGCAACCAATTCCTCTAAATCAGACTAGAACTGGAGTGGGTGATTAAATTATTATTCTCTTTGCATTGCATCATTAATGTATGTGAACTTGTGGTGTGTTTAGGTACATGTAATCTCTTCTCTTTAACCCATGCAAGCAGAGAGTTTTGTCTAAGAATGGAAGGAATAATTTGTAAAGGATCGTTTATCTGGGTGAATGCAGTTATCATCAGTCCTTAAAAAGGACAAAATTGTGAATCGCAACAAACACAAAGGTCGCGATGCACATTAACTCTCTTACGAAAGTAGTGATGGGCCTTGAAAAGCAGTATACGGTGGTACTCCTGGGGCATTATTGTAGTCTGTAGATACCGGTCGAGAAGAAAAGGTGGCATTGGTTTATCAACTGTGTGATGCTGGATGCTTATCCTATCGTTGTCCGAATTCTGGACATCCTTAATTAGTAGCAAAATGAAAGAACTGCAATCTGGAACCCTTTTTCCAGTGCCATGACCACCTCTGAGACTGATGTTTGTGTCCTAATGCATCATGAGAAATTTCTTAAAGCTTTGATGGTACGGTATCTACACATTATGACAAAAGGTTCATCTGTCTTTTATCACTCACACATTTGATTTATTACAAATTTACCGTACAAGACAGCATATAGCAACAACTTGGATTAAGACTAGCCAAGATTGGATAGTAAATGGTATTAACGGACTTAATTGCCACTTAGAGCAGCTTGTATCTGCCATGAAACTTATGAATTCAACAGGTTTACAAGGAAAAATTATATCAGACTACAAAAGCTCATAGCCTATAACTATAGAATTCAGATAGATGGGTTCCTTCTAATGCACGTTGAGATTTGGTCAACTGGTACCCTAGGCATGCATGTTCGCTGGAGGAACATAACGACTGGTCGACGGTACTGTAAGCGTGTCCAACCTCTAATCAATTGGAGTGTGGACCTAGTGATTGATTGCTTTGTCCTGCCTAAAATATGTAGTTAATGGTACATTGTTTGTATCTTGACTCTGGACAAAGAATAAATTCAGGGCGTTTATCCTTTTGTCAAACCGAGGACGTTTGGTTCCTAGATTGGGATTGCGTATGTTGCAGGAATCTTTTTTTGACATGCAGTTAAGCGTACTAGAACAATTATGGATGGGCCTTTTGGCCCATAACAGTGTTCCCCGAGTTAAGGGCTGGCGGAACCCATAGACGTTTGGACGATCTGGCCCAATTGAAGATATTAGGACTTGGGAGGACTGTTTCGTTAATGCAAGGAATGCCTGTATCTGACCATACTCGATCGATATCATAAGAGACCACATTGATTTGAAGTTTGACTTACAATATAAATATGCATAAATTATTAAATCTAAAGATCGACTTATGAAAATATTAATTATCAATAAAATTATAAGAGAGTATAAAACTAATTAATTTTATATCTATGTAATTTGAATTGAATTGAATTGAGCTTAAAAAAACAAGAAAAGTAAGCAGGAGGAATCTTTGAGCAGGGAGCTGCGAAAATTCCATTAGCTACTTTAACTGTTGGTCCGTTTGCTAAGGACCAATGGTTGGTACCTGGGATGCTGTTTCCGTGAGAGTAGTTGGCTAACATTTTGATGGCCGAACTTGGAAATTTGGGTGAGGAAGGTACAGGAACAAGTCCTGGTTTTGAGGTAAGAACACTATCTGAGACAGGAAGCTTGAGAAAACCATCAAAGAGTCTGACCCTGGTGCACAAGGCTTGAGATACGAATATGGCGTCGATGATTAATATGATCATGAAGCAGATAAATTTATATAATCCTCCCATTATTCGACTGTAGAATGGCATTGGTATAGGAGACCCTCTCAAAATCACACTACAAAATGTGGTCAAAACTTCTTTTGGTGGAAGGACTATTACATTTTTGTCTTGTGGATATATATTAATAATAAGTTATCAATTCATTTTTTTATTAATTAATTTCTAAATTTGGTAAAATTATCAATATTAATTTATTAAAGTCTTCAAATTTTGATGTATAACATGTATGATTAGAGATTAAAATAATCTACTTGGATTTTATTTCGGGATAAAAAGTGAAAATAAAACCCATATTTTTTTATACAATGAGGAAAATTGCTTTATTTCATTTTTTTTCATTATATAAGTCACTTGAAATTATTTTATATTTGCTATTGATACAAACTTTGTGCATTATATTATATGTATGTTAAGAAATTAGTTTAGTAATTGTTTGATTGTTGTAGGAATATTTTGTCTTCACTTCATCTAATTGTTATTTTACCCTAAACACTATATAAAATATTATTTCAAAAAATTGCTGAAACTTTGGATTGATGATTCGTTTTCATGAAAGAATATTGTGCACAATTTCGAATAAAGATATATACTTTCCTCCATTTTCAGTAGTGATTTTAAGTTATTTTCATTTATGTATGTTGTCTATATATATAACACTATATGTCAAATAGGATTTTTTATACTTTTCATAAGATAATGTAAAGCATAACATAAATTATGCTAAATAATTTTTTTTGTATGTTACATTCTTTATTTAAGGTTGACCCCCTTTGTTTGAAATCCCGACTACAAAGAGTGATTTTTGAAGCGATGCAAGAGAAATGATTGGGATGAGTTCTTGAAAGTAAATTAAAATTTAAGCAATTGAAGCTTCTTGGTTGCAGCCATTACGTGTCTCTAAGCTGGAATGCAAGGCGCATTGACCTTATTGCAATCTCCTTTTCATGACAATGTTGACTTTGCTAAATATTCTTTCCATGAAATAATTGTCATTACTTAATATGTATATAAGTTGAAGATCTAACATCTTTTGACGTGTCTCTGCTTGCAACATCACCACTGCAGTTTCTCTGCAAGCATTATCACAACCTCTGCCTTCTTTTCTTGCTGTTTTTTCATTGCTCACCTCATTTTACTATGCTCTTGTTTCAGAGATGGGCTGTCCCTGTCCAGTTAACTTTTATAGTCTTTTATCCGTAGGATTGCCTTGTTATGTTGGTGTGTGTGTGTGTGTGTGTTTTCAAATTATTCTACAGGGTTTCGCATTAGAGGTTTGTAGACTTTGATAATATAATATTTTAATTATTTTTAGACATTTGACATTCCATTTATTTTTAGATACCTTTTTGTAATTGATTCATCATGAAAACAGGCCAGATATTCTTCTCTGTTTGTTCCTTTTCTTACCTTTTCCCCACTGAACATCCCTGTCTCTTGTTACATCGGGGTATATAATAACAATTGCACAAGGACAACAACCCCAATTACTTTTAATTGCTGACTGCAACTGCCTAAATCAAGCTAGCTTTTGTCTTCGTTCAACTAGTTAATTATATGCAGAAATCAGTGTCTTCTCTTTTGCCACCATCACGACTTGGTTCAACTAAACAAAAACCAAGTAACTTTGACTTTATATAGGATCAAAATTTGCGAGAGTTTTTGTAACACCAAGATACATAAACTATCAAAGAATGATCTTTCATTTGAGTAATTTACACAATTAACTTGCAATGCAGAATATCAGAAATTTCCATCAATCATTTACAAATTTAAGATGCAAAAAAGATAAAAAGAATGAAATAAATGTTATCCACTTATGCTGGCAACACTATTCTAGATGTACCGACGGTGGTGGTCATCATGCTCGAACTGTCCACAGCATTAATATCCACACCAGCGGCCCATCTCCGAAGAATCCTCAGCAGCGTCGCCGCCTTCCGTCTCGCTCTCACAGTTCCTGTCCCCATCACCTCCCATATAATCCTTTCGATCCCAGGAATTGCCGCCAGCTCTGCAACAATCTCCGACCCCCCTTTTCGACATATAGTAACCAAAGCAGCCGCCGCACTCTCCCTCGCATTATCCGATCCTTCCCTCAGAATAACGCCCAGTTTCCTGATGGCACTGTAAGCCGCCGCAATCGCCAGCATTCCACCTCTCTTCACCACTGCCTCGAGTATTGTCACCGCCTCTTCCGGTAACTCGTTAATGACTCCGCTCACCACCTCTATCACCCCTCCTTCAACTAACCTCCCAGAAGTCTCCCTATCTCCCGCCAAATTCAAAATTGCCACCAGCGCATCCCTTTTCGAGCTACTGGGCCCGTCTTTCGCCAAGTCCATCAGTCCCTTGATGACACGTGTCTTCCTCCCTAGCCTCTTCCTGTACGCGTGCACCCCTGATAAGCTGAATATTGTAGCCGCCGCATTTCCTTTGGCCTCCCAGCTAGCGCCCGAACGTAACACTTCAATGACGCCGTTTAAAGCTCCGTCTGTTTCCATGATCCTCGTTTTGTTTGCTTCCAAGATAGAAAGATTAAGAATGGTGGTAACGGCGTTGACTTGGAGATTCCGGAGCTCGGAGCCTACAGCCGAACCTAGATATCTGACGAGAATGGGAATAGCTCCAGCTTCGGCGATGCAGGCTCGGCTATCCGAGTCAGTTTTGGCAAGGGCACGGAGCTCGTAAATGACGCCGTTGGCCGCCTCCATGGATTGAGAAACCGAAAGTTTGTTGACCAAAAAGGACACCGTCATTTTTGTAGCTTCTAAGGCAGCTTTGGTGGCTTTAACGCCGTTAACTTTTTGGTTACTTCCCGCGGTTTCAAACGGAATTCTTTGCTCACGGCACCACATTGCTATAAGATTCCTTAAAGCGCAGTTTGGGATGAGGCTGATGTGGGCCAGGGTCTGACCTGTCTTAGGACACGTGTTGTGTCCAGATTCAATCCAATGATTGATCGACTCTCGATCGTACGTCTGTCCCGATGCCACGACAACTGGGTCCCGCATCAGCTCGAGGCTTATCGGACACCGAAAATCTGCAGGAATAGAAATATCCGACATCGATTTTTGACGGCGGTGGTCTGACTTCTGCGTCGTTGAAGATCCATATAAAACACATTTAGCGTAACGAACGAGACCGATCAAAGAAACAATATCTGCTTTGGATTTTTCATTTGTTTGGTTCTGAATTTCTTCTTGGAGACTCTCGATTTCTTCTCTGCAACTTGAACTGTCGCGTAATCCTAAATTCTCGACAATCTGTTTGAGCCTTGAATGATCTGGTACGATCTCTTTTTTGATCCGGTCGAGCATGGCTATAACTTCTCGCCTGAGAAAATCGTCTCTTGGATCCATCAAAGGTTTTGATTGCGTGCACTGCTTTCTTACCAAAACGACGAGCTCCTCCACGTCTTGACTCAAATCAACTTCTTTTACAGGGAAAATATCGAGGAGAGTGGATAATTCCAGGGTTAGCTCGTGGAAACTGTTAGCCAAAGGTTGAATTTGCATGAGCAGCCACATCTTGCTTCCATTGGAACAATCTTCCATCAGAGTTTTTATTCTCTGTAAAACAATGTACATTTCTTCGAAGCAGAGGATGGTTGAAGGAGAGAAGAAATTAGAAACAGGATTTCGAAGCAGCTCCTCGAATAAGATGGCGAGAAGCTTCGCTTTGTTTATGGTCGAAAGAGAGTTTCGTTTTAGAAGAAACTGAAGAGGCTTGAGGGAATAGATTTCTTGAGACAAAGAAAGAAGAGACTGTACCAGGCTTAGGTCTGTTAATTTCGGAGATAAGAAGGATCCCGCCGACGGCCGCCGCTTTCTTGGGGGGAAAACCTGAGGAGAAACGGCCATGAAGGACGAAACAATATCAGAAAATTTGGAAGAATCAGAAGAAAATCTTCAGAGGACTTTCGCAAAAGAGATATCTGGGAATGGGAATAGGAATGGAAGGAGAGACGGTTAGCTCTCAAGTCTTTGGATTGAAGAAGAAGGTATAGCAGTAGTTGATTACAGAAAGCACAAGTTGTGCACAAGATAGAGTTTGCCCTTTTACATTCCAATAAAAAAAAAAGGGGGAAATAATAATCCAAATCGTAATTTATATATATTTTAATACAAGAAACATGGAGCGTGATGTGGTCGGCGGTTGGATTGTTGGTTTTTGACTTTATTTTTTTTTCTTTTTGCTTGGTTTTTATTTTGGCGGAAAAGACGATGGTTTTGATAAAGGCAGGCCGTTTACTAGGCAAGAATTAAAAGACTATAAAATTATTGTAAAAGAATGTGATGAACATGCAAAGGTCCACTTTTGCAACATTGCCGGCTGCCCCACAATGATTTTTCACCTCATCCCTTACACGTGCCAAGTGCCAACTACTATTCCACGCGTGTAAGCCTCTAGAATGTGGACGACTAAAATTGCAAAACTGATGAAGGCTCCTATGAAGTTTAATATGTCAAAATATATAATTAGATGAATAAAGTGAAGATGAGAGGCGTTGGATTAAGTCCATGAGCAGCCGGCAGGTGAGCAGAAACATAGAATAGAAAAAAGAAATAATTGAATGAATATAATATTGACTTCGATACAGATAAATATGCGTAAACTATGAACTGGTAAAGCTGCGCACTTATCTAATCCTACGGTGTGACAAACGCGACGGTAGGTAAAGTTTGTTGTGGACTTGTTCTCTACCGTCATTCACATTTCTCAGATTAAAATAATCGTGCATTATTAGTGCTTTTCCTTGTCTTTTAGCCTGTAAATCCAGCTATGGCATTTAGCAATAGCAGACACACTTTTTGCTTTATTGGCCTTTTTCTCTGCACTTTTAGGAATGATGAATGGAGAGCTGCATGGATGATTAATTCAAAGATATGACATGACCCTGGGACTGTGGATGCTGGTTGAGAATGTTAATAGGAGTTGGGAGGAAGGGACCATGAAAACAATTGGCAGTAATTGTCAAACAATAAACACCAAAGAAAAAGAAATGTTCATAAAGAAAGCAAGTTCCAAGATGATGATGATTGCCACTTGTGGTTCCGGTGGGGACGGGGCGGTTGAGAGGCTGCATCACGCCGTCATTGGAATTAATCAAAGTCAAAATCAGAGTTCGTTTTAGTCTATTCATGTTAATCCAATACAGAAAATTACTATGCATAATACCAACTTAATGGTAATTTCCAGCATGATTTGTAACCTAAATCTATGTTGCTTTCACATTTTATATTTCTGTAATATTCGTAAAAATGAAAATATTGACTCTTTAAATATATGACAAAATTTATTAAAAAATATATAATTTATTCATATTGAAGACGTACTCCTCGTATCTAAATTCGAAAACGTAACTATGAAAAAGTTTTAGTTCATCTTCTTGATTTGCTTCTGCAAATTAATGATTACAAACATGAAAAGCTTGAACGTGCTGGTTGTTAATTATCTGTTTATGGATAAGGAATTAGTGGAAGGCGATCGATCAGTTCATTTGCTTTCTGGGGTAGATTGATAAAGAAAAAGGAGCATGAATTGACTACTGTTACTGTACATTTTACTTGCCTAATGGCCTTTGTGAATTGACACTGCAAAATGTGTGGCACATGACTTCTTTGAATAGACAATTTGCCTAATTAGATAACGTTTTCATTTATAATTTAATTCCATAACGCATTAATGACTTGTGTTTCTTCCTTTGCAAACGTCACGACTAGGTTGTTACTATATGCCAAAAACTCATACTAAGTCTAAGAAAGAGGGCTGCTGAAAAATTCGAATGTGCAAGCAACTTGTTTCATGTAGCATGAACCTGGTCCCCAAAGAAGACGATTTAAGTGTGAGGTCGGAAACATTTTAACAAAGGGAAAATTCGTATGTCAAGGAACAGAAGAAACATGTAAAATCAAGACTAGATTGATATTCAAGAGACCAGTAGCAAGAAGACCCTTGCCCCTTGGACTGATTGATTGTCATTGACGAGAACCGATCAAGTTGAGTTAATCTAAGTGTCACAAAACCAGAGACTATGGATTGTTTGATTGCTCTTAGATTGAGGAAGCATTCAACCAGGTGTTGAAAGCTTCTACGATTAGTAACAATTAAAAAGCTGATGGAATGGGTAATCTGAGTTTCGTTTATATAATAAATTTAAGTTTTTTAACGTAAATCTTCGGCAGCTATCTTTTTCAATTTTCAGACTTGCCGTGAATGTTCATATTTATGACACGTGGAGGGAATTGAACCATTAGGAAGCATTCCAAAAAGGAGCTACAACAATTATATTTCATCAATTGCAGCTGATAACGAAGTTAGGCGCAATAGCTTTTCCTAATTTCTTCTTGTAAGTCTATTAACAGAAACTTTTTCTCAAAGAGTAGGGCTTTTTAAATTAGATTCCTTAACTCATCAAAACTCTGTTTGGGTTTTCTGGTTTGCCAGCTTTTTGTTTGGCTGTTGGCAGAAGTCATAATCATGATTAGTTTGGGCCTAGATCACTTCTGCTTTCATTCTTGGCAGCCTCCTAGTGTAGAGTGCCTCCTGCTTCCTTTCGGATTAATGAAAATTTGAGTTACTCAGAGACAAAGAATACAGTAGAAAACAGAACCCATGATCTTCCTAAAGAGAAATGAAGATACAACACTGATAGATGTAACTAAGAAATTGAATTATAAAGCAAAAGTTTGTGGATATCATCACTACTTTGTGAAACTCTACTGTTTACAGGCTGCTGTTAGCAAAAGTTCCTAGTGCATCCAGAGTCGGCTTGTCCAAGTCATGTGCAATATGAGATCAGTTTCTTCAAATGCAAGAATTATACAAGTTTGGTCTTCCAAAAACTAAGCCATTGAGGTCCCTTCAATCTTTTAAAGTTTTGTTACAGATGATGGAGCAAGGGTTCAAGGCAATGTAGAGTGCATGTTCTTAGTTTCAGGTCTCCAGGACACTGGAGATTTTGCCTTTTCACTCACTGTAACCTTACAAGTCACCCTGTTTCTGATAAATTGTTTAATCAGTAATTTCTTTTCAAAAAAGAAAAAAAGATACTGTCTTAGTCTTATCACTTTCAATTAATGAGCTGATAGTTTCCTGTAATCCTGTCTAAAATAGATATGAAAATTTCACTTCTGCCATAACATCTTCAAAAAGATTCACACATCCATGAGCAGGGTCGATAGCGAGTATTAGACTTGGACCATTTAGATGGACATGATGTTATTAGAATTATTGATGCATTGCCAAGCTATATGGTGATAATGCCATTTAAACTGCCTTTGCCTCTTGGTCTCAACCACCATCATGATTAAGCAAGCGACATGCTGACTTTAGCATGAGGGAATATTTTTCCACTTCTCTTGTTTATGCTCTCCCTCTACCAACCAGCCAAAGTAAGGTATAAAATCATTGAACAGATTTAGTTGCTTCTTACTCAAGTCAATTCAACTGAAGCAAGGCTTATGAAGAAAGGCTGATAAATATTGAGGGTTAATGGTCGATTATTTCCACATTTCAAGGAGCACGAGGGTGATCTAAGAATGCTGTAACTCGCTCAAGTGAGGTTTAACTATCACTAGAAAACCCATTCCTTTCTTGTTGAGTTGATCTTCTTGTGCCATTATGGAACATGGTAGGTTTCCTTTGACATTATAAATAGTGGTGAGCCTATTTTTACTCATGATTTGAGTTTTTTTATTTTAAATATTAATATTATCACGTGAGTAAAATGTGAGAGACTCACGTATCGATAAATGTGATTAACTTGCATAAGAAAAAAAAATATGTAAAAATAAAATCATTTTATAAGTATAAGGTTAATTATTATATATATATATATCATTCATATATATATATATATATTATAGGCTCTATTACTAGAGTTTGACTTAATATTGAAAAGAGAATCAAAATTGAAAAACACTTAGTAAATTTGGAAAAATTTTATCCATGATCCGTATAACCCTTTAACATAATTCTATTTTAATTTTTAATCTGTTATTTGGTCAATTTGAAATTTTAACTTTTGAAAATGATTTCATTTTAATCATTATGTTGCATTATTCAACAATTAAGAAAAATATCCACATATCATGCTTACGTAATGTTCACGTTACAATATGGACATTAAACGGAAAATTCCAAAATGAAATCAATTTAAAAAGTTAAGGATGTAAATAGAACAATTTAAAACTTAGAAATCAAAAATAAAAAGCTAGAGATCATAAGTAAAGTTAGAGATCGTGAAAGGAGCAAGGCTGAAGTTTTGAGAAAGTAGTGTCAGTCGGATTTAAAGAATAAAAATGAGGCTTCGGATTGAAACTTGGGCTTGTGCAGAACTGTGTATATTGTGCCCAACACATATAAGGTTGTATTTGTATTTTAAGAAACTATGAAAATGAGCCAGCCCTGGCCCAAGTCAAACATTATTGGATATGCAGTGTGGGCTTATTTTGGGCCTCGATTAGGAAATGTTGCTTATTGGGTTTATAGGAACTCGACTCCCTTTCCTTAGCCCGTCAATTGTAGGTTAAATAGCTTGGCTCATTTCTAATCATTGTTCCAAATTCCAATTATCGGTTAAAGAGAATATAATTTAAAACATCTAAAAGAATATGAATAAAGTGTTGTAAATATATACGTGTGAATGTCTATAATTTTATAAATTAAGAGTTCTGACCAGATAGATCAAATAATCTATTAGATTAAATATAGAAGTGCAATCCGATTTAATTTTGTATATCTAAAATTAAATGTAAATTAGATTAAAATTAAGATTTAATTGAAATATTATCTATATAAATTAAATCTTTTAATGTTATCTTTATCTTATAAATTTTATCTAAATAAAAGATTATTAACTTATAAGTAATCCTCTCATTTATTTTGTAAGTACAAAATTAAAATTTTTTTACTTTGTTAATATGTACACTCATAAATATTTTTTTTAAATTATATTTCGTAATGTAAAAAAAAATCTTTCTTATTCATTTATTATTGTTATTATCTATTTAAAATATCTTTGTATTCATCTTCATATTAATTTCCCTTTGACCTAACATCTGTAAGTGGAAGTTTCACATGTCCTTCGCTTTTAAATTCCCTCTGACAATTTCATTTATTTCGTTCTCGAAATATCTCCCTATCTCTTGCCCTTTCCCTCTGATTATAATAACCAGAGTATGACCCGTGTGCAACACAAGGGCTTGTTTCGCCTTAACGTCCTTTACTTCGACAGTAAAATCTGACCTCTTTGCACTTTTTCATTTTCTCTCTTTGCTTCAATATCCCTTTTCTTTCAGACTCTCTGTCCTTCACGTGGCCAACTTTGGAAGCCACATCGGGGGTTTATTTTTAAATATGTTATAAATAATAATAATAAAAAAGACTGAATAATTGTCCTACATATTAAATACTCTTCAGAGCGGCCCATATACAGAATGGAATAATGAGATTTACAGTAAATAAAAGAAGAGATGGTAATGTAGAATTACATTCAACACCAAGTTCATGACAACACTATTTAGCGGCCCTTGATTTGCATGCTTATTAATTTAGATTAACCTGTGTTCACTCTTCTTATAATTTAATTAAGTGGACCTTTAACACAAACTTTGAGCTCTCTCCTGAGAAGCCAATTACACACCAGATTTTTATTCTCTTTCTCTTTGCTTCTCCATTCAGGAAAAGATACGCAAACCATGCAACAAAATCATTTAGCAATCTGTCAGCTCTCTTACTAAGTCAATTTATTTATTTAAACTCTTCAAGAATGCATATAAAATCATTAACTTCATGTCACCATCTCAACAAGCATGCAAACGCTACCATTGTTGCTTGTGGATGTGCATTCTATTGTTGAATTTTTATGACGGCAAATTAAACTAAGCAAGTAAGGACATTGTTATGATTAATTAATTCTTTTTCTTTCTCTTTGAATGTAGAAACTAATTACGATAGTGAAAGAGAAGGAGCTAGAGGAAACCATTTGGATGATCCGAATGGACAATTGAATCACCAATCCACCACAATCCGGTGTTGTCGGAGTAAAACAACTGCCTTTATGGAGCATTCAACGGACATCAAACACTGCTTAATTTGCCGCATATTCCATTGCTTATGGAGATATTACACATTGCATTTCATAATATTCTACAATAATATTAATTATTTCCTAGCTTAGTTAGGTATGATTAGTTTTTTTTTTTTTAATGAAAAAAAATTTTAAATTTTATTCTGTAAATAAAAAATAATATATCAATTAATAAATTAAATATTTAAATACAACGTATTTAAAGTTAAAGTAATAGGTTAAACCTGAGTACTGAAAGAAAATCAGCCATACAAAGCTCCAACAATTGCCTATTTTGATAAATGTTAAAGTTATAGGTTTTTCATTATTTTTAAGCTAAATCACTAGCCAATTATATTTGCTCAAGATCTGGAATGTCCTTATAAAGTCAGTCGGAAAGCAGACTCAAGCTAAATATCCAATCTTCTATCTTCTCATTTTCTCTCTTTTACTTTCTGTTTTTTTTAAAAAAAAAAAATTGGATAGGGTTGGCCTTAGATCCAAATCGGTTAAATAATGCAGTTAGTTCGTATATTTTATAAAAAAAAAATCTAGATTTAACTTTTATATAATAATTTGTGCAAAATGTATCATTATATGTTTTTAATTTATTAATTTTAATCATTAATTCTAATATTGTTAAATTTTTACAATTAAGTATTTTGACATGACATTTTTATCAAGTTGATGTGATATTTTTTATTAAAATGACATTGATTGTGTGTTAATATGATGAAAATATTAACATGACACATGTTGACTTGGTAACAATGTCAATATGGCAATTACTGATATTTTTTTTAAAAAAATTAAAATTTTAATTATTTCTAAATAAAAAATTAATGTTACAAATAGATTGACGAAGTAGTTCAAAGATTAACAAACATATGCTTTTGTTTTTTTTTTTTTTTGAAGTAGAGTAATTTCATTGCAAATATAGGAATCTATACAAAAGTCTCCCAACTAGAGGAGACACAGCCCAATGGTTGCAACAGCAAAAAAACCAGGATGGCTGCAAAAGACCTTCACTCAGAACCGATTGCCTATGAGAACCATATTCACACCTTCTGTTGGCAACAAGAAATCAGAGCCATACCCACAGGCTTGAAGTTTGGAGCATCTTTACCTTCAACCTAACATAATCCTTCCACCAATTTTTTTTTTTAAACGCATGACCATTCCACCAATCTTTAGCTGAAGGTACTGTCAAAATAGAATTAATTGCTGGCTCAAAAGGCAAAACTAGCACGCACATTGGACATATTGCCAAACAACTGGATAATTTGGTTGATAGATTTATCAAACCCTTTATTGCCTCCAGTGTCTTTCGGGCGATTCTTTGCTCTATTTTTCTTACCTGTTGGAATGGCTTTACAAGGATAACAGATACGCTTCCCTTTCATGATTTTCGAAGTAATATGGAGAAAGGAAACTTTTTTCTGACAAAGATAATACAAAAATAGAAAAAATCTCTTCTTTTTCTTTGTCCTTCTCTAAAATCCCAATCCCAATTCATGTTTCAAGTCTTTTTAAATAAAACAGTTTCAAGCCACTTCAAATAAAATAGAGCAGCGACTCTGATTAGATATACTCACTTTCTTTTTCGTTAATTTGATTTAAATTTTGTAGTTTTTCTTATTTTGGAACTGAAAAAAAAATTTATTTTTTTTCAATTATATTTTTAAAAAATTATATATTTTTGTATATGTTTGAGATTTCCTGTATCCAAATAGTCAGAATAGGTTAAATTGCGAAGATATATTTACTTTGGGGCTGGTGGTGACCTAAGGGCGGAAACATGAACCGCATGCTTCACTTTCATGATGTTGAGTTAGACTTGGAATTATTTTTTATGCATGTAAACGTAGACCACATTGTTCATTTTCGTAAAATTAGGGAAGCGGGAAAGGGGCAGGCACATACTATGACGTTATGATAAAAGAGGGTTTGGAGTATTATGGACAAGGAGACAAAAACCGAATGAGAGGTTGGGTCCGTTTATGACAAAATGTAGAAGCATCTGTCTCTCCACGTGACATGTCATACTTTGATATAAAACCTTAATGCTTGCCCATTGAATCATCCCGTCGGACCAATACAAATAGGTATATACATACCTTTAGTTCTTAATCTGTCTTCAATTTGCTTATTTTGGATGAAAAATGTTAGTTTAAAATGGCAAGCGTAGAAGACGAGGAATATTTTAGTTTGATTACTGTGCTAGAAAACAATAAAAGATGTTGTCTAATTAATTTGATTAAAATTTATTACTCTTTCCTTGTTTTCAAGTTCCTATTATCAATTTAAGTCTAGATATAATAAATATAAGACTCTTACTCGCAAGACAATCAACATTTGGATACATAACCTAGTCTTATAATAAGGGAACGTTTCATTGTATTACGACAAGGATTCTATAGAAAGGATTCAATTGTTTTTCAATATGACGTCACATTATTAATTATGATTTTTACATTAATATCTTGATACTAGTTATGACCAAATTCGTGGCGAGATTCCGCTAAAATTCAGATATCTTTTGAATGATATTCTACAAAAATAGATAGATGTTTTTAGAGCGTAATAAATTGAACTTTTCAATTGAAAACCATTAGATATATAATAATTCAATTGAAACCATTAGATAATAATTAAAATTGAAAACTAAAAGAATTAAATTGATAAATATCAATAAGTAGATATATAATCAGTATAATATCTAAAAAGATTAAATTCTTAAATTATTCAAAAAAATTAAATAAATTTTTATTTTTTTATTACATTCAATCAAAATTTTATATTTTTATTTTAAATTAATATGATTAATGGTTTATCAATTATCATTAATTAAAATATTATTTATTATTTTATGTTAGGTACATAATGTAATGGAAAAAATAATTAACAATGAATAAAATAGAGAAAAAGGAGGACAAAAGGAAAGAAAGGGGAGGGACAAACCCTTGTTAACAAAATTACAAAATGGATATGAACATTCAGAAAGGAGCATGAACGTTTGTGGAGAGCGACCATCATGGTAAAGCAAAGCGAAATGCTCAAGGGTTGATGCCATCTTTTGTTGAAAGAGGAAAATCTTCTGAAGTGTGGAGAAGCATCACCCTCCCCTTTCTCTCTTTAATGAATTATTCTCACAACACTCCACTAGGTTCGATTTCCTTCTTGGAAATAGGAAAGATAATTCTTTCTACAACGAGGGATGGATTGATGTTCTCATCCTCAAATCTTTTCCCTTGCAATAAACAAATAAGGATGTGTTCCAGAGTTCGATTCCTGGTGTTAGAATGATTGGAATTGACAAGTCCACCTTAGAAGACAGATCTTTGATTGGAGAGTGCAGTACTAGCATGATATGCTCACCCTTTTAAATGAGACATATATACTTGAGTAAAAATGTCCTTGATAGGCTTGTATGGAATGGCTCGACTAGTGGCTTATTCTCGGTGAAATTATTTTACAATCCTCCTTCCCCTTGTAAACCCGAAATGGACTGGCGTTTAGGTTGGCTTTGGTTGGCATCTCCTTAAGAGGAAAAATTGCACTGAGAGAGGAGTTGGTTAAAAGAGGGTTGCTGGAGGCTAACAGTGCTATTTGTTGCCTTCTAATGAGAAACAGAGACAATTAGCGGTATCTTCTTCAGGTGCAAAGTCATGTTAAGTATCTGGTCTTGGCACTCTCGTCATTAGGGTGTCACTTGGTTCGGCCCTGGTGGTCCTGGTCCATTCTTCTTGTCGTGGAAACACTTACTTCCAGGTGATAAATGCAAAATAGTATGGACCATGTTTTTTAAAAAAAATCCAGTCACCTTAAACTGCCATGTCAGTTGCTGCGTTAGTCTAAAAATAGCCACGTCAACTAAAAATGTCATGTACCTTGCCACGTTAGCAGAAAAATAGTCATTTGATTATCTAACGGTCCACATCATCCGTTTATGTTCATATTTTTTTTGGAGTTCACATAACATAATGTTATATAATTAAGCAAGAAAATAAAAGAGTATGTCTACTATAATCATAGTGAAACCCACTTTTTCTGGAGTATAAATTTCATGATATTACGAATATTATATATATATATATATAAATATTACTTATATGGGAAGAAAGATGGATTAATACTACTGCAACTGATCAATCTGATCCATTCGTGGATTCTTATCTCCAAACCCAAGTTTCAACAGTGACAATAATCGATATGTCCCACACCCATATCCATGCCACGTGCTACTGAATCAAACTATGGAATGGTGACAACTAATTAAAGGAAATAGATAATAGTCACCACAAAAATTTATTCTTGCGTGTGGACGTGAGGCTGTGAAATTTAACCAATCATTATCGTCCCAGAAACAGTTGAAGTATTCATTTCCCATGTCCTGTCACAGCATCACGAAATTAACAAGAGGGAGAGCCAGAAGCAGATACTCGGAATCAGCACTCCCAACTGTCCAATATTCCATTGGAGATTCGCAGGCAGATTTGTGGTATTTGTGAATGCATATGCATTCAAAGCAGAGCGAAAGAACGAATAAATTATACCCGCACACTCATTCTTGAATGTCATGTTCGCAAAGTCAGGACCACCTTTTTTTTTCCTTTCCCATTTCGTCCTCCCTTGACCAGTGGATAGAATGCATGCTTCCTCGCAATTCCTGGTTTTAACCTGATTATTCTATTCACTGAGAAATCCCTTTGTTAGATAACAATTTTGCAATCTAAGAAACTGAATAAGTATTTTAAAGCGTAAGAGATAATTACTATTAATTTATCTGTACATTATCGGTGATGTTATTAATCCCACCATAAAAAAAAATCAGATAGTAACAACTTTTTTTGAAATAGAGAAAGTAACATATATACTTTTCGAAGTTTAATCAATTATAATTCAATAGATTTGATTTTACTCAATATAAGCATTCCCAAAGTTTCCAACCTTAGATGCTTAGATACACTGCTTACCAAAAGGAAGATGCAACGCAATGCGTGATTGATTAAGCATTAATGCAATGCTTGAAAGCATAAAGGTATCAGAATTAACAATATATATTATATATACAATTTAATCCAATAGCTAGGGTTGTAAAATGTTAACCTTGAAGTTTTCAATAAAAAGCATTCCAAAAGTTTGTAGTCGATAACATCTCCAATCTAATCAGTTAGAAAAGAAAATGATAAACTGAAAATTTTTAAAAGTCAAGTTCAGCCAGTTAATTTATCTAACCCATTATTCTTGAAGGATTACTTAATATAATTATTTGTCACCTAAGAGTACTAATCACAGTGTAGAAGGGGAACAAACAAATGAGTATCAATTCACAAGAATTCCAAGTGTTTAATGATATCTTTTAGAATTTTCAGTACAAATGAGTGCGGCTTAATTAAGGGAATTTTCATCTTAACTATAATCCACTCAAATAGTAAGAATTTTCCCGCTTTTCATGTGATAGTCATATCCTTTTTTTTTCATTTTAAAATATTTTTTTAGTCTTTTTAGGCACAGTGACTTCTCTTTCAAATTAGGTCATTGTTCGGAAAGTGAAGTGTAAAATGAGGACTACTTTCATGGGATAACTTATTTGTCAGACAAATTTAATAAAAAAAAATAATGTTCCATTTAGTCTATATTGTAAAAAATAAAAAATTTAACATGATACCTATACTATGAAAATATTTAATGTGATATCTAACTTTCATTTTGTCAAATAATGTAACCCAACCTCCAACACTGTTGAAAAAATGGGACAACATATCAATGGGTTAACTACAGCGCATCATTTGATGAAAAAATGTCGCACCACTTCTTGAGTTAATAAGACAGTTGTCATGAGGAAAGTGTCTATATCTCACATCGGACAGGAACGGGAGGTCTTGGGCTCTTTATAAGCGAGTGTGCTGCACACCCTCATAAGTGCGTTTATCAAGAAGAGAGTAATAACTCAGTGACAAGTGGTATCAGAGCGAACCGGACCTCATCTGACTCACGCCAAAGCGCCCGGACCCAAGGAGACTCAAGGTAGGCAGGGTGGCCTACGGCAACGAAGACGTTGCCGAAATCGGGTGGGAAAAAGTGTCACAAGGAAAGTGTCTCTATCCATCCAACATCGAATAAGAACGGGAGGTCTTGGGCTCTTTATAAGCAGGTGTACTGCACATCCCCATAAGCACGTTTATGGGAGAGAGAGTAATGATCCCGTGACACGGTCACATGGTATGACCCCATTCATTAAAAAATTTAAATTTTTTATTTTTAAAATAAAAAAGTAAAAATTTTTAAAAATAATTTTTTGTATTTTGAAAAATAAAACTAAACGGTTTTATATAATAAAATTTTTTCTAAAACATAATAGATAGAAAAAATTTAAAAATATTTTTTATTTTTTAAAAACAAAAAACTAAACTCTTAAGGTTTTATCATTTTCTTTTTCTCAAAATTTGAAATATTATTTGAACAATTAAATTTTCTAGTTTCTAAAAAAATATAAATAAAAAAGACATTTTTTACTTTTTTCAAAATAAAAATAAAAATTTTCTTTAAAAAATTCTTTTTCTTTCTTCTTTTTTCTTTTAACTTTCTTCCCTTTTATCTCCTATTGTCCCCCTTCCCTCTCCTAATAACCGGATTCGACCAAACACCCATGAAATCTAGTCAGACTAGGCTACGTTTGTTGCCGGTAAGTGCCAGGAAAGATCTAATAGTAGGTTGAATCTGTCACAAACACATGACATATTTGGCTTGATTTAAATCAATTTTGGCTAGTTTTTAGGTTATTTTCTACTTATTCCTTGTTTTGAAAATATAAAAAAATTATTTTTAATATTTTTATTTTTTTTAATTCTAACACGTGATTGTCATTTATAATTTATGTGTGCAAATTAAAATGATCCCATTAAGTGAGATGGTATTTTTTTTTATCACGTCACATTTTGATTAATTAGACATTACATTAATAATTTCTATTACTGAACTTTATGAATTGAGATAAATGAATACATGTACTCAAAATTCGGATACAACCATAAATATTTTTCCATATAGATAAGGCATTAGATTTTTTTTCTAAAATATAAAAACTAAATAGGATAATATCCCAAAAAAAAATCAATTTGGTTGAAAACGTGCGGGAGAAAAGAATTATTACAGTACAAGAGTTGTAATCTCTGTCATCTATAACTCTCTTATCAACTAATTTAGATATCTAGTCCAGAAAGTTAAGGGACGACATAACAATAATAACACATGGAACTAAAATCTTAAAAACTTTACTCTCAAGGACAAATTCTGGTTAAATAAAAAGCAATGGTAACAATACAATTTCACATTTCTATGTCAAACTAAATTAATATTTTTTAAAATATATATTTGAGGACGAAAGTGTAAAAATAAATCCATTATGTTTGAATTCATTATTAGCGAATTGAGTTATTCTTGCGAATGGGACCGCGAACGTGTTATGCTAGAGATGTTAGAAAAGCGCTGTCCCAAAGCGATTCGGTATCTTGCTCTGATTACCATCAAGATTCAATATATATATTTTTCCAACTCGCTAATATTAAAAAAACACAGAGATGAATAAGACAAAGAAGATTCTTGATTTGTTTATAATCTTTCATGCACACCAAAAATACTACTATAATCAATTTTCTAATAGTGACTTATCTTGTAATTAAATGTATATATACATACTTACATATATATATATATATATATCCTTCATAAAAATATTCAATTTTTAGAATATAAATTCTAATAAATTTTTAAAATAAGAACGATGAATTTTATGAGATGTTATAAATAAAATAATTATTGAATTTTTATTCAACATTTTTTGGTTGAGTAGGAGAAGATGATATGTCTATATTTTAGATTTATGTAAGAAGAAATAAAAATAGAAAATAATAATAATAATAATAATAATAATAAGCAATTTTATAGATTGGATGCTTATTTCACCCATGAGGCTGGTGATGTAAACCATTGACACATGATGTTCCATTTGCGATTCATGCATGTTTATAAATTAATTAAATAATGGGATCATGACATGGCAGATGCATTATTCAATATAGTGTTAGTGCACGTCCAAACATTGAAATAATTTTAATACAACAATAATTGGCCCTAGACCAGTTTATTCCAACAAAGGGTACTTTTATTGAATTTTCTTTGTTTGCGATTAGTGGTATGAGCAAAAAAATATAGTTTTAATTCGACAGAATTAAAGCTTGTATTTTGTATAGATCTTTTAACAAGGAGTGTATTCTTTGCGAGTAAAGTTCCTAAATACAAATACGACTTGACTTCACACCGTTACGTGTGGACCATGCAAGGTCTACTGACTTTTTAAGCTATAAATTGTAGTACAAAAAAACAACATTGACCAAATGCAAAATTTCTAAATCATATTATGATTTAGTTTCTTAATTTCCCAGTTTTAAAGTGCAAGAGTTTGGAGTTTTTAAGTTGGGTTTTATTAATTTCTGGAAGAATTTAAAGCTACATACTAGCTAGATAGCTGCCTATACGGCATTTAAACGAATGAAAAGAAAAGAGAAAGAAATAATACCTATTTAACCTATGTCTTGATTAATATTTTTGTTACTAGCAAAAAAAAAACAAATAGAAAAAACATCAATAAAAATTTTTTATGAGTATATATTACATATATTCTATTGATCTGACGAATCCATTTGATTTAATCAATAAAAAAAATTTTCAAAACATTTTTGAGGAAATTCTTAATGATTAAAATTATATATTACATGTTGAAAGTTTCGGATTCCATTTAATAGGCAGATGATACATATGAAAAAAAAAATAATTACTTCCCAACGAGTGTTCAAATCTGTGAAGAAGCTTCGTTAGAAGTAGGCTATTAATTCAACAACTTCACGAACCCATACCAGCGACGACCGGCCATCATTTATGACTTGAGATTTTTCATTGCCTTTAAAAAGGAGTTAAAATGTTTCTGAATTGCCCAAGTGTAGCAAAGAGAAAGCTTTTCATTTTCAATTACATTCCAATTTACGCGTGGAATGGAATTCACATGACAACCTAACGAAACGTGACATGGGAAGGATAGATTAGAGACTTTCTCGTCCATCATTCAATCCACAAGCCAATGCTGGTGTTGACAGTTTGGTGAAGCCATCGATTGATTGTAAGCAAAAACAATAACAATTGTAATAATAATAAAGCAATACATGATTTTCCTTTCTAATTTTATGTGAATGTACATATTCATACTCATTTGAGTGCATGATTTTGTGTCACCATAACGTCCTATTAAACTTTTAGAAGCATATGAAATTAAGTTGGAGTTTCATCCAATTTCATAACAAATCCCTTACTATTTTTTTAATTTTTTTTTATATTTGAGAGAAAAAAGATTTGAACTTTATCTTTTTTGAAAGAGAGGTTATATACCAACTAATTAACTAAACACTCGGATGTAACCTTCATCATTTTTATTTTGCTTTGTCATCATTTATTTAATCATTTAAACTAATATGTAATGCTAAAAGATGAATATCTATCACAAATGTCAATTTACGTTATATGATATTAACGTAACATTTTAACATATTATAAAAAATAATAACATAAAATGTTAATATAATACGATGAGATAGATATATCGCACTTTTTACTTTTTATATTAACGTCATTTTTTACCATTAACATCAACATTATATGGGGGTTACATGAATATAAAATGACAATGAATATTTTTATTAATAACAAGTAATCAACTATTAATTATAAAAATTTATTTAATCTAAAATAAAAATATAAAAACTTTATTAAATGAAATAAAAATAAAAATTTATTTAAACTTTTTTAATAATTTTAATTTTTTTAAAATGTAATGTTATGTTATTAATAGTAAAAAATAAAGTAAAAGAATAATCGGAGTGTTTTGACGGTTTGCTTATAAAATATAATGCATCATAGGCTCAAAAATGTCAATTTCTTTTGTAGCGGGAAGTTGGAATCTTAGGTAAACAAATTTTGTCATTCATTTTAAAAGAAAAATGGAACTAGGGCCTTTCCTTTTTTTTTTTAATTTATAAAACTGAAAAAGAAAAAGTATAAGCAAAAAACCAAAAGGAACGACGACTAATGTTATATTCCCAAAAGGACCGTGACACGTGGGTGGCTACGATTTATGTGCACGTCATCCCTATTTTCCTCTGAAAAACGCTTCTTATAATTATTAAAAATGATAAATTTATATAATTATTTGAGAAAATTGATAACAGTATTTTAAAAATAACATCAAAATAAATTTAACTGTTTTTAGTCATATTTAGTCATGACTTGACAAAAATACCTTTAAAATTATTTTAAATAAATTAAACCATTTATTACAATTTTTTCTCATTTGTACTTACGCTTTCTCACTCTCAACATCCCACTCTCTCTAATTTTATCGATTTTTTTCTTCGGTATCAGTCTTCTATGCTCTCGATTTCTCTCTTTTGCACTTTCAGATTTCTCTTTTTAGCACTTTGAAGATACAAAAACGATGATTTTGATGTACTTAAGTGAATGACTATTTGGATAATTTGATTTTTAGGTATTTCGGATAAAACCAAACAGTAGAAATAATCACAGATATTAAAATAGCTTTTAATCGGATCAATTCAAGATTTAGACATCAATAAACTCAAAATTTTAAAATTTATAAACTTAGGTTTTTAATGAATTTTTTTTTTATTTTTACTCAAAATAGGTGCTTTAGATAAAAAAATTTGTGTTTTGATTTATAAAAACATGTTAGAAACACTTTAATCGGTGTCAAATTATCAAAAAAATATAAAACACAAAAAAATAAAGAGAGTTGAGAAGATTTAAAGTTTTGGTTTGTAAGTAACAACAATAATTTATGCATTAAAGTGTAACAAAATGTTTTTGAATATGATATGTAACAACAATATTTTTCAATATGACGTGTAATAATAATTTTTTTTTTTTAACATGGCGTGTAATAACAATATTTTTTTTTAACATGACGTGTAACAACTTTTTTTTAACTATGACTTGTAACATGTTTTTGTATATAACGTGTAACAACTTTTTTTAACCATGACTTGTAACATGTTTTTGTATATGACGTGTAACAACAGTATTTTTTTTAACATGGCATGTAACAACCTAATCATGACGTGTAACATGTTTGTACATAGCGTGTAACAACTTAACCATGACGTATCATGCGTTTTTGTATATGGCGTGTAATAACCTAATCATAACGTGTAACATGTTTTTGCACATGACGTGTAACACCCTAATCATGATGTGTCACACGTTTTTGTACATTATGTGTAATAACCTAACCACGACGTGTAACAACCTAACCACGATGTGTCACATATTTCTTATACGGTAATTTTGTCAAACTTGATTAAAAATAGTTAAAATTATAAAAAAAGTTATTTTAAAAAATATCTTATTTTTAAAAATTAAAATACCTCTAATTATTTATCATAATTAAATAAAAAAAAATTATTAAGTAAAATGCTCCCCGTCTTATGAGATTAAAGTAAAACCAAAAACAAAAACCTAGCCAGTTCAAAAAAACTTCAAAACACCACGTGTCCATTTTCGAAATGACAAAAATGCCCTGAAGCACCTTCGTTAAATTGCTTGCAAAAGGCCGTTCTGTTGAGAATTCAGTCCCAATTATCCATCGAGTCGTAAATAAATTTTCTGTTCAAACTTCCCTCGTTGCTTTTCTGCTCTTATCTTTTCCGTTTCGAAAGCCGTTAACAGTTTTCTTGAAGATAAGGTTTAGGCAAAACCAAACAAAAAAAAAAAAAGAAAATTCAAAGTTGTAACTCGTCCGGATTAAAACTCTTTTTTTTTGTTGTTGTTGTTGTGATTGGTAAGAATCTCAGTTGTTGAGTTAAACGTAGTTTTATACTCAATAATCTTCTCCATCCCATCTTCTTCATGAGGTTTTGCTAATATTTGGGAAAAAGTGTCGATTTCTGGATTCAACAACAATGCCAGAGATCGAAGACACCGCCAGTTCTAGCACAGCCATCGACTCGTTGGAAATCTCATCGGAGATCACGCTGTTTGGAAAGTACGAGATTGGCAAGCTGCTGGGATGCGGTGCCTTTGCTAAAGTTTACCACGCGCGCAACGTGAGGACGGGGCAGAGCGTCGCCATCAAAGCCGTGAGCAAGCAGAAAGTTGTCAAGGGAGGCTTCATGGCGCAGGTTAAGAGAGAAATTGCTATCATGCGCCGGCTTCACCACCCTAATATCGTCAAGCTCATCGAGGTGTTGGCTACCAAAACTAAGATTTATTTTGTCATGGAATTCGCTAAAGGCGGGGAGTTGTTCACCAGAATTGCCAGGGGACGCTTCAGCGAAGATCTCAGCCGTTGGTATTTCCAGCAGTTGATTTCAGCCGTCGCATTTTGTCACTCGAGAGGCGTGTTCCATCGTGATTTGAAACCGGAGAATCTCCTCCTTGATGAAAACTGGAATTTAAAAGTATCGGATTTTGGACTCAGCGCCGTGACGGATCAGGTCCGAGCCGACGGCCTCCTCCATACGTTATGCGGAACCCCAGCTTACGTGGCGCCTGAGATTTTGGCAAAGAAAGGATACGACGGCTCCAAAGTCGATGTGTGGTCCTGCGGCATCGTTTTGTACGTTCTTCACGCTGGATATCTACCGTTCAACGACCCCAATCTGATGGTAATGTACCGTAGGATTTACAAAGGCGAATTCCGGTTCCCGAAATGGACGTCTCCTGACCTCCGTCGATTTTTAGGTCGTCTTCTTGATACCAATCCTGAAACAAGGATCACCCTTGATGAAATCATCAACGACCCTTGGTTCAAGAAAGGTTACAAAGAAATCAAATTCAACTCCGAAGACTTTGAAATGAAAGAAGAAAACCAGAGTAACAAGTGCTTGAACGCCTTTGATATAATCTCGTTTTCGTCCGGTTTCGACCTATCCAATTTGTTTAATGAGGCCGATTTTTGGGTCCGGAGAGATCGATTTATATCGGGAGAGAAACCGGAGAGAATATTAGGGAGAATCGAGGAGGTTGGAAGGACGGAGGACGTGAAGGTGAGGAAGAGAAAAGAGAGGGGGATACGGTTGGAAGGGCAGAATAGTAATTTCGTTCTCGCTGTAGATATTCATCAGTTAACGGAAAAGCTGGTAGTGGTGGAGGTGAGACGGCGGCAGATTAATGTCGGGTCGAGTGGTGAAATTTGGAAAGATAAGTTAAGGCCAAAACTTTCCGATTTGATATACAAAGGGGAAGCAGGGCAGGTTTTCGATAATTTGTAATTAATAGAGGATTTATCGGTAAAGCTGAGAACCGGTGGGAAACAGTGGCTTCTCGACCGCTGTAATATATTCAACAAAAATGTAAAAAAGAAAGGAAAAACGCTTTGTATGTTTATCTCGATTCTCGAATAATGTCCTGCATAGCTTTTTCCGGCAAATCGGAACAAAGCCAATTCAACTTACCGGGTTTCCTGTATTTCCGTTTTTGCCCGGCTCTACCCTTTATTTCAATTATATCACTAGTTTTTCGGAATATTTCAACTCTGCTTTTACTTCACTTCCCAGGGATTTCTTTTTCTCCGTCATCCCTTCAGAACAAGTTAAAACACCATCGCTTTCACGGGAAACCCCCATTTCTTATTCAAAAAGTTCTTTCGGGAGACTGGAAGAAGCTATAATGATGTAAAAGGACATGCAATGCCTGAGGGAAAAAAAAACAAATTAAAAGGACGCACATAGGGAAGTGTTTTACCTCATTTTATGAAGGTTAAGCAGTTCTAATCTCCCTAATTGGAATCTAATTTATTGGTCTAAGCAGTTCAAAGTAAATGAAAGTTACTTTTAGTTACTGTTTTAGAGTTTGCATTTAATAATCTTTCGTGTCCTTTTAATTAACTTGAATGGACAACGCCTCACGTTTCTGGTGTTCATAATGAGGAAATTTTTGTCCACGCCAGCACATTCCTTCTGCCTACACGTAGATCCACAACTGGCTTAGGAGGTTGATAAGGGGAAGAAATGACAACATCTGGGATAACTAACAAAAATTCCTCAAAATGACAAGAAGAGCAATATTTGGGGATGTGAATGAGACAAACCAACTGACTGTTAATTGTTCTCTTTTCCTTCTAATACGCAAATATTATTCCCACTTTTTGTTTACGGCATCTCTAATTAAGGTATATGGAGATTGGAGTGAAGAATTGGCCGAAAGTGTTTTCCTTCACACCATTTTATTGCGTTTTTATTAATAATAAATAGTGTTACTTTGTATATGAGTCTTTGATTCAATTCTAAATGTATGTATATTTCTATTTTACAAATTAGATTTAATTGACATGAGATTTTATTGATTTAAATCTAAGCACTACTTATTCAATTCTCACTAATTTAGCAACTTTTTATACTTAAACTATGTGACCATGCGACGCTTAAAAGCTTAAAGCTTAATTTGTTAATAATGAATGACTTATATTGGTGTTAATAATCTCATTCATATTTAACGTGAGATGAGGTATTACAATCTCATTAACTCAAAAATCATATGGTCTTGAAAAACTTAAGTTCAAATTGTTAATAGTGAAAAACTTATATTGATCTTAACAATCTCATTTATATTTGATATGAAGATAAGTATCATAAACAACATATGTTCTAATACCAATTATAACGATTCAAGTTCATACTCTAATATCAATTGTACCGACTCAAATCCAAGCACAACTGATCTAATAATTTTTTAAGTCTAAACAATGTGACATTCAAAAACTTAAATTTAAATTGTTAAAAATAAATGACTTGAACTCTTATATTGATATTAATAATCTTATTCACATCTAATGTTAGATGGGTATTAGAATCCCAAAAAAAAAATGTTAGATGGGTATCACAATTAGTGTCATTCACTCACTATCTTGCTAAACTATCAAGTACTTTCTAAGAGTTAGGAATATATATATATATAAAAGAGAGAGAGAGCTCTTTCCTTGCCACAATAAATTATAAAATAATTGTGATTTCTTATTGAAACAAGGAAAATTCACGTATTATTTCAACCTTGTAGCCCTATTGGTTCAACAATGGAGGAAACAAGACGTCCGCAAGGAACGAAAAACCGTGTGTGGTCCCAAATTTTTATTTTCTTGATTTTCCTAATAAGAAATCACTTGTTTTTGCTCATCTAAGAAAATAATAAAAAGGCCAAAGTGGGGGGGTTGCGTTGTGGAGGAGGAATGTCTATGGCCACGGAAACATTTGGTAAAGCCATTCAGCTCCCTAATCATTAGCAATTCCTTACTGCTTGCCCAAGGAATTATCCGTAAGAAAAGATAGAGCACAGCCACATATATTTTTACGGCCGTTTTCATGCGACAAATTATAAATTATTGAAGTGGTTAAATTTGACTTTAAAAAGATAGCAGACACACTTGGCTTAACTTTAGGGGGTCTGGTCAAATATTGAAAACTCATTCACTAATGTTTGCTTACTTTAATTGTTGTCTTCATTTGTTGTTAAGTTAAAAGTTGAAGTACAGGTAGGACAGGCAGGGCAATGCCCAAATGACAATTGTATGATCCAGGATATAGGGTTAAGAATTAACGTCTATTGAAAACTGCCATTTTGGTCTATTAATTAACCTTTGGTCCTCTTCTATTTTGATCTCAAAACTCACAAAGCAGTTAAACTCGAGTAACTTTATAGTAACTTTTAAAGAATTAAAAAGCAAACACATGATAAATGGTAAAATTAACAGTTAAACTAAGTCTAAAAAATAGACCGTAATGGATCTGCAACTCCCAAAGAATAATCAAAGGATAACTCCATGTTTTATATGGTATGAATAGTTTGTGAAAAATTGGATTTCAATTTCAATTGAGCACGGGGCATGGAAATGGAATACTGAGTACGTCATTGCCAATAATGGAATCAGAAACATTGAGTTGTAGGAAACAGTTCGTTTGAAGATGGAAGACTCAAACCTAATTTTTCTTTTATCTTTTTCTTTTTTGGCTTATTTTTTTAAGCATCAAAGCGGCGTTTGTAAATGCATTAATAATTGCTAGGTAAGTGAATGTCTGTATCATGTACATGGCACTCACTCATTGCAAGGATAAAGCTAATGTTTGCTTAATTTAGATAACGACAAATATGGAGGTCCACAAGCACATGAAGATTCATGCTCATCTTTTATATTTTTTTCCCGATTATTTATTTCATTTTAATATTGATATTGGATTATTTATAAAATTATTAATATCAGATGGAAATGGTTGTTGAACTGCATGAATATTTGTAAAAATAAATAAGTGTGGTGTCATCCGTAGGCGGAGTCATGTTGAAAGGAGTGATGTTACATCACACTTCTTTAAAATATTTTAATTTTTATATAATTTATTTAAAATTTAGGATAATTAATATAGTAATGAACTTATTAGTTTTTTATAATTTTATAGGAAGTGTGGTCAAAGACTTCAAGTAAAAGTGATTTATTAAAAGTTAATTTATGTATTAATATTTAAATACTAGAAGGAAAGATAAAAAAGTTTTTTTTACCATTTAAAATTTTATTAAAAAAGTTAAAACTTAAATTACTCTCTTTGTTTAAAAATTCAAATCCTTCCCCTTCTTGGTCCTTAAATGTGTTTTTCATTTTCTCAAAACAACTCATTTAGATTTCAATTTTAAGGTAATTTATAATTCAAATTGAGTTTTTAAATACTTCATGTCTAAATATTTTTTTAATTAGTTTGATAATTTGGATTCATAATTATAATCTACCTAATAAAAAATATAGTATTACATGTTAAATAATTTCTTGAAATTGTGAGTCTTTCTATTTTTTATTTATTTTGTAGATATGTTATTTGATTATTTGATTTTGTATATAACTTTATATGGTTTGTGGATGCTTATATTTAGTTTTGATCAATGAATAAAAAATTGTCATATTGTTAGTTACTAAACTTGATAATTTGTTATATAAAATTATTTTTTATTTAATGCTCATATTTTAATTTATATTAATGAATAGTAGGTTTTAACCAATTTTATATTTTTAGACAAATAAGTCATGTAAAGATATTTTAAAAGAAAATAAATTATGTTACAAGACTCAAATCTCGAATAATCACAATAAAATTCTACTAACGATGATACTCAATAATATTCTTTTAAACTAAATCATGTTGAATTTGATCTAAGTATTCTCTCAACAAATCTTAAATTGAAAAAAAATTTTTAAATATGACATCATTCAGAAAAATTTTTGGATCCGTCTCCGATGTCATCCATCCTACACCTACAAAATCTGCTTTAATTCTTAGTTTCGTACCTTCCTCACATTTATATATATCGGTGGCTTTACAAATGAAATGTACTGAAAAAAGAAAAAACTAACAATCAAAATGTGCAAAAAGAAATTAAATAAAAGAATATAAACTCATTCTTAATTAGTTATCATAAACTATATATTATATACATATAGGATATTGTAATATTTTAAAAATTCAAACAAATCATACTATTTTATTTCAATTTTGTTTAATAAAATTTAGAATAAACTCCACTTTACTTTTTGTGGTTTCAGCTTTTCTATTATCACACTTTGTAATTTCTTTTCATTTTATTTAGGATAAAATACCCCCACACCTCTAAGTTTTAATCGAAATTTTAGACGAATATATTAGTTTTCGAAATAGACATTCTGCTCCAAAAGTGTAAAGCATAGTTGACAGACATTATGAAAGGACTGAAATGTCTTTTTTTGTTAATTTAAAAATTATTATTATATTTTTTTGAAAAAAATAAAAAAAATAAGGACCATTTTTTTTAAAATTAATAAAAAAAGTTAATAAAAATTATATAATAATAATTTTTAAAATTAATAAAAGGTAAAATTATCATTTTAATATTATCACGTCAACAAACTAACGAAAATACTAATAGTTGAACCTATGTCTAGCCAAAGATATTATTTTGAGACAGAATGTTTATTTTGAAAATTAATAAACTCGCTTAAAATTTTGATTAAAACTTTAGGGGTGGTGATATTTTACCCTTTTATTTAATGAAATTTAGAGTAATCTCCACTTATATTTTTTATGATTTCAATTATTCTATTATGACACGTTGTTATTTCTTTTCCTAATTAATACTTTGTAGATTTTTTTTTTCCAAGTAACATTCTATGAATAACTTTTGTTTTTAGATTATTAACTTTGGCTAATAAAATTATCAAAATACCCTTAATTCAAAATTAACCTATTTATTTACATTTCAAAAGACCCTTAAATCAAGATATTCACATAGTATTAATTAAAAAAATCATAAAGTGCTATATGAGAAAAGTTGACACTATAAAAAATGTAAATAAAGTTTATTCACTCAAATTTCAAAAATTCATATTATGCTTATCCACGTTTATTAAAGTTTTGTTTTGATCAATTAAACAAGTAAAGGTTAACGGTTGTCAATTTGATGAAACTATTTCATGTTACTTGACCTTGGTCATATTTGTATTAATCCATCTGTCACGTAACATTGTTCATGTGATCAAAATCAACTAATATGAAAAATTATGTTTGACAGTTATTAATTTGTAATAATTAAGTAGCATCCAAGCATTTGAATCATTAGTTAGTATATTATTTTTTCTCTAAAGAGCAGGGTTTAAATCTCATATTCTCTAATTATAAAAAAATTAAATTATTAAATTATTAACTTTTATAAACATTGATACCTAAATTATATATATATATTATATATATCCACCGAACAAAAGATTCCTACCCTACTCTTGAGTTGGAAAATGTGAAACTCCAGCCATAGACCTGCCTTGTCAGCTTCCACTAAGCGAAGAAAAGGTAGATTTCATAGATTTTAGCCTCAATAAAATCTAATGAATAATATCCTCTTTTTGATTCCATTTGTCTCGAAGCATTTATACATTCAAGTCCAATGGAATTGAATCCTTTTCAGCAATGAAATTATTTCTTGTAGATTCATGTTTGATAATGAAAAATTGAAAAGTTAAGTATCCTTCTCACTCCATGTATGGTACTAGTGACTCTCATTTCTCTCGATCCATATTTTTCCCTCAAAATTCTTTGGTTTGTGTTTGTGACATTTTGTCTTTACATGCGGCATTTTCGATCTCAAAACTTTTTAAAAGTTATTGAAAATTTTGTTTCATGAATCAGGATATCTATCATAATAAATTATATCAATTTATTGATTTTATTTTTATTTAATCAATTTCAGTGAGAAACTTTATTTAAAGAACTCAACATAAATTAATTTTACTCTTTCGAAATCATCTTAATATAATTTAAATTTTAAAATTATTCTATTAAGCAAGTTTCGGATGAGTTACCAAAAAAATCATTGCACACGCAAAATTTCAATAAACAGGTTTCAATGATTCAAGTAATCCCAGTAATGTAACTTCTTTTAGCAAAAATAATCTTCACATGCATGGTTAGGTTTAACTTTTTTGAGATGACATGCTTATTGTATTGCAATGGTAGTCGCATTTTTACATGAACAATATCCAAATTCGGATCCCCTATAAGATATAAGGGAAGAAATAAGTCTCATCAATGTTTACAAAACGTTGATAGTGATTCTCTCCTTCCACTGGAAGCATAATAATTAGTGTTACCCACATCACTTGCAAAAAATGGCACACTCGCTTCAGGTTTCAAGCTTCTTCTTCTTTTTTTTTTTTGTTAAAAAGTGTCATCTGCTTTCTTGCCAGCCACTAATGTCTCTCTCGTACTGTATGTACAACAAAGCAAGACAATATTGGTGCGTTCTTATATAAATCACGGAACAAAAAATCAAATAGTATCGAAGCTGATCATTTATTATAAGTTAACTGATATGTCTACCTTATAGAAAGTAAGTGAAAAATTAAGCTCCATTTGGTATACAAAAATATGTAATGTTAATATATGAAAAAATGCATGATATTGCATTTGAATTGTTATCAATTTCTAACCAATCATAATATTAAGTTTTTACTTTCTGCCTCTGTTTTATTTCAGCTTTTCAATAAGTCAGAAGGAAATAGTAAAAAGTAGAGAAAGCATCACTCATACTATTAAAGAAATCAAGTGTTGGTCTTTTTTCAGAGCGACACTATTCTAAGAGAATTATGTCTTAAATAATATGCTTAGGATGATATGTGCCTAATTTTCAAATTATGAAAATTAAAAAAATGGATTAATGTCGAGAAAAGTTTATTATCCCAGTCGACAGATCGGTCACAAGACAAAAATCAGTGTCTAATAATGTGTGTTTTGTCCCATGCATCAAGCCACGATCCGTACGTGCCGAACATTTTCTCTAGTGGCTATTCTCTTTTCATCACATGTGCATTCTGTTTTGTTTTTTAAAAAATGTGTAAGTTTAGTTTAAGTGCTTACAGATTGGGTGCAGCATTTTCAGACTTGGATTGCTAAGTCCAACTCTGCCCATAAACTTAGAAATATTTACATTAATATGTTATATTATAAATATAGATAAAACTATATAACTTATTTAATAAAAATAATAGCTTCAAATCTGATTAGGGCAAGCTCAGGCCCAAATCTTAATCCGAGTTTGGTCTCAAGCGAGCTAAGCTTGCGGACCTATAATCTGGGCCATAAGATATTGAAAAGGCCCAAAAGTTGTGTTCCATGGGCCATTAGGCTTGTCAAGGGCAAAATTGGCCTACTCTAAGAAAACCATTCAAGCTGACATGGATAAAAATGCTTTTCTGTTTCACAATTTCTTTACTTTTGAGAATATATAATAACAATTCTTTTACTACATTTATTTTTGAAAACTTTTATTCTTCTTTTATTTTGATTTCTTATGTTTTGCCTAAGGAAGAAAAAAAAGGGCATTTGACTAACGCGTCTTGGAAAAGAAAAGAAAAGAAAAAGGGCAATGTATGAGCAGCTAGACGTAAGACAAATGGCAAACTCCGTATTGCGTTTACTCAGCTGCAGCCAGCAGACTTTACTGGCTAACCTATATTTGAGGGAAAAAAATAAATTCAGTCACCTTTTCCTCATGAAGCCCTTTTTCAAATTCCCTTCTCCGTACGCAATTTCATGTATTCCACTTCCTCCTCTGGATTGCCCGCCTATTCTTTTCAGTAATAGCTTCAGCATTCTGAAACCGACCATTATTACTATGGCCGGGAATTTTATCTGATTCCAAGTTGAGTAGATATCATATCATAATCATATTAATTGTCTGTAAATTTAATTTCTGCACTCTATTGAATTTCTGCTCCTGGGTGGTCTTTTTGTATGAAATCTAATTGTTATATAGTATAATTTACATTCTCACAACATCAAATAAAGACACCTTGTAACAGAGGAATATCCTTTGATGAAGAGAAGCAAATCATGCAAGGGAAAACAGGATCATGGTTTTTCCCGTCATTTTTATTAATCGTTTCATTGTTTAAGAACAACACAACTATGTGTGGATGCAGTTAGGAAAGACCCAGTCGTAGGAACTTTTATCCTCTCCGTTTTTTAACAAGAAGATTAAACTTAGGTTGGTGCAAATTTTCTTTTCTTTTTTTTTTTAAGGTAAAAGTTATCGAATTCGTTACATATTTGACAGATATAATTGTGGAAGACCTATCTGTGTATATCACATTTGACAGGCACATTTGAGTTGAGAGTAACATAGGACATAACTCCAATTAATTGAAAGCAAAAATTAATTACCTTTGCATTCAACAAGGAAAAAAGGAAAAAAAAAAACCCTCCTCTAAAGTCTAAAGATCAGGCATCTTGTCGTCCCCTTGAGAAGCATTAGGAATTCCATTAGTTGTTTCATCCAGCAAATTGCTGGCCTTCACTTCTTTCCTAATTCCAAATCTTACCAATAAGTCCTCTGCCCAATCCCAAAGATGCAGAACAATGAAAGTCCCAATCCCTCCGATCAAACCATAGGCTATGGAATATGTCAAGGGCATCAATATCAACGTGACAAATGCAGGAATGGCCTGCCTCATGTCGTCCCACTCAACCTCCACAACCGATCTCATCATCAAAACCCCTACCAAGATCAGCGGCGGCCCTACTGCCCATGCTGGGATGGACGCCAGTAATGGCGTAAAGAAAAATGCCAGAAAGAAATACCCTGCAACTGTCAACGCCGTTAGGCCTGTCTTTCCACCTTCTCTAATCCCCGTCGACGATTCGATGAACGCAGTCACCGGTGATGTTCCGAGAAGTGATCCTACCACAATTGCTGCTGCGTCAGACATGAAAGCAAAGTATTGGCCTTCGAAATCGCCATTTTCATCTGTGAAACCGGCGAAGCGAGCCATTGAATACAATGTGCCCGTGGTATCTAATATGTCCACGTACAAAAATGTTACCAATGCCTCCCAAAAGTACCCTTTGTTCATTCCCTTAAAATTCAATGCCCCTGCCGTGCTCTTAATCACATGCACATCAACGACCTTCTTGAAATACTGGTAAGCTGAGTTTCCAGCTTCTGTGTTAGGAAACGCTGTTACAGCAGTGTTACGGAACCATGAAATCACCGTAACAAAAATTATACCATAGATCATGGCACCTTTAATATTTTTCACTAGGCAATAGGCAATAATCACAAAACCAACAATTCCAAGCCAAAACGTGGGACTTTCCATGCGATGATTCATGCAAAAAATTTCGCCTGACACGGTCCCGCCGGGGATCAAACTGATTGTGCCGTTAGCTGCGGTGACGACCGGAGCTAAGGTTTTCCTGGAGGATCTTGGACAGGCTGCAAGTGTAACTAAAGTTGAAGAGCTGTAACCAACAAGGCCAATACCCTGATTATTTTGTAAGCCAATGAAAGCAAGAAACAACCCAATTCCAGCGGAGGAAGAAATTCTGACGGGTTTGGGGACGAGTTTTGCGAGTTTTGCACGTAACCCAACAGCTGAAATGACGAGAAAGAGGAGGCCCTCAATGAAGATAGCTGTTAGGGCACTTTTGTAGGGTACGTTGCCAGTGCCGTGGAACCCCACAACTGTGTATGCAAAGTAAGCGTTTGTGCCCATCCCTGGAGCTAAAGCTAAAGGAAGGTTGGCGAATATACCCATGATAAGACAGCCAATAAGAGAAGATGCTACGGTAGCTACAATCAGGTCTTTACGGGTCCTTTCAAGACAAGCTGCGTACCCTGGATCCATTGGGGGGAATTTGCAGGACTCGCTTGGGTTGTTGCAGTCAGCAATGGTACAAGGGCCGCCTGAGTCCGTAAGGATGCTGGCGTTCACGGCTAAGATGTATGCCATGGTGAGGAACGTTGCGGTGCCGGCTCTTAGCTCGGTGGTGAAGGTGGTTTTTCTCTCGGTGAGTTTGAATCTTTTCCCGACTTTGCTGCTGCCTACAAATGAATTTAATCGACTTGCGATTGAACGTTTCTTGGGTTCGGATGGAGCCTCCATTGAAAGGCAGGAAGCCAAATTCTTTGTTTTTACTTCCTTGATATGGAATTTTGGAACCTTTTTTTTCTTAATTTCACTGTATTTTAGAGGGATCTGGTGAAAGATAAAGGCCAGAGAGAGACAGAGAGAGCTTGTGTATGGGGCAGGAGCTATGGGTTTTGATTCCGTTTAGGAATCGGTTTCTTTTGAAGGCTGTCATATCTAATCTACTACTGGTAGTAGTAGTTGTAGTTGGGTTTGGCGAGATACCCCAAAGCTCCTTGCTTTAACATAGGCTAATGATGATGAAATTGGGCAGGCGATGAGAAAGAGATGCAGGCAGAAACTTTGAATCATAGCATAAAAGTGGGCCAAAGGGAGCGGGTCGCAGACTCGGAGTCTCTTCCCTCATTATGTTGTGTCATGAAACCAGGACAACTGTAGTTCGTAGTTTGATAGCAAATTGGAGGATATGAAAAAGCGGACGTCAAAGTCGTCGAATTGAAGGGTGGAATTGTACTTTTCTTTTTAATTTTCTTATTTTGATTGTTGTGGGACCATTGTAAAGATGGATCGTATTGGAAACTACAAGTAAAATTGTAAATATAATGGAATTACCTAAAATAGAAAGGAATTGAAAGAGAGCTTTCTCTGTATTTTGGAAGGATTAGATTTGGAAAGAAGGGAAATTTGCAAACCAATCCATTTTCCTTCCCTCTTCTTATTCTGATCAGAATCCTCTGTTTCATTAAGAAAATTACATGTCATATACAACGATGCATGCATGTAATTATATAATTATGTTGATTGTGTACCGTAAATCCAAACATTTTGATGTGGTACCAAGACAGGGTTTACATGCACCAACTTAAAAGGAGAAGAATCAATAATGAACTGTAAATGTCAAAGGCGAGGGACAAAAGAGACAAATTTGCGGAATTGATTTGAGGGTCCACTTTGAAAGGTGTTGAAGGACTCTAGGCTCCATTGAAGTCTTACTTGGTAGTGCAACCAAAAGCCTTGCAATGGGCTCCATATCCTTCCTTTCCTCTATCGTACACCTCTTAAAACTGTGTATTTTCAAGTTCTTTTAATGTTTTTAACATTACAAATAATTAAATTTAGATACAAAGGAATGTTTACGTGTTGGAAAAATAGAAAATGGAATTTTAGTAAATATTCATAAACTGTGGGTGTAAATTCGCTATTCTCTAGCTACTGCTACCCTCCCTTTTTCCATAAGCAAGAAGGAATTTTGGGGCTTAGTTCAGCCAATGGCTAATGCCAAGTCGTCCCATAAATAGTGACCTAAAGAAGGGTATCCTTGCTACTATATGACATTGACAGACCACCAAGGGAAGGCTTCTCTTTTAGCTAAATTTATTACTAAAAGTCTTTAGGGTTCAAACTTTTCTAATTGGTTTCCCTATCGGTTAGTATCTAACAAGCAAGAAAGGCTATGATCTTACTGGAAAAAGGAAATTGCTAAAGCTAATAACATGCCTCCTGTATAATAATGAAAAATTGTCCTCCACCGTACACACATCATCACTAATGGAGTTTTTAAATTTCATAAATAAATTTAGAGAATTATTACATACCCATTAATTAGATTATATTTACGAAGATTAATCAATTAATATATTTACTGATCAATATATCAATAGATATTTTATGATAGAATATATTGTATTATTCAATTCGATTAAATAAAATTAAAATACTCTATACTCAAATTTGAAATGAATTTGAATAGTAAACTACTATCTACGAGAAAAATTTGAATTAGGGTTTTTATTACCTTAATAATTAAATTTTTTTAAAAAAACAATACTTTAATTTTATATATATTTTAATAAATAATAATCAAAATTAAATTTATGTGAAAAAAAAACAAAATGAGAAAAAAAAAAGTATTCAAACACAAAGTCTCACCCCGAATGGCTATCCATAGATTGCACATAGAGTTTTATAACAGTATGATGCAGTGCATGAGCTTCCTCATGTCAAATCAAATGTCTGCAATTTGGCATTATGAAATGCATAGCTAAAGATACTTTTTGGTAGGACCCTTTACTTATGGGTGACAGAAAATATGCAACATAATAATTCCTTTTGCCACTTCCTTCATGAACCAGAGACTCCATTATCTTGTTATCGGCTCATTTCATAACAGGGAACTCCACTCATTTTTTTTTTTGGACAACTATATCCCATCTTTCATTGGGATCAGCAATGGAATGAGCTTAGATTGATTCTTAGAATGTCATCATTAGTTCATGCAGTTGAAGGCAGCGAGATTGTATTTATTTGCAATTCAACTTCATCTGTTTCATGAGAAAGTGTCTTCTATTCAAATGGAGAACTTGATAAAGGACATTCAATGCACCTACGTTGAGTTGTAAGATCATCATCAAAGACTAATTAAATGATTTTTAAATATTAATTTGGAAATGCATCATTAATTTATCTATCTTTTATCTTATGTCAAACGTGGTTGGTTCTATATGAGCAAATAAAGAGGTGTGAAAGAGAATTTGGTCCGACGTGAAAGAAAAATATTGAATAAATAGATAAACGAAGGTTCAAAATTAGTATTAATTAAAGAGAAAACAATAGAAATTAAGCAAATTCCAGAGCTTAAACAGTACTGTTGATTTAAGGCGTGTTTCACGAGTGGTGAGGGACAATTAAAGGGACCGAGGAGTAAATCTGTTGGGTGAAGTGTCAAAATCTATCATTGCAGACTTGAAGTCAAAACTCCATCCAATAAAGTTGTTTGGAATTTAGTATTAAAAAGAAGAAAAAACACAATGTGAAAAATGGCTCTTTCCTGAGGGATTCACCATCAGTGGGAGGTGAAATTTGCATATCATGATGAAAAGTTTAAACAAAAGTCAATATTCATTTTTTATACTTATATATAATATAAAAAAAAAGCATTGTTTGAAGTAGGCAGAAAGTGTTTTTACTCGCTGAATGTGCCTAATTTTCTTTCTGGTTTAATTAATTGGACTAAACTCCAAAGGAATGGCACCATTTATATTCCCTAGTTTGGTTGATTAGCGACCTACTCTGCCCTTTATAGACAAGCAAAATGGCCGACAAAGTTGTGGATTTGTGCTACAAATAAGACAATTACATAAATAGATAAAAAATTCACGGCAGCCATAAGGCATTGCTCTCAATCCATATTCTCTACTTTTGTCATTTACTCTTGGGTTCTTGTTAATTACACATGCTATGAAAAACGTGATAATTTTTATCATTTCAAATGTTTTTGGGAAGATCATAAATAAATACATGTAAATATATGTACAGTGAGTACGTGCAGAAATGGATTGAATTTATAATTATTTATCTATACTCGTAGTATAAGTAGTATTAATTACACATCACATATTTTTTCAGTTTTAATTTTTGAAATTTTAAATCTAAAAAAATAGATTTAAAAAATGTATAAAAAATGTATTTTTAGTTTTAAAAATAAAATTTCTGTTCGAAATCATAGAGATTTTATGTTGGATCATAGGGCTCTTTCTTTGTTCAGGAAGAAAATTGTAGGCAATGAAATATAGTTTAGATATGTTATTTCCTTCTAATTGTTTTGCTGGGGGGGAGCACCACAAGTTGCCAATAAAATCCAATGGGACTAAAAGCCCATGTTTAGATATGTTGGGCCTAAATAACATTAAGCTTTCCAAACCATGATCTGCTTCATTTAAGGACTTTTTCATTAATTTCCAATAAAAATCATTCAATACAATTGGAATTTAGATAAATCCTACTAATGATATTATTAATAATATTTAAAATGATAATTTACAAATATAATCACTTTCATTAATCAAAAACTTTTTCAACATCCACACTTTGATTACATATTATAGATTATAGATATATGTGTGCATAGTTTTCTTATTTGAGTAAAAAGATATTTTGAAATTAAATAAATTATTTTACAATTTATATCGATTTGATAATGTGTTTTCTCAACATTAATACGTCTAGATATTAGTATTTAGACAATTCCGATTCTATTTTGAGCCTAATTTTATATGATTGATGTGTGTGCACTTTTAGATACACTAGTTTTACATACCGGGCAAGATACACATGAACTATAATATATTATTTTAATAAAATATATAAGCTATTCTAACTAAATAAAGATTTTGTAAAATGAGCTTTAGTAATTACTATTTCAACTAAATAATTTTAGATAATATATTTATCCAACTTACTACTTTGTTCAGTTAATTATATTTTTTTACCCTTCTTTTTTACTAATTTTTTAAGATTTATCTGTTTATTAGATATTGTATTATTCTGATAGGATAAAGACTACTAATTGACATAAAAACTTATTTTAAATAATAGTAATAAATTAACATAATTGAAAGGTGGTTAGAAACCAAAAGATAATATAGTATTCACAAAATTTTCACACTCCTCAACTAGCATTTATATATGAATTAATATTTATTATCAAGTGATTTTTTTATAATTTTTGAATAAAATTTATATATAAATATAAATATAAATATTTTCAAAGTATAAATTTATCAAATAAATAATTAAAACTTTGTAATATTAATTTATATATTATCATGTGATTTGCACATTTGGCTTAATAAAGATCTATTTTATCTATTAAGTTTTAGCAAGTACATATTGATGTTAACTTATAAGATAAATGTCATTGAATGAAAATGCCGTGCAAAAGGATCATAAAGAGCTGTTATAATGAAATTCTAACTACATTAAAGTATCAATGGGATGTAAACGGGTAGAATACCCATTAATTTTGAGGTATTCAAATTCAAATCCTATTAAGTTGTATAATACTTGAACCATATAAATACTCGAATATTTTTTAAATTTACTACTCTAATCCAAACTTTAATATATATTCACTACTTGACAATTACCCGAATCAGTTTAAAAACTCCATTATGTTAAAAAATTTTATTTGACTCTTAATGTGTACTTAATTATCAGAACTTGAATTCAAACCAATATCCATATATAATTGAATAAATATTTCACAATTCACATCCATATTTCATACAATTCACTAATAATTAAATTTATAAAATCAAACAAACAATAAAATTACAAATTTACAACAATTATTGTTTAATTTAAATTTATGAAAACAAACAAATAATAATTATATTCTAATCTCACAACCTCTCTTTAGATATATATATTTATAATTAATAATTTTATAAATTATAATATTTATAACCTTAACACAAAATAAAAAGTAAATATGTTTATATTAGAAGTATATATATAATAGTAATTATATTTCTTATAAATTAACACAATATATAAAATATATATATATATATTAAAAGACATTACAAGTTAATCAATAATCATACTTTCATGGATTAATTTAATTAACTCTATAGATTTATTCTTAATTATATGAAATTAAAAACAAAAATAAGTTGCAAAACTATTTTAATCTCATAGTCTCTTTTTAAATATATATATATATATATATATATATTATAAGTTTACATAAACAAAAGTATAAATATTAGAACTAATAATTTTATAAGTTATAATTTTTGTAAAATATAAAATAAAAAGTAAATATACTTATATTAAAAGTACATATATAATAGTAATTATTTTCTTTCTGATATGATATGATATTCATATTATCTATACATAACTAATAATATAGTAGTTTTTTAATTTAAATGTATTAATGACATCATATTAATAATTTGACTAACAAACATATATTATTAATATACTTATCAATTTCTATCAAAATAATTAAATTATTTGTAAAGTTGGTAAAAATGTGAAGTATTTTTCATCTATACACAAGTTCAAATCCAAAAATCGACAAACTTTTACATATTTAATTTAATTATCTATTATATATTATATAAAAAATAATAAAATATTATATAAGTGGATATAGGGTACAAGTTTGGGGCAAATACCCACCTAAGCCCGAATATCAATATAATTGGGTTTGGATAATAGGTACTCAAAGGGTGGTACCCGATCCCATCCTAGACCCGATTATAAGATACTTTAACATTATGTAGTAGGTACTCAAATTGTTCTTAGTCAGTACTCTACCAATATTGGATATTGATAGAAACTAAAAGACTAACACATGTTATGCTTTTTACTTGTGAAGTAAGCAATTGAATTCACAACTTGAATTATAAAGATACTTGAAACCAACATGTGGATATTTGTTATAAGAACAAATTCATTGAACATGATGCCTCATAAGAATTCTATTTAGTAGTTTACTTAAATGTCTATGAAAATTTTCTCATGTAATAGTCCTGTAAATAATTTTTAAACTTGAGATCATTAGGTTATTTTATGTGAAGATTGTTATACTTTAATAACTCCTTAAATACATTACCCTAAAGATCTTAAAGGAGATACCCATTGTTTCTTGGTATGTCTTAACTAAAAGAAATCCTTGCCCAAGGTAGAGTGAAGATCTAAAAAATGAGTTTTTCCAACTTTTTCAAGGAGTTAATAATAAGCTCCTAGGACTAAAATGATATAAACAAATATAGAGTAAAATTGCATTATACTCTATGTCTTATTAAGCTGTTGGATGATGAAGGACACAATTCCGGTGATGGATTGAAGATTGAAAGGTTAAGTCAAACCACTTTGATTCTTCTAAATATTTGAATTGTAATGATATATTGCTAGAGGTCAATTTTGACTTAAATATGAATTAATCAATTTGAGAATTGATGATAAATGTAAAATAGTTTGAATCATTTAAATCCTTCTAGATTTTGGATTTTAAATATATTTATAACCAACATATTAAAAATTTAATGGATCATACACATAGAAGATGGCAAATTAAAATGTAAAATGAAATAATTAAATTGGCTTTGATTAACAAAATTTGAATTTAAAAAATTTAATTAAATGCGTTCAATTAAATTGGTACAATTCACACAATAGTTATGTTAAACGTAATTTTTCATGAATTTTGCTTTGCCTTATAAGAATTTTACTTGTATGCAATACAATCCAAATCGGTGCTTACAACTATTTTACTTGTACCCATGGTTAGATTATATTGTTAAAATCATTTTTATTTTTCTTCATGTAGAGTACAATTTTGACGAATCTATTATAGGAACAGTTAATTTATTCATTTCAAAAAATCTTAAAAAGATAATTATCAAAATGCATATTTGATTTGTTTCGAATTGAGAGGACTAAAATGAAGAATCTTCTTCACAATGCATAATCGTTCGAGGTGAGTTTAGGATTACTAATCTGTAATGATCAGAATGATGTAAGAATAATGGTGAATGGGGATCCTCAAGAGGAAGAACAATCGATTTTTAATTTGAGCAATATGCCATTAAACCGAGAACAGAAATAAAACGTAATCAATTTTAGGGAAGAATGGTCAAGTTTGGAAATAAATTTGTGAGGGAAAATGTAGTAAAAACCCTAACCCGCTTTGATACCATCTTAATGAGAGAGAATCGAAATGACAGATTGTTTTTATTGATTAACAACTTGTCCTTTGCGAAGAATTTATATTAGCTGTTACAATGAAGAAGCGAAGGAAAAATATCTGCTCTGGCACTTAGTTTACAGAGTCAACAAAACTAGAAAATTCAAAACAAAAATTATTACAATCATTGGTTTTACAAACACTATACAATTAACTTAATTAATTAGCTAGCACACGTGAGGAACATGTGCACTACTGCAATCAGCTGCACCTCTGCTAACTTTGGAATACCAAAAAATAAAAAAAGTTTGAAAACAAAGGTAGAAAAAGGAAAATGAAGGCAGCAAACAAAAGAAGAAAGCCAAAAACTTTGCCGGTGGGACACCCTCAGACTGATTGTTTCCACTCTATCTCGTCCATTATTTCCACTCGCTGTGTTTCCTAGCCGAATTACTTCGTGATCATCATCATCAACCTTATGATCATCATCCTAAAAATACTTGACGGCTAAAATTTCAATGTTAAAAGACAGAAGGCAATCGCAAAAGAAGACAGAAGAAGACCAAAATATGCTTTAACTCCTCTAAAATTTCAGTGGAGTCCCTGCATAAAACTCTAAAACTCAGAATTCAATGTATAATCTACCTATTGATTGATGAAAATGCATTTTTTTACTCTTTATATTTCTAAATTACCATTTTAATTAATTATTTAAATATCAAGTAATATAATTATCCAATTTATAAATAAATTTTTTAATTCTATACAACAACTTTCAATTAAATTATATCTATCATGACAAATAATTTAATTATATCTAAAAAAATTCTATCATTTTACGATCATTCTTAAAACTTACAATCCAAAAATTCTTTTTTACTTCGAACTTAATAACTTTACTATTATAAATAATACTTCATTTGAAACTTCGAAACAATATGTATCCATTAGCATTTTGTTGTTATAATTTCTTATCATGTGTATTTATTTTTTCATAATGATGATTGCGTTTCTCTTATTTTATTATGCAAGTAGATTATTAGTTTCAAATTTAAAATTATTATTCCTTGTACTTTATAGATTCATCTTGTTATTATTCAGGAAAAAATTAATTTATCTTGCCACAAGTTTATAATTTATATATTTAATAACTAATATTTGTGTTCTTTTTTCTTCTTTTTAATTTTAAATATTTTTTATACACAATGGTAAAATTTTTTTAATTCTCAATGTAATTTTTTGTGCATGTCAATGTAGTTAACATATCTACTCACATGCAAAACATGTGACACAAAAGCTATTTTATATATATATATATATATATATATATATAAAAGTATGGATATTGAAGTTTTTTTTCTTTTAATTAACGAAGATAAATATTTTTACTCATTATGTGTTTAAATTGTCATTCATTCATTTAAATATTTTTAATAAATAGCACAATTATTGCTAAATGATATAAAGTCCAATATTTTGCGACGAATCTTAAAAGATTTAAATTTATTTAAATACAAGAGGTTTTTAAAATATAATAAAATCAATATTTTAATGGAATTTATTAAATGGTAGGTAACAAGTAAAGCACATGCACTCGACATATAATTACGTAATAATACTAAACAATTAATGTTCCATAAGACAGTTAAATTTGTAATTAAGCTGTACAAGCATGACAATCTGACTTTAAAAACTTAAATAAAATGAATAAAGCTTTAGAATCATCTATTGTTTGCTTGATCCTGGCAATAGAAAGAAAAGAAGGATGCCTTAGCATTTAATTAACATTTATTGGTACCATTTATGTCTCGTGGGGAGGGGAGTAGGAGCGAGTGAGATACTCCAAAATTTAGCCATATCTCGAGATTTTATGTTTGAAATAAATAAATAATAATAATAAAACTACTTCCATTTAGCAAAAGATTCATGATTTGATTTTGATATCTTTATTTGCGTTTGATCTATTTAATTTCTTGCATAATTATTTAATAAATTATAATTATAAACTCTGTTATTTTAATTTTAATATATATATATATATACATAAAATTTTGATTAGTAATAAATTCACAATTATTTTAAATTTCATCCCATGATTATCACGTTAATATTTAACCCTCTGTTAAATAAGCCGTTTTTATATTTTTGAAAAATAAATCAACACGGCAAAGGTCAAAATAAATCATAGTACATCATGCCATGTCTTTAAGATAAGATCAAAAATGAAAGTTTAAAAAAGTTGGTATAAATATTAAAATAAACCGACCGTTTCAACGAACCGGTCTAATAAAAAGTCGGTCCCAAAAAACTGGTTCAGAGGGATTGCTTATAAAATTGATTTACCTCACGTTCCCTCATTTTCTTCTCCATCTCTCTTATCTTTTTTCACAAAATTTTCCTCTCTGGAAAAAAAAGGTTTTTCCTCACAGTTTCTTCGCTGGTAAGAATAAACAGAAAAGAAAAGAGGCTCAACCACCGCTCGGACCCGATTCGTTTCTGGAATGGACTCTGAATCTGTAAGTTTCCCGAATTCCTCACTGATTCGATTGAGCATTTGGAAAGAAACCTTTGGAAAAAAACAGAAAAAACCCTAAATCGACCCATTTCTAGGACTTTAGTTGTATTCTTGAATTTATTTAATTGATTGAAAATTGAAATGTTAATGCGGTGTTAGGTTTTGTTTTGTTTTCGATTTTTTAAGGATTCGCGATTTTAAATGCTGCTTAGGGTTCTTGAAGCTCGAAGGAATTACCGCCCTGAAATATATATATTTCGATTTGGGACAAGAAGTTGGGGTTAGGGTTTTCGATTTTTGGACATTGTTTTTTTCTGAAGGAGGAAATTGCGGGATTTGCGGTTTGATTTTAGGGTTTGTTTTGGTTTTGATTTTCGAAACGGGGAAGATAGGTGTGGGTTAGAGGATAATGTGTATACTGTGTGTGATTCAGAAGTGGTCTCGCCGGGTTGCCACCATGCTGCCTTGGTTAGTTATACCTCTCATAGGTTTATGGGCTCTTTCTCAGCTTTTGCCACCTGATTTTCGATTTGAGATCACGTCCCCACGGCTGGCTTGTGTTTTTGTGCTTCTGGTTACTCTGTTTTGGTATGAGATTTTGATGCCCCAGCTATCTGCTTGGCGGGTTAGAAGGAATGCGCGTCTCAGGGAGAGAAGAGATCTGAGGCTATAGAATTGCAGAAGCTCGTAAGACTGCGACACGAAGGTGCCGGAACTGCCTGACTCCGTATAGGGATCAGAACCCTGGTGTGGTCGGTTTATGTGCTCTTATTGTGGCCATATATCAAAGAGACCTGTTTTGGACTTGCCTGTGCCACCTGGTTTGGGTATTTCAAATTCTGGGATTATTAAGGATCTTGTTGGAAAAGGTGGGAAAATCTTGAATGGAAAGGGATGGTCTGACAATGGGTGGATGTGTGGGCAGGATTGGTTGGAGAATGGCAACTGGGTTGCGGGGTCTGTTGCAGGGAAGTCTAGCTATTGGCGGAAGAATGGCAGTGGAGTTTTTGGAGATGAGGATTGTTTGGCAGAGAATCTACTTATCAGGAGTTGTTATTTTTGTATGCAGCTGTTGACGTCCTTCTTCTTGAGCATTAGTGGCTTTGAGAAAGATTTTTAGGGTTGGTTCATAAGGGATGATGCTTCTTCTGATGCAGATAGGGGGATGTTGACTAAGAGGGGTGAGAATGGAACAAGCTTTCATGAGAGCAGAGGAGAGAAAGCACGCAGAAAAGCGGAAGAAAAGAGACAGGCTAGGTTAGAGAAAGAGCTTTTGGAAGAAGAAGAGAGAAAGCAGAGAGAGGAGGTTGCAAGATTGGTGGAGGAACGAAGGACTGAGGGATGAAAAACTGGAGGCTGAAAAAGATCGCAGCAAATTGTCACCACCTGCCAGGGAGAAAGAGATAAAAAGGGAAGCAGAAAAGAAGCGCCAAGAAAGAAGGAAAGAGAAAGATAAGGCATCTAGTAAGAGCAACTCTGATGCAGAAGAGATTGAGAAGAGAGCCGTTAAGGAAACTGAACGGAAGCGTGACATTGATAAGAAGAGTGAGATTGATCGCCGGGAACATCAGAAGTCTGGTACAGATAATGTCAAGAGCAATACCGTTGAAGCAGGATATGGAATGAAAAATACTCTTGCAAATAATTTTACCCGGGGAAATGCTGGAACTAGATACTTGGATCGTATGAGGGGTACATTTTTGTCATCGTCTAAGGCTTTTAGTGGAAGTAGTTTCTTTGGAAAGAGTACTAATAGTCCTGCTACTGTTACAAAAGAAAACAAACCTAACAATTCTGTAGATCATGTCCATACTTCTGCGCAAAGGAGAGACTTCTGTACAGCTGAGCGTGTAGCCGGAAAGTTGAGCATGAATGGAGATGATAAGAATGTTAACACCAACCACTCTGTAAGTTCTTGCACTCTGTTATTTGAGATCATTGTTTTAGTAAATTAGTAGAATCCTTACCTTTTTTATAATATCAAATAAGTATTTTGGGCATTTCCTTCTGAATTTATTTCTTGTGCAAAGTTACTGCATTTACTAAGGCTATTATAAGCAATCATCAGCCAGGTTCAGTACCAATGAAAAATTTTCTTGCTTCCCTTGTTAGTCAAATATTTTAATTGGATTCCTGCATTCATTTTGTTTTGTTTTGCTTTCTTTATTTTTTTTCACTGGAATTAGCATGTTCTGATGCTGTAGACAAATTTGATGGTTTCTTGAAAATTATGCACTTTGGTGCATTATAACAATTTATTTAGAAGGAAAACAGTGTTACAACATTGAGCTGTTCATTGCAGGTGCTTTCAGAACCCCAACCGAGGGCAGCACCTAAAAAAACTTGGCAACAATTATTCACTCGTTCATCTTCTGTTCCTCCAGCCTCAAATACAAATGTTATTAGCAGACCAAATTCAAAAGTTCAAGCCGAAGCTCAGAGCCCGCCATTACCTGGTCATTCATCAACAATACAAACGTATGATAATCCTATCAATTTTGGACTGCCATCACCATTTATATCTACCTACCCGAATGGAGCTCCAGCAGTAGTTTAGGTTTCTCACCTGCTATTGAACCCATTTTTCCTCGTCCTGGTGAAGGGCTTCGTGAACTTATACCAGAAGAGCCAGAGCTTTTTGAAGACCCCTGTTATGTTCCTGATCCAGTATCCTTGCTTGGGCCTGTTTCAGAGTCGCTTGATAATTTTCAGTTGGACTTGGGTGCTGGCTTTGGAATGGACATGGGGATGGAAAGGCCTCATACTTTGAAGAATATATCCGCTTCTTCTGAAATTAGCAAGCCCTCACCTATTGAGTCTCCATTGTCAAGATTACGATCTGCTGATGAAAGGCATAACAATTCTAATCGGTTGCCAACTACCCCAAAGGCCCAAGATCTTCATTCTTTTCCTGTGGATGGTACAAATGGAAATGAGAAAGGGACATGGCAAATGTGGAACAGTTCTCCCCTTGGTCAGGATGGTCTAGGTTTGGTGGGTGGTCCAGCAAGCTGGCTTTTCCCCCTGGAACATAATAGATCAAACAAGGAAGACTTTGTGCACCCGTCTACTCAGAAAACTATGGCATCATTGTTCACAAAAGAGGACCCTATTCTTGCTGGCGCCCAATCTCCTCAGAAAGTTTTTCTTGGTAGTGGCCAGAATGGTGGAACATTCAGTCCTGTAACTGGTCCAACTGATCAGGATCCATGGTTACAGAATGCTTTCTTTCCGCCATTGTCTGGTAGCGATGACCATTTTCCTATCAAGCCTCAGGAGGAAATGAGTGAAATGACTTATGGAAGTCCCAGTGGATCTGCATGTACCCATCCATTTGAGCTGTCTCCTGTGAATTGTTGGCCCAAGTGAGTGCATCAAACTTATATCCTATAATTTAAATGCTAAGATTAAACTCAGTTGTAGATGGTAAAGCAAAAACCTTGAATGTTATCCATTTTTATTTGTTGAATAATTCAATTATTGATTCGAATGAGAGATCTCTAATCTTGGCATTTTAAGTTAGCTGTATTGATTGGAAGAATTATAACAGCTGTACTTATTAGTGTTTTAGGAATAGGATTTTTTTTTGTCTTTAGGCTATATCTTTACTCTTGGAATTGAAGTAAGCCATAAGTGATGGAAACAGTTATGCTTATGGAAATTATTATTCTAGGAATAGACATTCCTGCATCTTTGGCTTAATTGAGTTGTTAACACTTAAGTAATGAAATGCTAAATGAAAAACAGCAGAAGATATGAGAAATGAGGCGAACATTTGTTTGATGCTTGAGATTCTATATATATATATTTGAAATGTTTCATGATTTGCTTTTAAGTGAAAAGGAATTTGTCAATTTGTAGTCATCTTTGTGTACTCTCAACTGCACTTTCTTCCCCTCGTCCTTAAGAGAATCTTTGAATCTTGGGTAATTGTAAAATTCTTTCACACGTATTTGTAATCCTGCTTGAGATTGAATACATACCTGCAGTTGCACCAACTAGCTTAAAAAGTATTTGTAACGTAGATATTGATCGCAGCTTCTGGTTGTTGGGCACTTGTGTACTTTCTGTTGATTACCTAACCCACTTATCTGCAATCTTATATGGAGCTGACAATAACCCTTATACTTCCATGGGTTTATTTTATTCATGCCCTTGGTATAATAATCCTTAAAATAGTTCAATAAAAAATTCATCATCCTGAATTGAATTACCATCTTTCTTTTTGGGGATGTCTCAAAGGCCACAACTAAACCTATTATCTTTTCTGAACAGCCATAACTGTTACTATTTCTATGTTTCATCTTAATTTTTAATAATCTTATTACTTTTTGGCATTAAATACAATTAAGCTTTAGTGTTAGAAAACATTTAAAATGTGACATAAAAATGCCAAAGTTAAAACATTTTCTTGGTATTTTTGCCAACTTAACGGAAGACATGCACTTTGAGGCAGAGTATAGTAGACAGAATTGTCTATTTCAAGATTTAGAGCTGATATCTCAGTTGCGTTTTCCAAGGAAAATTGTCATGATATTTTTTTTCCAAGTATTCATATAAGGTGAGAGTGGATATTTGACCAGTTAAGGAAGAGCATTCCATAACCTACAGCAAATCAGTGTGCAGAAAAATTGAGAATGAGGGAAATTTTGAAAGCTTATAGAGCACATTTGTGTTGAGTTTACTTTTCTAGGATATGTTAATGCTCTTGTAATGGGTAAAAAATTATTGTCCAACATATTCTTGGAGAACAATCATGGACAAATATGTTTTAATAATATATAAGGTAACTTCAAAATGTATGCATAGTTAATATCAGTGAGGGAGTAAAGATTATTCTCATGGATGTTGGCAAGGTAAAGGATAAAAAGTGGTTTTGTGAATTGTGCTCTGTGACAAACAGCTTATGAGTTTTTGCCATGTTGGAAATTTATGGCTAAAGAACAAAAATATCAAACTGGAAAGGACTTTGGGTTTTGCATGAGGAATATAAAATTGCATGATAGCGTCTTGTCAAAGTTGTTTTAAAAAATGGGAATATTCTTGAATTGTAACAGTAGAAAGCAGCTGCTCAAAGACTTCCAGGTTTGTTTCCTATGGCTATTTGTTTATATTGCATGAATCCTTTCATCGCTGGGTATTGCTACCTTAATTCTTAGGAGTATTATAGACCAATAGAGGTTTCCGTGAACTATGTAAAAATTCTACATGTTGCTCTATGCTCTGTGGTAGATATTTGATTGTAATAAAAGCTGATGTTGAAGGTGTGTTTGGAGTTGTTCCCACCTGAATTGTTTCGTCTTTTATCATTGCCAAACTTTTGAAGGAAAACTCTAGTGCGGAATGTCATCTTGTTGGATAAAACTGTAATTTGAAATGGTAGTCTGATACTGGTTGGGCAATGTTGTGTTTGGCAGGAAGGAGTGGGCTGTGCAGGGTCCAGGAGAAGCTGTTGGAAAGTCCTCAGTTGCAAGGCCCCATGTTGGGGGTTTATTTCCCACCCCAGATGTACAGTCACTTTGGTGATTTGGTTGAAATAGGATAAAGTGACATATTGGAGGGACTTAAAAATACATCTCCTGTTCTCGAGAGGGAAACATCCTCTTTTTGAGGGAGATTTAGAATACTTCATGATGCATTGTATCTTCCTTGTCTTTCTTTTATGAGGGAGATTAACGTTTACATACATCAGCTTGGATAGGGAATACACGTGGCATGCATTCACTCGTGCGTAAGGTAACAGCTAGGTGTCATACGTTGCTTAAATCTTTTTAGCTTCTGCTAGCTGGGGGAAAAGGGGGTGTCCCCGTTTTGAGGTTAGATTTGGTCATTGGCATTAGCAGTGGCAGTGGCAGTGGCAGTGGCAGATGAAAGCTATGCCTCGTCTTTTAAAAATCTTCAGATGAATGGATGTCCAGCAAGATTGATAAACAACGTGGGCATCGGCTGCATCTGCTCATAAACAAGAACTTGCTTTTACTCTCACCTTCACCTTAGCCCTTTCCTTGGTTTCATAATAATTCGTAACAGATCCTTCCCCCCCCCCCCTCTAACCCTAATCAGGATGATAATGATGTCTAGTATAATGCACGATACAAATTGCCGATGAATCCATGCACAAGGAAGAATTGGTCTGATCTACTCCACACTTGACTAAACGCTGTCGTATTAATTTGAAAAGAAGAGTCAATGACTCCAACGTGAATTCTATTGACTTAAATCTCAATCCGAAGTAAGTTAAAGATTAGATTCTCCCTGATTGTATTGTTCCAAAAGAGAAACAGAACGTTCCAAGTAAATTTTTAGTAGAAAGTGGGGTTCATCTAAATCTGTGTTCCCCACATCGTCCGCTCCCTCTCACCTGTTTTCCATGCTTTCTTTGCCTTATAAGTACTAACATTTTGGGTTCATTTTTCTTTTGAAATTTTCTGTCTGTTGCAATCGCATCAAAAGACACAAGTGGCTAGCCCGTACAAGATGCTGGGTATATGTTGCGAATCTTATTTTTTGTATGATTTGTGGTGCGCGGCCATTGGTGTTCAATATCAAACACTGCTCCTTTGAAAAGCCAACAAAGGAAGAAACAGTAAGAGGTTTTAACTCATCTAAGCGATAAGGTAGCTGGTTAATTCATCTCGGTGGAGAAAATCGAATCTGTAACTCGTCTGTTGCTAGTCAATGCAGCCATGGGAACCAGGACTCTGGATCTTACTTCGTCTGTCATGGATAACATGGTTTTAATCATGATCTTTTAGTCTTGACCAATTGTTTATTATCTGCTCTTTGTTCGAAGCGAAGACCAATAGATAACCAGAGATGAATCAATTGTGCATTTACTAATCCTTTCTAATCTTAGGTGGTTCAAGGACATGCACACAAGCATCAAGAAAACATAAAAAAACACAGCGAAGTTGAACTAATTACACTACTTATATCCGTATTAAGAAAGAGAGTTTCTCAACTTGAAAGCAATTGAACAAGGTGATCATTAGGAACTCTGCGTTGAAACAACATGCATTTGTTGAAGGACAGGAGAGTCCTGTACCTCTTGATGCTCTGGTGGCGGTTATTGCAGCTGCTGCGCACCTTGCCAAGTCCAAACAATGTCACTCAGAGCTGGTCTTATGTCTTGCTTTATTACATTTTGATACTCCCATGTATCTCCACTGCTCTTCTTGACCTCAACCAGATGGAAGAACGGGGTAATTTCAAAGATTTCGGCATCAATGCCAAGAACACCTTTCCTGCCTTCTCTGGAGCCTTCCATTTTCAACAACCCTCCATCTTTCTTCTTTATCTTCAGCTTTAGACGCTTAGCAATGTCTTCCAGTTTGGAAATGATGGTTGACGCAGCTTTGTTTGATGTAAACCGCACTTCTTTCATTTTTTCTTTTTCCTCAAATAAACTTTAAATACTGTATCAGCATTTAAAGGAGCTGGTTCTTTGACTTCAGCATCAACAAGTTCAGGTTTGGGGCCCAACCCCTTCCGAACCCAGGGATTATCCATTATTTTGGCCATGGATATCCTAGTACATGTGTCACGGGGTCATTACCCTCTCCATGAAAATCGGTTGTCACAGGTGTGCAGCACCCCGCTTCTTATAGCCCAGGACCTACCCGTTCCTGCCCGATGTGGGAGGAGTGGACCTTTCCTCGTCACACCCTCACCCACCCGATTCGACAACGTCCCGTTGTCGGGCGCACCGCTGCCCGCGCCGGCCACCCTGCCTACCCCTCTCCGGCCTTTCCCGGACCCGGGCGCTTGGTGTGAGTCGGGACGAGGCAACAGGTCCCGCTCTGATACCACTTTGTCACGGGGTCATTACCCTCTCCCATGAAAATCGGTTGTCACAGGTGTGCAGCACCCGCTTCTTATAGCCCAGGACCTACCCGTTCCTGCCCGATGTGGGAGAGTGGACCTTTCCTCGTCACACCCTAACTGTCACGGGGCGATACTTAAGACCACCTTTCGTGCGGCCTTGGGCTCAACCCTTATCTCGGCACTTAGAACCCAAGTCAGCCTTAGCGCTTCAGCACTCGCCCAACAAGCACTCAACACCCACACAATGGCTTTAAGCCGGCAAGCAGCTTGCATAAACGAGGAAGGAAAAATGGGAAGAGAATGCTAGAGAGAAAAACTAAGCTTGTATCGCACTTTGGGTTCTAAGTGCCGAGATAAGGGTTGAGCCCAAGGCCGCACGGAAGGTGGTCTTAAGTATCGCCCCGTGACAGTTGGTATCAGAGCCGTTGCAATCCAGGTGTTCGACAGAATTCCCAGATTGTTGCGATCCAGGTGTTCGACAGAATTCCCAAACCAGAGGGAAGTGTTTGCGACCCAGGTGCTCGACGAAATTCCCCAAAGCAAGTAGGAGGTGATTGAAAGGAAGGAATGGCCACCAGCGGATCAAACATGCCCGAGGAAACTCTCGAGGTTAGAGAGACGCGTGCTGGCCGAAAGGCGAAGTCTGCCTCACGAGACCTAATCCCTGAGCTGGATGCGAGGCTATCCCGGGTGGAAGTGACTGTGGGCGAGACACGTGATCGCCTTGATGTGCAGGAGGAGCACATGGAAGAGCTTCATGCTCGAGATGAAGAACTTCGAGGGGAAGTTCAAGAGATGGTGAGGGAGACCTTTGAGTCGGCCATCGAAAGAAACGCCCAGCTTTCGAGGGAGATGGAAGCATTAAGGCGTGAGCTGAATGAATTGAAGGAGGAAGTGCGGACAGCAAGGGCCAATAGTGGCCGAGAGGCTGCCGCACACACAGAAGTAAGGCTTGATGTACCTAAGCCGAGAGAATTCCGAGGCCGGAGGGATGCCAAGGAAATCGACAACTTTCTCTGGGGGCTTGAGCAATACTTCAAAGCCACTGGGATCGTGATGGATGACCGTCGAATCATCGCGGCATCCATGTATTTGGGAGATTGAGCAATACTTCAATACCATTATCTCGGCCTTGGGCGATACAAGCTTAGTTTTTCTCTCTAGCATTCTCTTCCCATTTTTCCTTCCTCGTTTATGCAAGCTTGCTTGCCGGCTTAAAGCCATTGTGTGGGTGTTGAGTGCTTGTTGGGCGAGTGCTGAAGCACTAAGGCTGACTTGAGTTCTAAGTGCCGAGATAAGGGTTGAGCCCAAGGTCGCACGGAAGGTGGTCTTAAGTATCGCCCCGTGACACATGGATTTGGATTGAGAATTTTTGACAGCAACTTGCACACTTCAGGGGAGAACCATTTAGGAAACTTGAACTCCCCCTTGCCAATCTTTGTCTTGCTGGCCATTACCTCATAAAGCTCAACCACATTTGGATGTCTTACAAGTTTCATGACAGAAATTTCTCGCTTAATCTGATCAATCATTCCAACTTTCAATACCTTCTCTTTGTCAATTATCTTGATGGCGACACTCATGCCAGTCTTAAGATTCCTACCATAGTGCACCTTGGCAAAGGTTCCCTGGCCTTATAATCTCCCCAGTTCATACCGTTGCATCAAGACAGACCCTTTTCTCTCCATAATGAGCAAAGTTCCTTGTTAAAAACAATAGAATCTACCTTAACAGCTAGTGCTATATATGAAGTAGGTTAACTATATATGCAACCGTAACGGACCTGAAAGTATTAAAAGCTCAACCATCTTCACAAACATCATGCTTTGACATGACATGTTCCCTTAAATATCTAGCCAAACTAGGCATCAGAGCATTAAACCAAACCTGACTATAAGTTAAATGTTGATTATCATTAAGTACAAATAAGGGCAGCTCAAACGGAGCCACAACTTCATTAATATCAGACAGATGGTTCTCAACTTTCAAGCACATCTTTCAGCATTCCCTGCTCTCTTTGTGAACAAGAAAATACAATAAACGAGATTTAAATAGTTTAACGTTAACAGATTAGTAGAGAGAGACCAGGTTAGACCAAATTTTCAAATTGCCCACAAAGAGATGATACTTTCACCTGAAAATGGATTTTAAACAAACTCATAGTCAATAACAATACAATTATGAAGGAAATCTAAGGAACCAAAAAAAAAAAAATCTATCAAAATTGGTATCTATAGACTCATACTCAAACGGAAGAACAAATGTCATAATGAAACTGATACAAAATAAAGGAATAACGTTTGAAAATTCTAGGGAGGTGACTAATGTCAACTATAAACCAAAAAGAAAAAAAGGCTACAAGAACACAGGTTTAGCCTAATGGTTGGTTGTTTCTTTTTCTTAGGATGGTTAAGATCAAAGGGTGATTTCCCCTTTCGCCTTGATTCCCCTCAAATCTTACCAAAAAAATAAAAACACTATTGAAAAATGGAAGAAAAATGAAAATTAAGGGGGAAAAAGAAATTGAAACGTGTATGTGAAACTGAGAGGCAAAATGAAGCATACCCTTCAACGGAAAGCTAAAGAAAACGTAGTTAATAAACCCCTACGCTTGTTTACCATAATAAAAATCAAATAAAATAAAGAAACCGACAACCTATTTACTTTTCCCATATAATTAATTGATTGAATCACAGCTATTCATTCCTGAAACAACCAACCTCTAGTTTCTTATCCTCAAAATCTCCACAGCTTTCAGAAAGAAAAAGACATCAAACTCATAAGTATCATTAAAAGAAAAAACAAAAAAGGGTATTAAAGATTGCAAGCCAAACTATGAGCCGAAAGCAATGAAGTTATCAAATCAAGCCATCAAAATGAAGGTTGAAAAACTTGTACCTTCAAACGGGCAACAGTTTCTCCTCCTTTCTTTCTTCTTTCTTTTTTTTTTTTTTTTTTTTTTTTTCTAAGGAAGCAAACAGAAGTAAAAGAAGCAATAAGAAAGTAGGAAACGGCTATGAGCAAAGGAAATTTGAAAGCTTTGAGAGATTATGTGAATCATTTTTATACACCAAAAGCAAAGGAGGCAGCCATACCAAACGTGAACTATTTTATTGTTTACAGTTATAATTACCAAAATGCCACTAGTTGTTGTGCAGCTCATATGAGGACAATGGCCGCCCCGTTCAATATCTGTTTATAATAATCATCGTTGTTGAAGCTAGTTAGTTAAAGCGATATTCCATTCTATTCGGTTGCGGCGCCTTTCTTTTAATTTTAAAGGATATTTGTGAAATATTCAAACCATTTGCAAGATTTTGTATTATTTGTTTCTGTTTTTCTCATTATCGTGTCATACAGTCGATTTACTTTGAAATTTAAATTTTATATTTTTTTTGGGTAATTGATTAATATTTTTTATACTATGATTTTTAAGTTCTTTTTTTAAAATCCTGCTTTATGTCATTTGTCTAAGCATGAAAAAAAATAAAAAAAAAAACTACAAAATGCAGTAATATGTTTTCGGTGGTTTAAAACAAATAAAACATTTTGGGATCAGCCATGTGATTGTGAAGCTTCGTGCGGCAATGACCAACCAGCAGACGACACGTCGAAAGGGAAAATATCTCGGTGGGTACATGGAGTCTAGGTGTGACCTTCCTAGGTCATTACCCAATTTTAAGACAGGCGTGAAACGCCATTCGAAAGCATACACGTGTCCCTCAAAGACACGAAACCGGACATTTTGTCGGTTATTTTAGGTGGTCGGAAATTAGTTTTGTCGGTCCCACGGCTTCAAGACTTCTCCTCGGCCTTTTTGCTAGGGTACATCAGCTGTCCTAACGCCTATGGATATGATCACTCGTATCATTTAAGAATGTTTTGAATTTTCGCTTTAATATTTCTTAGACACTTCAATTTGTCACTGACAACCGCACGAATAATACAAAAAGGTATTACTATTGCTGTTTAGAGATGATAAAACTCGATTCGTTTTATGGGTCAGTTAATCTGTCCCAATCGAGTATTGGTATTTTGAAAGCGAAGGCGAAGTGGGGGTGGGATGGGTTTTTCATAAAAATTTTAAATTTGAATTATAATATTCTCTTTTATAAGTAAAAGGTAACCATTGATTTAAATTTTAAAATCATTTTCAAAATATATAAGTATCAGTTTAAAAATATATGTTACTTTTTAATAAATTTCATAAAATTGTATGTGAGCTAAAAATAATGAGCACTTATAAATTAAAAAACTTTTATATATTTATATTTCATATTATCACGATTTATTGATTACTATAATTGAAATGTACCTTGAGAAAATCTTGACCTAATCGAGAATAGATATAATTAATACTAATTTTTATTCCTTTGGGGATAGGCATGTGGTCAAGTTTTAGGCAAAAACAAATAGGTGATAACAAAGAAAATGAAATCAAATCATAAAGAATAAAGAGAGATGGAAAATGCACAATTTTGGTACAAGAAAGAGAGAGTTTGAGATTCCTTTGTACTAGAATTTGTCTTCCATGTGATGCATTTGGTGCAACCATTTATGCATTTATTTTTTCTTACAAGGAAATTTTTAATTTCAAATCATTTGTGAAAAATAAATTTTTAATGAGTCATTGAATAAAATAAAACTAACTTCTCTAAATGGCACATCATACAAATGGAAGCTATCATCTAAATTAAAGCTTACGTTGACCATGCCATCAGCTAACATATTATTTTTTCTATAAATGTGAGAAATCTTCATCTCACAATCAAATTATTAAATCGAAATTTGCACATGGATGCAATAATTACTTTATGAACCGCAATCTTGTTATCCATTTGCAGTCATAACTTACGGAGTCCTTTATCCCTTGTTATATAAAAGTTATGCAAAACTCCCCATAATTTGACTCTTTAGGATGAACATCACCCCAGCTTATACAAACATTATAAATATGGACATATCTTGCTCACTTGTTGTTCAACACTAACTAAATACCTAACCTTCTATGTGTATCATTTTTTTTAACTTTTTTTTATTGAATTTTACATATGTAATTATTCCATGCCATATGTTATACTAAACAAAAAAACAAAGGAAGAGGGATATTGTAAGGTATGAGTTTAATTAGTTAATGTGTAACTGTAACAGCAGGTGATGAAGAGATGTAAAATGAGGATCATAGTGAGTCATATTACAGGAGGAAACTTAATAGAATGAGAGCTGATGTTTATATATCCACGGTCAGGAAGTTTCATTGGAGGTATTAGCTTGTGTATATTGTTAAACCAGCTTGATATATACGGTGGAAGGAAGCAATACCTTTATGGGTGTCAGTCAAGTGGAAGCCAACTCAAGTATTATATTTGTTCAAACTTTTTTTTTTTTTTTTGGAAAATCAAGAGTAAGCTTCCATTAATAAATGGGGAATTAAAGGATTCCCCAGAAAAGAACAAAAGTAACTCCAGAAGGCTGGAGGAGAATGATATGCCCTTAAACAAAGAGTAGCATATCTTCCAGAAACATCATGAAGGCAACAAAAAAGCCCTTCAAGGCATCAAAGCAAAAAAAAAGACTTGGGATAGCACCTTTGCAAACGGCACACAAAATGATCCCGGCAAGCAAAAACAATAGACAAGTTTATGACCATACAAACAAAAGAGTCCAAAGGAGTTAACCACCAGCCAAAAAGGTACACTACAAACAGAAAGGGGCCATAGTCCACTTGAGGCAGCGACAGGAACCAGCGATACATAGCCATTCACAAAATCAGCACTCCAGGCAGAAGTCATAGGAGCTGACAGAACCAACAGCCAAGAGATAAGAAACAGACGCCTAAGGAAAAGGGCAAAGGAGATCCTTACTCAAAAACACGAGGGATATCATGTGACAAACATACAAACACGTGCACCATTTTCTCTGACTGGGCCTGCCTCTTTACTCAACCCCCAGCGCCAGCCCCAGGGATACAAGCCTATGAAAATAAAAAACACACAGGAAAAAGAATATGGGTTGTAGTATCCGTATGAATGAACAACTCAGATACTGTTAGTGTTGTGTTGTAGTTGTAAAATTGGAGGATTGTAAACGTGTAGTCCGCCAGACAAAAAGCGTACCATGAAAATCTGTAAAACGGAAAAGGTTGGAATGGGGGCTGCTGAGTGCTGTGGTCAAGCAACAACTACTGTGTGTCGGTTTGCTTTTGCCACCCATTCGTCAGCCAACTGCCCCTATCTTTCAATGGATAATCCTTTGGGCTATGGCACATATGGATGCCTGGGTTAGATTCAGGGCCCCTGGATTCATCTTTGGTGTCGAATGGATCCAACATGTCCATGTGACCTTCTCGTACATGCTCATCACAACCATACCATTTTCCTTTCATATGGACACGTATTACGCTCATCACAACTAACTCTCATTGATCCTTTTTCGGGATTACTTTTACCCAAGGGTGTCTTTTGTTCCAGATACCGAGATTTAGTTCGTCATTAATTAAGTTGCAAGATTTAACTAATTTCAAAATTAATTTATTTTAACCTTTGTTTTTCAATGAAAATGGGATTGCATGATAAAAGAAATTTATTAAAGCCCAAGCATTTGGAATTAAAAAGAAGGGAAAACAATAACATATTCCCAAGAAATACATTCTCACAGTCCAAAGCAGTTCTTTGTCAACCTGATTTTTACTTTAGCAAGTTATCTCAAGAATGATTTAAACAGCAACAGCAATATATCATATTCTGATTCTGAAAACTATGCGTTCCACGTTTCTGGTTTGAACAACTTCAATAAGCAATCGAATTTAAAACATATACTTATTATACATGCACACCAGGGAGTAAAGTTCTTATACTATATTTTACAACAGATCCTTGTGGTTTCATAAATAATTTAGGCAACCATTATGAATCTGCCAGTGATGCTTGCTTAGCACCATTACAGGCATGGAGTATGGTGCACACATCAGTTGTTTCCAGAAACTGCTCCGCATTTGTAAGGATCAGAGGCCCATACTCGAAAACAATCCTCTTACACTATCAAGAGAAACACACGACAGATAAGAGTTCAAAGACAACCATGCCAAGGGAAAAAAAAACCAATAAACGGGCAGGAGAGCAATAAGGCAAATTCCAAACATGGAGATTTCTTTTTCACATATGCTAATCTGACCCTTAAACACATTGACTTGTATAAAAACCACAGTTATCCTCAACATGCATATCCATGGAGATTCCGTTTTATTTGTTGATCTGACCCTTGAACACAACAAATTTGGTTTTATTTTAAACTCTCTAAACATGACTATTCATTTCTCAAACATGTATTAAAGAAAAAAAATGGCAAATGACACATCGATGATCCAACTACTAAAACCTCACAGCTTACTAATAATGTAAATAGATCTACAATCCAATGAAGTGTTTCCTTTAATTAATAAACTCATTTCATGGATGCATAACAAAAATTAAGGTTAAAAGTAAAAGTAAGTTCTTTAATTACACTCACCTTTTTAACATAGTTCTGCATTGAATCACATCCCTTCAAAAGGAGCTCAATTATATCCAGCTGGCAACAAGGCAGAAAAAGAATCTCCAATAAGCAATATATCTGTTATATTTCCAGAAGGCATATGCCTTTCACATTCCACATGATCCTTCTTTACCAAGAGGCATATTATATCATATTACCGGAAATACCACAGTATGCTTCAAATACGCCAACATCTTAACTCGCCAATTACAAACCAGTATTTCCAACCCTCATGTTGTTGGCACATACAATACATCATATATGTCAATGACACTGGCTAAATTTTAGAAAAGCAACCTAAAAGTACATGGATGTTAACCCAACATAACATCTACATTCTAGGAACATTTTAGTAACTTAGAACACAGCTAATATGAAAGAAAGCGAAAGAAACATCAACAATGCCACCCTGGTGCCCTCCTACCCTCCCCCTCCATCAATTCCAACAAAAGAAGCAAAGAAAAGGTTGTGTGTGTGTGGCAGAAATTATGTTCAGGTATGAGGACATCCAATTAATCATAAGATCAATCCTTGTAGACACATATTGAGTTTTAAAAAAAGGATGGAGCAATGCAAACCTGTGTATCAGGATCCTTCAACTTAATTAGTACTTCTGCAATGGCACGGTGGCAGATGCCACAGCTATCTTCACGGATTTGTGAAGAAATAAGTGCAACTTTCTGACATAGATTGACCTTTCGACAGAAGTCTTCAGGCTGTATTGAAGAGACTTCCATGAAGAAGAGTGGAACATAATAGTCCACAAGTGTAATGCACTGTGCAGAACAAGATCAGATAGTCATTTAGAATTTTTGGACTTAGGAAGAGGACAAAATAATTTAAAAATATCCATGAACATCAAGTGGATAAAATAATTTTCAATATTTCAAGCTTTTAGTTTTCTGTGATGAGTTGGAATTTTACCATCCCCTTCTGCCCCATAAAGTATAATTTAAAAATACCCATCTAAAATATGTTTGATATTATAGCATGAGACTTGATGCTTATCATGCCTGTAACCTATTAATTGATAAAGATGGAGGCAGTTTTATCATTAAACTCATATACCATGCTTCTGTAGTCAAAGAATTAAACATCATGATGAAGCAATTGATCTATACAGGAATTTATCCTGCTGGACACTTAATGCATGAGAAAAAGATATATAGATATCAGTCTGATCATCTAAACAGGGCTTGCTTTTGGCTAGGCAACCTCAAAAGTGGACCGTCAAGCAGGTTCCGATGAATGGAACTCTACCAACACCACTTCATAACTACCCAAATTGCAAGACTTTTTTCACTTACATAAAAAACAATAGATGAAGAACAAGAAATGCCAATACTCAAAGAAAAAGGTAAACAAAGGAGAGGGGACAAGGTTTGCTTCTCTGTTTTTACTTTCTAACTTACAATAGGGGTTTGCGGGATGTACCATGGACAGAAACGATCTATTTCTAACTTATGCTAAAAAAATTTCATAAGCCACCTCCATGCAATTAAGCTAGATGACTACCTGCTGCTTAAAAGATGGTACACGGGAGCAGCTCTTGTGAAGCATCTCAACTATCTCAGTCTGGGTCTTATTTTGGGAAAGGTAATCAATTGCCTCATTAGCAAATTCCTCACACAAGGTGCACACATTGTCATTCCGAGCAACCTTCTTTACTACTCCCTCACCTTGCCCCTGGTTTATCTGCACAACTGAACCAGGAATTACAATGTCATTATACTCTATTATTTTCTCTGTATCCGGCAATTTCATTGCAAAATCTTAAATTTAAAAAGCTAAACAAATGCAAATCAATTTTCTCAATTGAGAAAAGAATGTCTATGGGCATCTTAATCTCAGCACAATCTTCAAGGAGCAATCATTTAAAAAGCTCACTTATAAATGAACACTTTTTGCCAAATGTGCCAAATTTTCCATAGTCTGCCAAATATGGAAATTAATTCATGCTGCAATATGCATCAAACATATGAACAGTCAAAGCTAACAGCCTAGATAATTGAAATTGATGAAGTAGCCTATATATATTTTGAGGTAACAATCAGATATCACCCTTGAGGATACATATTTTTCATACAGTTGATCTTGTTATGCTAAGATTCTCTTATTCTAACCGCCAAAAATGTAACAAGAGAGGATATTGGAGATAGTGCTTCGTTGCTATACTTGAATGTTAACCAGAAGACAGCAGTGATGTAGCACGGGAAAATACCACATCAGGCACCTCATACAACTTATCATTATTTTGAGGTGAAAACCAGACCAACCCCGTTGACCTGCACAACCAGCCTGAACACAAGTCTTTTTGACCCAACTAAAAACAACCTAAACCCCAAAAGGCCCACAAAACCCTCCCGAAACCCAACCCAAATTAATTCTGAAAGTGACCTAAAGGTAAATCCAAAATTATCTTAAATGGCCAAAAACAAAAAATGTTCAGAACCTAGAAAATCTAACCCAAACTTCTCCCAAGCAGTCCAATTGCAAGCTCTATTTCAAATCCCCAACCAAGTTCCATATTCAGCTGCAAATTATTAATCAATAATTTAATGCAGACATTTTCACAAGCAAGTAATTTAAGAGAGTAGGCAGTAACTTCATCTGAATATGGATGTTTCTCACTAACAGAATAGTTTTGTGCATCATCTTTCTTGTCTTACCAATAAACATACAAATCCCACAGCACAAAAAGCTAAACACGCTCCCCCACTCCCAGGAAAAGAATATGAGAATTTCTTTTAAAAACAGAATAGAGAAGATAACATTACAAATTTTACTAAAACTGCGGCAGAATTACCTGATGCATCAGAAATTACCACCTCAACTGCTTCTAGTTGTCTAGCATCAGATGCCCAGCTAGCACCCAACACAAAGAGGAACAAGAGCCCAACTCTCACATCCATAATGCCTGCAGTTATTCCTTAAATAGCATGAAATGCCCACAATGCGAATTTAAAACAACACTAAAAGGAAAAGATCAATGACTTTTAGTTGAACATAACCATAGGGAAACAATTCTATAATAACAACAGATAAAAAATTAAACCATTCTGAGTCATTTTTAAGTGGTACATACATGAATTTAAGATGTGTGGCCATAGATAAAAAGAGATGAATGCAGATACACAACACAAACCAATGATCGCTATGCAGTGCTATTAAGTTGTTATCCTAAAAACTGATGTTGGCTGTGAGCCAGATACTATCAACATCTACTTTTCACCATCTTTTTCGAACCAGCAGTGAGTCCATGAATGCATGCCACATATATCTGTCATCTTAGACTAGAACACGCTTGCAAAATTCCTATAATTAGGGGCTAATTACATGATAAGACTTCCAATACTATCCTCAATCACTAGTTCTATTTTCTTTGTCAGTTAACTGTTTGATAGGGCTTCAAACAACTGAGATAGCAAGAGACCGGTAGTAACTCCAGAAAAAGCAAAGTATACTCGAGACAGCAGCCTCAATTAATCTTACCTTAATGGAGAAGGGCTTAAAAAAAACGCCGAAACTATTTAAAAGCATATTATTCCAACACTTGAACTTACGTAATACTTATTTCATATTCTTCAATCAATCAATGATTAAATAAAACCATAACATGGTGAAGAAAAAACCAAAGTATGGAACAAAGAAATAGAAGAAAACCCATCAACGATTTTACATAAAACTAAACAACCGTAAGAAATTACTTGTAAAACCCATCAAAGACAACATGCCAACAACACACTAAAGTTGGAATACGAGAGCGAGGGTTCAGATAAGATCTATGAAAATTGAAACAAAAACAAAGAAATTGAATGGAAGAGGAGAGGAGAGTTATTAGAATTACCTTTGGAAAGAATAGTCAGCGCAGAGAGATAATTGTATGGAAGGAAACTTGTTCCCTTTGAGTGTTGGGCTGGGCAAGGCGTGGAATTGTCGTTGGCTCTCCCCATTTTAAACTAATCCGTCCGGGAGGTTTGCAACTCTGCGGTCGATAACAATCTTTCGTAGTTACTCCCACTGTTACATTTTATCTTATCTTTTTACGCAACTCGTTTTATCCTTTAAATATTTCAATTAATTAAATTTTGCAAAATATATATAAATATAAATAGTTACTTCATTTTTTTATAAAATATTTGTTCATATTTTAAGTGATAATAAATATAAAATAAAAAAGTCAACAAAAAATTTTTACCAATAAAAGTCAAAATGTGATAATTTGAGTGGATGGAAAAAATAATAGTATTTTTCTTCTTCAAGCCATGTTTTATGATATTAAAAAAATGAGAGATATCAACTTGAATTTTTTAAATCTTTGACTTAAAATAAATTCTGTTAAATAAATTAGAATCTACATATGTAATATTATTTTATATCGAAATTGATATATCTTGTGCTGTATTCATTTATTTTTGTTGCATTTAATTTATGATTTTATTTGCCTCTGCATCCTCCTATCCTATTCCAATATTCGTTTTTCACAGTATATATCGGCACTTTTAGATTGGAAATGGAAACAGTGATTCTTATAACAAGTTGTGCAATGAGCATGTATTTTTCATTTTAACTGTCAGTTAAGCAATAGGCAGCAAATTAAAAGTTAGAAAACTGACCAAGATGATTGCTTTAATGTTGTCAACACACAGAGGAAACTCCAGCTCGCCATTATCCAGAAGAACTAAGTGTATATCAACCAGATCTTTCACTTCGTGGGCGCCATTGCCACCCTCCGATATTTTCCTCCTCTCCTTGTGCTCGGCAATGATGCCCTCAAGTTCCTATCGGTTTCTTTATGTAGCATCTCAAATTTGGGCCTTCCACTTATTAATTCAAGCAGTCTAAAAGAAGGGTACGTATCTGCAACGGTAAAGCTTCCTGACAGCTTACTGGCTTGAGTGATGATGGATATGAATGCTTCTTGCTCTTTGCATTTTTCGCTAAGGGCTGCTCTTGATGTTATGTCATAAGCCAATGAGAAAATCTTTTTGCTAAGATTGATTGGTAAACCCTCAGATAAAGAAATTGTCTTGATGAGATTTGAAACCTCCTCTGCTCTAGCTTTTCTGAATGATTCGACGCGCTTTGCACTTAAAAAGTTCTGTTACACAAATTTTGCGTACCTGTCTCCAGTAACTACCGTAGGGGGAGAAAACAATATTTGTAGAATCATACGACGTGACCTTGGAAACAAGTAGACAGGACCTAGAAGCAAAGATGATGTCATTGGTTTTCAAAGCTTGTTTAGCCAATTCTGGTGAAGATATTACAATATTTGAAACTGCTCCAGTCTTCAGATGGATCAGGGAGCCATGCTTCTTTGCCAAGTTTGTCAACGAGTGATGGGGTAGTGAACCGATAAGTTGGTGCATGTTTCCTATGAGAGATAGTTTCCGCGGCCCTGGAGGCAGCCTTAAGGCAGGATTCTCAGATTTAGATCTCTGAACTATTCTCACAAAGATGAACAAGATTATGAGGATGTTGAGCAGGATGGACAAAGAAGAAAATTCCAGATCCATATGAATGAAGCAATGAAGGCCAAAAATTCAAATATGCAAGAAGGATTACGTTCGATTGGATTTTTGTTCCACTAGATGGGTGATTATTAGTATTAGTTATAATTTTGAGAGGCTACACAAAGACTTAATATGATAAATAGGTTGAAACAGATAGGAATAGCCAAAGAGAACATTGACGACAACCACCGAACAAGATAACTAAAACACAAACCCCACCATATATATGAAAGAAGTTCATCGCATCAACTCCACGAAAGCTGCCATACGCTTAAAACCACAGCACAACATTACAAAAGGACAGACCCACCCTCAGCACCGGCAGCAGGACAGACAAAATTCCTTTCAAAGGGTTAGAAGAATGAACCCCCCATCCTCATCTCTCTTGGCAATTGTGAGTTCCACCTGCCCTGCCTCATCTCTCTTTTATACTATTACTATTTTATTTGTGTAGATCTTTATTGTATATTAGAATAGGTAAAACCATCATCAGCATGCCAGGCATCCACAGGAAACAGGCTGCAGCAATAGCGAGGCCATGGGGGGGAGAGCAGGAAAAATATACAAAAATTGAAAAAAAAAAAAAACTACAAAAAGGCATCCTGACAGCACTAGCTAGCAATTCAGAAAGCAGACAAAAAACCTGCCCACTATTATCAAACCATACACAAAAGAAAAACAAACCCCGACCAGTCACATCCAAGTATTCCACAAGAAAGCTTTGCAAACAGTGTAAAGTTGCCACAACCAGGTGCGGAGCCTCCTTCTGCGATGGGGGCAACGGCCTCCAAAAATGTTTAAAAAAAATTTTCATAACATATAAAATGTTTAAATTTTTTTGTATATTCTACTAATAGTTTTCTCAAAATAATTTTTTATTTAATAATTAATATAAATAAATAATAATAAAATAATTTCATATATTTCACTTAATTTTAAATTTTTTTATTATTATTTTTATTCTATTTATTCTTATATTCTACGTTTCTAAAAATTTTCTTTTTCAAATTTCTACAAATTATTAACCATATTATTTTTTTTCTTCTACTTGTTATATTTTTCTTTTTTATGTTATGTAGATTTTATTTTTTTATTTAATTTTTAAAAATTAATAAATTATTATATAGTTTTTAAATATAAATTATAGTATTACATTATTATTTAAAATTTTATCAATGTATCATTTTTTTAATTAATCTTAATTATGTAAGAGATAATTAACTTGAGTATATTTTTTTATATGATTTACGTTTATATTTAGCTAAAATGAAATAATCTTAAATATATAATTTTTAAATAATTTTGATTACATAAAAAGAAATTATTAATCTTATATATAGTTTTTAATTATTTATATTTTACACATTATAATTTTATATTTAGTTTTATATTTCTATTATCAATATTTTTATTATTAATTAAATTCAATATATTAATTTTTTAAAATTTTTAATTCTTATTTTTTTGTGTTTGACCCCTCAACAAACTTTGGGTAGCTCCGCCTTAGGCACAACCATGCTACCGTTACATATTTTCAAATGCAAACAAAGTTCAGATGTGAAAGGTATGCGTTTGGACTACTCGGTTTCTTCAGACCTCCGCTCTCATGCTTAAAATTAATCTTCTTTTACGGAAGGTACTGGTTCTTTAGGTTACATCAGATTGGAACGACGATTCCAACGGCCCTCAATGGAATGATCTATGGAAGGACGTTTTGCAAGTTGCTTTTGCCCCTCTAATAGTTTGGTATAAAAACGTAGTCCCTGCTTCAATCGTTGTGTTAGTTGTAACAGCGTTGGGATACTTCGAAATGCCGGCTGAGTTATAAGTACAGGGATGGGGAAAGATTTCCTCTTGCTTTGCAAGAATACCCAACCAACACATAATATAATGGCACAGCATCCAGTCAAATTTCATGCAAGCTAAAAAACAACAGGATTTTTTAACATGGTCTTACATAACATCAGATATAGGCATCTTTACAAGCACCATAGAGATAAACAGCTCAGACCAAGGATGAATACAATCTAGCGAACACAATATAAAACAGGGAACGTGAAGGGAAACGAGGTCAACAATAGACATTAAGAGTTAGTGCTTCACTTAGAACAAAGGAACCCCATCACCGCACTACCTTAAGTTAAGAGTTGGCTTCTTCTTTTTCTTACTCTGTTTGGCTAAAAGCAGTGAAAACCGAGCAAATCCGAACTTCTTCCTCTTTCCAGAGAACTGCTTGTGACCACTTTCTCTCTCTGTCTTCTGAAAGGAGGGGAAATCACCATTTTGTTTACTAAGCATTTGACCTAATGACACCTTTCTCTTCACAGTGCCTTTCTCTGCCAGCATCTCAGTCTCAAAGTCTTCAGGCAGAAGCAACTTCCGACTTAGTATTTGCCCTATTGATAGGGTTGGCTTCAAAACAGGAGTTGGACCATCACTAACCATATTGAGTCCATTCACATCCAATAAACGAGAATCCTTTCGATTGTGAGATGGGTAAGAATTCTTGAACTTGGTAGAGTTGTGTACAGAACGTCTTTTCTGACCATGCTCAGATCTCCACTTGCGAAGAGCTTCCTCAACTGCCAGCTTGCCCTTATTCGCAGCTTCTACCCTGCTCAATGCTTCTTCCAAGGCCTTCTTACTAGTTTTGACTTCTTCCGTGGCTTCCTCTACTCTCTTCAAGATTTCCATCTTTGAACCATTTGCTTCATCAACTTGGAGCATAGCATCTACCACTCTCCCGTTAGAAAGTTCCTCAGCTTTTAGAGCCTTGCTCTTTAAGGAAGAGTACTCTTCAAATGAAATAGTCACCCCTTCGGCCTTTTGAATAGGAATGCCAGACGAGCTCTCCCCGCTTGAAAGAGTCTTGATCTCTGCCAAAGCCACAGCTTCTGCAGCTCTAGCAGCTTCCTTCATTTTTTTTGCTGCAAGTAGCCTCATCTCAGCTGTTTTTATTCTTGTTCTAGTCTGTTCAATCTCAGATATTGCTCTTGAAACCTCTGATCTCGCGGCTTCTCCAACATTCTTGAATTGCTCAGCCTCAGAACTCAAACGTTGGAGCTCCCTTGATATATCCAAATGATTATCAGCACTGCTTTTGGTTTCAGCCTCTTTTGCTACTTGCAGTTTAAGTCTTGTTTGATTTAACTCTTCTTCGAGGGATGATACCTTTGAGGAATTCTGAGTTAGCCTCTCTCGAGTCTTCTCAAGAGAAATTCTTTCCTTCTCTAATTTCTTGTTTAGTGATTCCACAGAACCTCGAATGTCAGCAAGATCATTAGTTGTCCTGGAAAGGTTCAGTTTGGCCTGCTTTAACTCCATCAAGATTAAGCCTGGAGATGATGATGGGTGGGGGCTCAAACTTCCTGCCAAGTTTGGATGACCACCTTGATGATTTTCTTTCTCTGCTTCTTTCACTTCGGAGGTCACAGTCTTGACATCTGTGTTCATATTTAGGGTCCCATTTACTTCTGATGCTTCTTTCTGCAGCTTTAATTTTAGTTCTTCGACAATTGTTTTGGTTGTTTCAAGCTCTTTCAACACATCCAATGTTTCTCTTTCCTTAACAATGAGATCTTTCCCCAATTCTGCTGCTTGCTCCTCCAATTTTGCAATGTCAACTTCTTCCATGTCATGCTGCAAATATTAAGAATTTGTCAGAAGACAACCAAATCTCAAAAAATTCATAGGCAGACAAACAAAAACTTAGGTAGTACCTGAGCTATTCATTTTAGTAATATCAATTAGCGGTGTCAAAGACAAAAAAAAAGCTCTATCTCCTTCCTACAAGCAGAAGCAACTAAATTTTCTAAAACATTCATGGAACATGAAGAAAACTAAAACCCAAACCACACAAAAAAGCCCAAAGAGTACAACCAATTGATTGACATGAGAGACCTCCAAAATAATTAATAACAAAGTTGATTGTACAGAGAGCACAATAATAGAAGAAGCTTCAAAGTTAAAGTAAAGCTGTGAAACTTCTGAATATATTAAATGCTTCAAATTCATTTTCATGAGTGCATGGAATGTGCTAAATGATACATGAAGCCTCGTAAACAATTTTCATCTCTTGTTCCCAACTAAGCTATAGAAAGCACATTTATTAGTACTACATACAAGCATTGCAGTTTGAATGTCTCAGCTATAACTCGCACCACTTTCTCTTGCAACAAATATAAAAGTTATCACAAGGTACCATGTGGTAAAATCTATGCATAATCAACTTTGAAACCATCCTAGGGAGCATCCTACTTTAGATTTGCCAGGCTTTGTCTATTCTCTCACACTTACTCTCTTCAATACACATTCTTTCCTTCTACCAGCTACAGCAACCTTGAGGGGAAAGTTCAACTACAATTTACTTGTTACTTTTGCTACTTGTTTTGTGCTTCTGGAATCAAAAGCAAAAAATGCTCATGCATAGAAAAGCAAACAATATTTTTGAAAAAAGAAATTTAATATTGAAAATTTTAAATTCTCGCTGAATTAAGCAAAAATGCATGATTTTACATTCCTATAGAAGAATCATGTTAAAATTGATGCTACATTTTACTGATTTATTCATCTTTAAACCCTTATAATTTTGGTTTCTGCCATTCCTTTTACATCATAGCAAGACTTAAAGCAGCAAAATAGAAATAGGAAAAAACAACTAGCAAAAGTGACAACCAAACAGAGCCTTAAAATTTTCGATGTAAATCCTAAGCTAAAAACATCTAAAACTTTGTGAACCCACATTGATTCCTTTGTGATTCCATAAAACAGTCCACAGCCAATCGCAAACAAAACAGACCAAAACATCAACCAGCAAAATAAAAAAGCAAGCCAAACCCATGAATGAAATCCAGCAACATTTCTTAGAAAGACCTAGAAACAGAAACAAAGATTTTCCATTTATGTAGAAATTAAACCTCAGTTTCAGAGATGAGCTTATTTTGAGAGGGTTTCCAGTAACCAATTCCACCGAATCGAGAAACGGCTTCCTTCACTGACTCAAACGGGGCAGAAGTATCGATCTCAGCTCTGACCCCACCCTTCAGAGCACCCATTTTGGTGCCCGAATCACCAAGCTCACTGCTGTCCACCTCCATTCAAAAAATTCAAACAAAACCCAGAAACTTACTCAAACAAAAACAACTGCAACAGAGAAAAACCTTAAACAGCTGCTAAGAAGATAATGATGTTTGGTTTGGAGTTTTTGCAGTTGGTGCGAGTGAGTGAGTGAGTGAGTGAAAGACAATCAAAGCGACAGTACTATAAAGTAGGAAACGGCTCTCAACCACGGAAGAGAAGAAAGAGAGAGAGAGGGAAAAAAAAAAAACGGAAACTTCGAGTTTTTACTTCTTTTTGTTTGAATTTCCAAAAATGTCCTGGATGTTTTGATCAATTTTCCGGGGCTTAAATGGAGTTGTGATGGAAAACAAGCGCGGATTTACGTTTGGGTGGTTACCCTTGGGGTGGATGGAAATATTTGGGTACTTTGACAAGTGACTAAAGCGCGTGCGGCAGTGGGGGGACACACAATTTCAACGGCAATAAATGCCAACGGACTTTAAAGTTTAAAGCTCAAAAGCCTCTACTTAAGTGCTGGCCTGTTTTATATTTCTGTCTTTTTTAAAAAAAAATTCATCAAAATTGTTGTTATAGTTTTTTTAAGGTGTTTTTGTGTTTTTTTCATTAATTGTAAGTATTTTTAAAGAGGATAATGTATTATATTATATTATATTAGAAAATAAATTTTCAATTACCAAATTTAAAAGAGGATAATGTATTTTTAAAGGCAATTTTTTTTTTCACTTATGTATCGCCTAACCAATGTCATTATGCAATGGTTAACATTTCTCTTTTAAAGCAAAGATAATACTAGTTTGCCACACTTAATCCGTAATATTTTTGTCAGAAACAATATGAAGGCCGTTAATCCTATATGATTACTTAATCTAATTATAATTATGCTAATCACTGAAAATGAAAAAGATTTCATTTGGATCACATTTCTGTCATTCATAATTAATGATATACATCTATGTGTGTGTTAATCATTGCATCACCTTTAGCAATAAAATGGAGGATTTGATTACAGTTTTGCATCAAATTTAAAAGCAGAGAGCTCTGCATGATAGCATTGCTTTAGCAAACGGTCATGGAACAATGGGTTGTTCAAAGAGGACAAAGTACGCTCCTTAAGATCAATGTGTAATTAAAGAAAGAAATTATGGTTGGTAGCTCACTTGAAAGTTGCTACAGGCAAATACATATTATATATATATATATATATATTTGTATATATATACACTTTACTATTGCATTCCCTTTTACTAGCAGAAAATCATTACCCGACCGTTGTATAAAGTGCTAGTATAAGGCAAAAAGATATTTTAAAAAAAAAAGTTTTCATTGTCATTTGGGCATAATCCTATGATAAAGCAATTTACGTGCAAGACGAGAGGTCTATTTCTTTTAACAATTGAGTGATTAAGATAATGACACTTATAAATGTTAGTGACCAAAATGTTATATTTCAAAATTATATAATTAAAACAGGAAATCTTTAAAAGTTAAGTGATTAAAAAAAATAATTTTCTCCTTTTATTGTACAAAGAATTCAAGATAGATAGATTGTTTCACTACTTATGTACTAGTTTGTTCGAAAATCGAATAATTCAATATTTTCAAAGAGCATAAAAATAATAATACTAGTAAATTTATGAAAAAAATATTATTTTATAAGTAATTGAATAATTGAACCATACCTTTTTATTTTTAATTTTTTGGGTACAACAGCGAACGGACAACTGTGATACTTAGCAGTTTTCATTACAATGGTACACTGTTCAAAAAGTGTCTTAAAAATTAATTCCATGTTCTCTGAATATTAGAAAGACTAGAAAAATAATTAGTTTGTTATGCTGGTGGGCTTGGATTACCGACTTGTTCATGACCATGCAAATGGCAAATGGTCGTCGCCATGGAAATCATTTTGAATAGCTCAGCTTTCACTGCCAATTTGCCACCCCGGCATGTATAGATGCATGCCTATGTGTCTGGTAGCCATCATCATCAAGTTTCAAAATGGGTTCTTCAGCATGGGCTATGCCACAATCATCTTTTTGGAACCACTGATATTTGTCCTTTTTCACCTAAAAAGGGTTTGAGAAAGTATGCCTTGTTTTCAATTATCATAAGATAAAGATAGTAGTTTCATTTTCATCAAATTAAAAAAAACTTTATACTTAAATATTTGACTCATTGATTGATATATAATCTCTTGATTTAAGAAGTAATATTTAAATTTTTTTTAAAATTAAAAAAATAAAAATAAAAAATTTTATTTATTATTGTAACTAGTTTTTTGACCCATGTCGAGCATGACTTATTGATTTTAGAAGAGTATTTATTGAAGTAATTAAATCTTTTCTGATAGTTTTATTTTGGTCAAATTATGTAATTACTTTTTATATTCTATCAAAATGGTGGATGAAGTCTCTATTAATAATTTGTAAACATTAAGTCCTTGTACTTTTCGAAATTAATAATGCTAGTTCAATGTGTTAAAAAATTTCTATTATCTATATTGATATGATGTTTGGTTGTGTTGATGTGATTTTTTTTATTGACGTGGTATTAAATCTGATGATATGATAATAATGATATAACATTTTATGTATGATGTAATAGTAGTGTTGACATGATGTGAACAAACATTGGTATAAGTTTTATAAGTGTGAGTGTAGAATTATCCAATGAATGGTAAAAGTTTTCAAGAGGATTGGAAAATAAACAAATCAAAAATACGAATAAGGTTTTATGGTTTAGAGAAAGAGTGTTGTGAGATAAAAAAATTTGAATTTTTGCGTATCATAATTTAAAACAATGAAAAAAGTATTATGAAATAGATAAAAAAAAGTCACATTATCATTAATAAATTATCATATTCAATGCCACATTAGTAAGAAAATGTCATGCTAGTATAAATAATAAAAAATTTAAATACTATTAATAATTGGACTGATATTATCAATTTTAGAAAGTATAAGAATTTAATTTTTACAAATTATTGTATAAGGATTAAATCTACTACTTTGTTATTGTATAGAGGCTAATTGCATAATTTAACCTTTCATTATCATTTAAATTGAATTCATAATTTAATAATTACCATACTATTCTACTTTACATTGAAAGGTAAAGTTCATCTCATGCATTAATGTAAAAAATATATAGTTCAAATTTGCTTTCAATTTAAAATATATATTGCTTGCCACTATCCTTCTATATTACTTCTATAGTAATAGACCAAATATTGCTAAATTATAAACAAATATAGACCAATTTGTTCGTTTACACTATTGTTACTAAGAGACTTTTTATTTTTTATTTTAATTTTAAATGATAGAAAGTGTATCGAATAGTTATTGAAATAACTTTTGTGAAATTTAAACTTTATGCATCTAATTTTCTCTCTCTTTTCTTCAAATTATTATAATTCATGTGTGTTTAGCTTAAGAATATCAATATTCACTCATATTTACATACTTTTTTTATTTGATTTCTTTCTCGCTAAATTACTTCCCCCCAATTTTTTTTTATTCTTTTCTTCCATCCTTAGTTAATTTGCTAATGGGTGCTAGCTAAGCCAACCTTTGGGTATTTAATCAATGCAAAAAGAATTTGCATAATTTCGAAAGTGGAAACAAAAGACTGTTTTCGTAATGTTTAAGTGTTTATTTAACAAGGTCTAATTTGGAGAGCATTGGTGTTCAATACTTATATTAACAAGGCATATCTTTTCTTTTACAAGGAGAATTTGATATTTTAGTATAGTATATCTCATAATTAGTTTACAATCATCCTATATCAAAGACTTTTGATATGTTTTTCTAGAGAAAATATCGGTATGCAATTATGAAAGTTGTACACAATCTTTGTAATAAGTTAACAGATAAAATATTAATATACAACTATTTCATGACCTAGTTAACACTTTATTTTCAATTAAATTATGTATACTTTTATATACGCATCGTTTATCATATGAATTTTGAGATAGTCACCCACACCAAATGCCATCATATAGAAGCATGTGTGTGTGTATTATAATATTTAGAGACTTTGAGAGAGACCATAGTTAAATGTTTAGACTTTGGATTTTTTAAATTAAAAACTTACGCTATTGTTTAAGATCTACAAAGTGTTTTAAATAGAATAAAAATTAAATTTCGTTTGGAAATTGAAAATAAAGTCTTTGTCAGGCCTAGTCATAGCGTAATCAAATTTGAAAACCTAATTTTTATTAATCACACGAATTGACATGGGCGGTGGTGAAATGAGCACATATCATGCACGACTTTGTCTAAATAACATATATTCCTTACAAAAGTCAAACATGATAGCAAATTTTATTTAAAAAAAAAAGAAAAACATTTTTTTAATGATGCTTAAATAATCACCGAGGAGTGATGAGCGTGCAAATGGCTATATAGTCTTGGACTCGAGTCCTTAAAATATTGTCATTTCACAAATATTTGAAGAGCCAATTTATTGACATAAAAAATGTTTTTTATTTTCTAGTGGCAAGGGAGAAGCGGCTGTTTTGAAACGATATGGGGTTTGTGGATTTCTGAGGTTACGTGGCGATTTGCATCATTCTTCAAAGAGGTTATACCATGGAAAAAATCATACAAATGGGAAAATGAAAATAAAAAATAAAAAATAATTTAAATCAAGCTATACGTACAGAATTTTGTCATGTGTTCTTTTTTTTAAAAAAAAATATTTTTTGCATATTACCATTACGCTATATTACGATGATTTTTTTTAAATTCATGTTACTTTTAAATTAAAAAAAAAATTCAAAATGACTCGGTGATCAATTTTAAATTTATTAAAATAATATTTAATTTTTTACACTACATCACCATTGATTCATCATTATGTCATGAAAACGGCCATATAAGTGTTACTTTAATACTACCTTAAGATATGGTTAACGGCTAAGGTTGTGGTGTCATATATTTTGATTCTTTAACCACACCAAAGATGAAAATATAAAGAATTATCACTTGTTAAAAAAAAAATCAAGGTTAAGGACATAAATGAATCAAATCACTCATGAGTAATTTTATTGAAGAAATCGAGCATGATGTTTTAATAGTAATAAATTTAATTTTAATGGATTGGCTTGAGTGAGCTGTGTTTGGCTTTTAGAAATGTCAGTTGGATCTGGCTCAATATATTGACACTTCTACTATATTCGACTTTTCCACGATTAACAAGTTAAGTCGAATTTCATCTTTGCAATATTCGACTTGAGTAATTTACGAGTTTTATCGTATTATTAAATTTTTAACATTTTAATATTTTATATAAATATAAAATATAATATTTATTTATATATTTTAAATTTGAGCTTGTTGAGTTTTGAACTCCTCACATACATAAATCGATGAGAATTGAGTTGGTGTCACAGTCGATTTTTTTTCAAACCGAGTTGTAGCTCGATTCTTTTCCTACCTAAATTGAGCTCGAGCCCGGCGTTGAATTGGTTCAGCTCAGCTTATTTACATCCGTACATAGAATTAGAAAGCCTTTCATCCAGTTCTACCCAGTTCCAGAGAACAGAACTTATGTCCAGAAAAAGAAAAACAAAAAAAAAAAAATTGCTCATATGTAGCAGCATCCTCAATCTCAACAACACTTGCCTGACTGTGGAAGTCAAACAAGAGAGAGGTGCAGCAAGATATAGCTGCGAACGGCTGCAGCATTGCCACTTGCTCATTGGGCATTCATGTGGACGGTCTGATTGAACGGACATTTTAATCAGCCAAGGCCCGCGACGACAGTCATTGGACCACATGCCTCTTCTTAATCCTAGCAAGGTAATCGATTGTGGATCAGAGCTGTTAGTAAGGGACAATGACCTCACAGAATCCGTTGCCTCTCAACCAATGGTAGCCTTTCATGTCAGCATCGCGTGGTCCTACTCAATGGCTGAAGACGGACGTCTGTCCGCAGCCACCACTTCACCTGAACTATAATAAATATATACATATATATATATATATATATATATATATCATATCATATCATCTCATTTTCTCATCTTATAATAATAGTCCCCCACTTACATAAATTATGTTGTGAAAGAATTGTGTATATATGAAATTTTTGAATAATTTCATTTGATAATTAATACTTTATTTATCTCAAAGTAAATGTTTATTTTGCATTTTGAAACATTTCATACAAAAACAGTTTTCTTTTCCATCTATTTTAACAGAACTCAAACTCTTTTTTTTATATATATTTTATATTGTATTATATATATTTATGAATTTAGTTTTATGATTTTTGAAACCTTTTCGTTTGTTATAAAAATGGTAAAACCCCATTGCTATGATAAAGTTTTAACATTTGAATATAATAAGTCTTAATATTAAAGGGCCGCTTCTTCGTTAAAAGAAAATCAACATTATTCTCAATTAAGTTATTTAATATTGTGTAGTCACATTTAAACCATTAGTAAAAGCCTGGGTGACAAAACGTTATGGATTATGCCCGGCCAAGTAGAGTTAAAAGATAGGCCTAGGCGGTGAAGTCGTAAAAGATGGTGACATCAAAATGGAGAAAGTATATTAAGTCATTCAAAGCTTTGGTAAGGGAGGCATGCCACTTTTGACACAAATCTTTAAATCAAAAATCAATGGCATTGCATGTGTAGCAGTAAATATTAGCTATACAATAATATGACTTTGATCGGCACTGCTGGTCCTGCTCTTATAATATAAACCTCAAAAGTATGCAGAGCCAGCATAAAGCCTAAAGCTTATAACTTCCTCTGGGATTCTCTCTCTCTCCATCTCCTCACTCACTGAAACCCAAAACACCATAAATACTCATCCAAAGATGTTTAGCACAAGCCCTGATCCTCCCCAGAAGAGTACTCTCCAAATTAAGCAGGATGACAAGTTCTTTTCCAGGCTTTTATCCAAGGAAAACTCCGTGGCCAATCCTTCTTTCAGGGTCTACTATGGTGGAGTCCCTGGTGCTGTCCCCTTCATGTGGGAATCCCAGCCTGGTACCCCAAAATATACATTCTCCGATACATCTCTTCCTCCTCTCACTCCTCCTCCCTCTTATTACGCCAAGTCCTGCTCTAAAACCATCAAGAAGCACTCAAGATCTAGTCTCATGCACGCATTGTTTCAGAAGATGATCAGTTTGAAGAAAATCGCTGTCACTTCACCTTCGTCATCATCTTTATCATCTTCGTTGTTCTCGTTGTCGACTTCGTCTATGTCGTATCAGAGGAGGAATGGATTTTCAACCCCGGGTTCATCGTTTGATTCAGGAGAAGATGATGAAGAAGCAGCAGCGATTGGATCACCAACTTCAACTCTGTGTTTTGCCATTGGGAAGGGGAGTATTGGTAAGCTTCGTGGATGCTACGGCTGGTGAACGTAAAGCCTTGTTATCAGATTTTGACCGCGGATCTGGCCAAGATATAGATTTTCTGGATGAGAATCTCTCTCTCGTTCTTGTTGATTTACATTTTAATCGTATCTAGGTATCTTAGTTCTTCTATGGTGCTTAAACTGCCAAAACGCCCAAACACTGTTGAATGCTATGGTAGCAAATCATGTAGTTTTGCAGGGAAAAAAAAAAGACAGTTATGTTTTTCTCAGATGTATCTTTCTGTAATCACCACCTAGCTTCTTCATCTGTTAATTCTTTTTTTTCCTCTCTCTCTTCTCCCGTTAAATACTTCTTTTCCCTCTTTTGTTAATAAGAGTACTACAATTACTCTCTGCATGTAAAGAGTAATCAGCCCAAAGGTGTACTTGCGGCTTAAATTGGCAAAAGTAGAAACTTATGAAACTTAATTTAGTAAGTCGCGTTCAAGGAAAACACTCTCAATAAACTCCTATCGTGATCATAAGAACCTCATTATGTTTATGGAGCAGAGAGAGAGCTCCAGTTACCCTCATAATCATCATTACCCTCGTTACATAATAATTATATCGGTCAACAACTACATTTTCTGATAGCTAGGTTGTCTCTCTAGCTTTCTTCCCCGATCAGTCAGAATCACTTTGTGAGTAATTAAGTTTGGATTTAATTCATGATTGTGAAGGAGAGAAAATTTTACTTGCAGGAGTAAACCTTGCTTGGCTGAGCTGCTTAAAGTTTCAACGAAAAGAATCATTAATTGGTAAATGTGAAGAGAAACAAGCTTTGATTAAAACATAGGGTTTGGCTGTATTAATTGATCCATGCGTATATGCTTAAGGACAGCTTACTACTAGACAAAGGAATATTGGAGCCTTAGCTCTTACTTTCTATTCAACAACGGGTTTTGACAGTTTTCATCTTACTTTTCTTTGGACATGTATTAGTACCGTACCCTACATTTACCTTCACCCCCAAGCATTGTCAATGAGAAATAGCACTCTTTGAAAGGATACTAGAGATTTTGTTACAGAGTTTACTCGCGTTTGAAAAGAACATAATCTTCGTGATGCAATGGGTGGTTGATTGCGCAGATCTCTCTTCCTCTCTTCCTCTCTCTCCCCTTGTTTGACTATTTATTACATAGAGGAAAGATGGATACAGGTTCCTATCTTGATATTTAATTTGGGTTTCTGATCTTTTTGGAATCTTTCGGCACTGCCTTCGACTAGAGTGTAGAAATTTTGTCGCATTTTGGAGGGGAGGAAACCTCGTGTTGGTTTCTAATTAGTCAGTAACCACATAAATTTTTTCACCTGCTTCAACCTTTTCATCAATATATGCACGTTTGTTGTGTGTATAAAGAGTCAATCACCATCTGTTGCATTCCCTTCTTTCATTTCACACTCGCCTAAAACAATAGTAGTTCCAAAATAGATTGGGGAAACCTAGCTTTTTACGTCCGTAACCTGCCAAGCTAAGGAAAATGCCACAATGAACTTAAGCAAAGAATGTTTTAAGGAAAAGCATGGTTTGCCCATGTATATATATATATATTATCAACTCTCTATAGGCTAAAAGCTCATATATTGAATTAGATAGAGAGAGCCTCTTTTCATTGTAAGACAATTAGACTTGAATGAGATGTAAGACAAAATGGTATGGCAAATTAAAGTGAGTCCAATACATTGATAATCTTTGTAGAAAGAGTAGGGTATTCCTTTTGTGACTGTATCTAAAGAAGTCAGCAAACACAAAAGACTATCCAAAGAAGATGAGAACAAAGAAAAATGTAGTAAAAGATATCTCATTCCTAGACCTTTCATTCAAAGCTAAGAAAAGAAAAAGTAAATAAGCGAGCCCAGAACAACCAACACTTATTCTTTACGCCAAGTTGTCGGCAGTTTTGCAGCTAGTGACCTGGGCTTGTCCACGGCGGATGCTTCCATGTGAGGGTGGGCCATTATCTGTATCGGATATTTTATACAGAAATAACTGCTTGTTCGGCTGATATACCTAGAATCCATTTTGTACAGGCTATATGGCCTTTTCTAATCAAGTTCAACAGTGTAGCTAGCTCTCTTCAGAAGCAGCTAATATCATCAATATTGGTACTTTCAGTGATTCAAGGCTGCTACAAAGCTCGCAGAGCAAGCTTGGCGTAGTACAAACAGCAACCTCTAATCATTTTTTCTATTTTGTTTTTCTTGAGAAGGCTAAAAGGGGATTTGGTATTCAAGGTGGAGGATTAAAACTTATTCTCAAACTAAAGCCTCTCTTATCTTCAAGACTGATAGCTCGAAACTTTGGGTGAAAGCATTTTTGGTATCATGATTATATTGTTTTGAATCATGAATGCCTCATGCTTTCAAAGCAAACGATAGTATTTAGCGTACATAGATAAGGCAAAGGAGAAGAAACGAGTTCGGCAAATTCGTCACTAAATTTGTTTCTCAATCTTTTAATTAACAACATACGTATGACGATTTAATACCTTGGCGTTTCACTACAAATGGCTTCAATTTTAGCGATGTGCATATTTTAGGAGTTTATTGCATTTCCTTTAGGGTAAATAGCATCTCCTTTTATAATTAAATAAGATGTAATCAACTTTCTATATATAACAGAGCATAACCTGTACGTTGCACTTAGAAAAAGTTTATATTTTGTGGAAAATAATGAAAATAGCATCCGTATTAGGGGCATTCATATGCTATAAAGTTCCAATTACCCACATCATATGCTATAAATTCGTTTCCCTAACTTTTTTGGAGATTGTTTAATGCAAGGAAATCAGTTTTATAATCAAGGGAAGTTAAGCAGCTGTCAGCATTTTTTGTTTGAAAGGCAGTTTTAGCATCAGCGCTAGTATGCCATTCCTAGTCTCAAATCTTTTTGTTTAAGACTTCTGTGGCATCAACCTTCAGATGAAACTGTAAATTTACACATCAATCTGCTCAAATAGACTTTGACAGAGACCTATCCTATCCTGGTTTGTCCAAGAGAAACTTCCAAGTATAAGAAACCAGCCTAAACTCTTGGAGATAACCATGATGCCATCAAAAAAATACACCAAAATAGCAGGATTCAGATTCTGCTAACCATATATCTTGTCAGTATTAACCTTCTATGCGCAGACGGTATAAAATATCTTCCCATCCTGATCAAATGCAGTGACTTCATGAATAGCATTTGCTAAATAATCAACATTCTTTGTAGTCACTCCGGCCATGCTGCCATTTGCCATATGAATAAAGTTTGGATCAGGTCGTATTACTACCATATCTGGGGACTGTTACATGGTCTAAATCTTCATGAATTAAACCAATGATGACATGATAACTATACCTTATGCGTCCATCATATGTCATGTATATATGAAAGTCCTTCGCAAGTCGATCCACCTCATCAGGAGTTAAGCCAGAGAAACAAAACATTCCAACCTGCAATTTTGAATATTTGATGACTTAAAATGCAAAATACATGTGACTATCTGTTGAAATACATTTTTCTCTACACTTGAAACAGCACCAAGGAAACATCTAATTCCATTACTGACCTGGTTAGTTATGTGTTGCCAATTGAGGGGAGAACCTAATTTCTCAAGAGCTTCCTTTAGAGTAGCTCTCATTCTTTGAACACGAGTTGCCATGTCCTTGTAACAGGTAGATATGATTAAAAGGTGCATCAGACCAATTGTCCTAATACATGTAATAATGAAAATTGAAGTAAAGAGACAGTGTAACAGGAAAGAGAAACTTGAAAAATATACCTTCACCTCTTTGAGCCAAATGGATTTAATGTCTGGATCACTCAAGATTTTGGTGACTGCTAGCATTCCATGAATAGGTGGACTGCCATATATTGTGTTAGCAATCTGCTGCAGCTGGCTCTTGATAGCAACTGCTTGGATTTTGTTGTCACAGAGAAGACTGAAACAATCATAAATGCCAGGTAAGATCATTGAAGAACAATAAGGACACAAGAGAATACAAAATCATTGTTGAAAACTTAAGCCCTTCTAATGTACAATTCATTACCATTGATATATTTGGTTACAATAAGCATCAACTGCTCTCTTTATTTATTAATTAGCAGACATGTTACAGCTTCTCTTGATTAATGGTAGTATACTCATACATGCTTATAAGCCCTAGCAAATCAGAATCTACAGTCTCAAGATTGACTAGGATGAATACCTATGAGTAGTAAGCCCTAATTTCTAATCAATTGAATCGCAGCATGATGATTTTTGGACTGTAATGAGTGGTCTCTATATGGAAACAAAGCACATTTGAATCCAATGGTACTCAGAGTATTAAAACACAGATAGAGAAAGATAAGCACATGCTGTGTACGAAGGTTAAGAAGTAAAAATATATACATCCAACTATAAACAAAAATGAAGAACATTTGCTGACCTGAGACAACCCACTCGGTGCCCATACAATGCCATGTTCTTTGCAAAAGATTGGGCACAACCTATTAGATGGCCATCGTCAAGGAAAATTCTAATTGCTCGGGCATCCCTCTCTAGATCTCCACTTGCAAAACCTTGATAAGCCATGTCAAAGAAGGGAAAATGGTTCTTTACCTAAAAATGAGTCAAGGAAAAATTATAAAAGCAGTAATGATATAAGAGACAAATGTAATATAACTGTCGCCATTACCTTGAACAGAGTTGAGATTTCTTGCCACTGCTCATCAATAGGGTCAACCCCAGTAGGGTTATGGGCACAAGGATGAAGTAAGAAGAAAGAACCATTGGGTGCATTCTACAAGAACCATCAAATAAAGTAAAATAAAAGCAGTCAATAATTGATTTCAGGTCATGGTTGAGACATTTAACAGTATTTCACAGATCTAGCATCCAAGTATGCAATATTGTAGTGTTGCATAGAATCCAAGCTAGTGGCAGCAAAAATGAAAATGTGTTTGCATAACTAGTAACTTTGTCCATTTAGACGTGCATTAAGCATTTAACATAGTCTTAACTTCTTCATTGTATGTGAATGTGTTTTGAATATGTATATATGTAGGTCAGCATATCACTTGCAATGTTCTGGAGAAGTTATAGCAAAAGAAAAAATTTCTCAGGGTAGCCCTTTCATGCTTGACTGGAAAAGGTTTGTCTCTGACTTTGCCGGAATGATACATAGGTGAGAAACATGCCAATGTGTAACTGATTGATGGTATTATGAATGTATGGGACATATTTTTGTTGAAAATATATTATAATTGCCCTGGAGTCCATTTGGGGACGGGGAAGGGGGTGGATCATTATACCTTGACATCATCCATGAGTGCCACAAAGTTTAAACCCTTGGAATCAGGATGGTAGTAGTGAAAGGTTCTTACTGGAACTTGAGCATCTCTCCAAATGTTGTGGTGACTGCAGAATGGGAATAAAGTATGATTTAAGCACAGGTACAGGGGGAGAACCATGCGAAGCAAAGGAACTTAAACCGCAAATAACTTTTGCATAATTCTCTTTGTAATAAACAATAAGAAATGAGAAATAATAAGATAACTTACTTGGACCAAGTTGGATCAGGCAAATATATTCTTGAATGAGGGTAGAATCGTCTCTGGAACTCAGCAAATAAACGACATGCACCAGTTCCAGAGAGAGCCTGAACTCCAGCAAACCTCCCTTCTTTTATAACATCCGAATCCTCTCCATAAACCAATTTTGCACTCTCCTCAACCAATTTTGAGCCAAGTGCAGCACATGTTGGCTCCCTGCAAATACATCTCAGGAGATTAGAAGACGTATAAAGACAATGAACTCATACTTTTCTGCCAAATGGTAAGAAAAGAATTTATATAAACTTAGGATGAAGAGCAAGTTTACCAACAATAAATTAGCAAGAACATTTCAAGAAAGGGTAGGAAGCTTTTTACTATCAATGTAGGATTTTGAAACCGAAGGTCAAGAAATTCAGGATATTTTCTAACAAAAGAACTGGAATTTTCGAACACTTAATGAGCTCAATCTGAAAAGTACAAAAGGAAAAAAGTTACTATATCAAAATCTCATTGCTAATGCAGCTTTGAACAGATGCATCAAATACTGAAGTCAGGGGCATTCAACGAAATTTGGCATCATTTCAATTTATTATAGAGATACCAATAAAAAATTAGCACCAATATCTGATAGGGAAGAACTAAAATTTTATTTAAGTTTCTAACATATGAGAATTAGATGAATGAGTAAAAAGAATCAATTATTTCAAGATTTAAGATGATAAGGAAGAGTAACCTTTTATATTTAAGTTCTAATAGAATTAAATCAAATATTGGGAAAAGAAAAAAAAAAGCAAACAAATTAAGAAACATGATGAAAATGAAACTCACAAGAAATTGGTAGCCGCAATCTTGCCTTCCGCTTCTCTAACGCATTGAAGCACGAGGGGTTTCCCATCATCATCCCTGTATGCTCCCTGAAAACTCCCAGAGTTATTCTTATTACTCCTACTAAATCTTTCTATAATGCCAAAAGGGGGACAAGAAAAAGAATTACCACTCCAAGATTAATCTTGTAAGGACAAGGGTCAGCAAGAAAAGCCTCAGTGACAGCATTGATGGGGTCCTTAGGAGCTGGAGTGACATGGTCCCACCATGACCGCCGAAGGGCCCTGACCCTGGTGGAAGTTGACATTCCTCTTCTCAGATATCTCAACATAATCATCATCAAGAATCGCGAAAAGCTGCCGCTGCTTTGGTTCTGTTGTGCTCAGGTAACTCCGAGTTGGCTTTAAATATACGAAGATGGTGGACTTTTTGAAAGAAAGAAAAGCAACGGTGTTCTTCCTCTTCCATGGTTTTATGTTTTGTTGAAAATGGGGGGAGCATTTGTCTCTGTTTTTTCAGTGGGCTTTCTGTTTTGTTCTTTGGTTTTCCTTTTTAGTGTTTCCTTTCTCCCGCTGTGGCCAACAGAATTGCTTAAACAGGTGCCAGTTTGACTCTTTCTTTTGACCGCCGCTGGGACTTCTTTGTTTTCCTAATTTCTCGAGGACAAAAAATCAAAAGAAAAATAAAATATTTTAATTGTGCTTGACACCCTAAAAGCCCACTTGATATTTTAGATCACAGCCTCCAAATGGGCTAACAGCTGCTGTGAAATGTCCTGTGAGGCTGATGGACTCTTCATCAATTACTTACAAGTACTTTGATTAATTAACTTGGTTCGACGATCAAACTTTTATATTCTGTAATTTAAATCTTATTAAATTACAATTTATAGATATTTATGCTGAACGTATCCTATAAATCCTAATTTCAATCACTTATTCTACTTTGCTTTGTGTTCTTCTTTGCACCATACATACATACATACATACATACATATAGACAATTTAGGAGTTGGGAAAGATTGTCTCCTAAGTACTGATTTCTTCTTCCACACATAGCCCATGTATTTATCATAGTAATGTAAAGAGGGCTGAGCATGAACATGCACATAAAACTAATGCATACCATATACTGAGAAGTCCTCATGATGACGCCATTGATGACGGACTTTGGCATTCTCTAACTCTGGAAATCATGCTTTAATTGTATCTAATGTCCACGGACACAGAATTGTGGATAAGAGAGAGCGAAAAGCAGAAACTCATCTACAGACTTTAGCTTTTCTTTTTTTGGGGAAATATAAACATGATCAGCCACGATCGAAATAATTTGATTTAAACTAATTTCGGAAAATAAAACTATAATATTATTTGGTTGTGTCTAACCAACTAGCTACCTTCAGTTTAACTCTAATATTAATAATAGTGAGATTATATGAGGAGACACAATAACTAAAATCAAGAGTTTTTTCTACACTTGACCTGAACAATTGTGAACTGAATACAACGAATCAAACAATTTTTTAAAGGTCCATAAAAGAGTCAAGACTTCTTATTCAACAACAAATACAAAGATCACCAATGCTTAATTTAAGAAAACAATATTGATTGAGAAATAGGAGTTGGAGAGCAGCAGAGCACAGCAGCTTCATCAGTTTACCTTCCTGCAGTTGACACGAATTTGTCCTTGCTTTCCGGTTAAGGGCTTAATGTTCCCCATCTTAATCATAGACTTAGCAAATCATCCCAGAAAGCGTCGGGGTTCAAGCAGTAAAACTTTACAAGTTTATCAGTTGAGCCACCGTTGAAAAGTGCCTGATCTGAGGTGAGTAGTCCCCTCTTCCACACCAAGTTTTTGATGTATGCAGTGTCAAAGCGTGCAGGCGTAGGGTCAAAAGGAGAGAGGTTAGTGTCGCCTCCGACACGTGGGCAAGTTGCTCTGCGCTCATTAGCAATTGTGGCATTGTAAATTCTGTTCCTAAAGATAGAACATTGTGACAGCCCAATGGTGTGGCCACCAGAGAGCTACAAGATCTCTTTGGTTCAGGCCCTGATTATTGAAGTTGTTGATCCATGCAGGGAGCTCCACGGATGCAGATGGAAGTGCAGTGTCTGCTAAGGTCCTGCTAGCTGTGGTCGAATCTCTCCTACCCAAATGAAGCTTCCATGACGGGCCTCCTAGCTGCAACCATGACCAGTTTTATTAGAAATGCATGTTATGAATTCAACTGACAAATTTCTGATAATGAAAATGAGTTTGACTTTACCGCAACTACAGAATCTCGAGCTGCAACAGCCAAGATATCTGCACAAGAAACGACCGGGCGTCCACAAAATCTGTATACTTCAGCCATAATTTGGTCTACCACTTCAAATCCTCTCACAGAATTAAAGTTTCCATGTGCATTTTTCTCGCTGTCCATAGTAGACGTAGAATCCGAAAGAAGTGAACCGTCACAACTCTGCAATAACATAATGCATGAAACTTAGAAAATACAACTTAATAAATCAATGAGAAAGATAAAAGGTTTGAATTGAATTTACGTACATTAACGAAGCAATCGTGGAAATGCAGACGAAGTAAAGAAGCTCCCTGCGGGCAGCAGCCTGCACTGTTTTCTTGATGGTTGGCAAAGCTTGGGGACAAACCTTGTCATAGACTTTGGGAGATCTTTGTGAAAGAGCCGTGGTTGCAATGGCCAACCGGACAAAGGCATGAAGAAGGAAATTAGTGTGCGAAGGCATGAGGAGTAACTAGACTTAAATTTACTTGGTTTCTATTGTGAGTATTGGAGTGGTGGGTGTCGGTATTTATAGGTACATAGTTAGAATTACTTTGAGCTGCATGATCATTAATTTTGGACTGGTTCTTAGGAGCTTTTGTTTACGCACTCAAAAGCCTTGCCCATTCAGGCAAGCAACGAGGAACATGCACCTCTTTTCGCAGTTTGAGAGACACGAGGCTGCCAAAATAATATATGACGTTGAACTCTGTATACTTTTTCCAAAAACATACGAAACGAGTTTAATGGCAGGCAGCAAAAGGTTGAAATTTGTATTTCAATCCTCACATAAAAACGATAATAATGAGCTCTCAAAGTTAACGGTACAGATCAGAAGAAAAGTTAAATATCGGTTCACTTGCTTTTCATGAATTATAAATTTTTTTAAAAAATTTCCTTTTGTTTACATTTTATACATTTTAAGTTAACTATCCGTGAATTTCATAAATATATAAATTTAAAATTTTATAAATAATTAAAAAATAAATACACATAAGTTATGGACACCCATAAGTTAGCACTCAAACTCAACAGTTTCGATGTCACCAGTTGGGAATCTAGATAAAGAATCAAATCATAAAAATAAAAACATGTGCTAATAAGAATATATTATTAATTTTTGAATTTTTTTTTTTGCAAATTGAGCTATTGGTGCCGCATAATTTTAAACTCAATTTTCTGCCTATTTTTTCTTTCTTCTAAAAGAGAGTATATATGGTAGGAAAGTGTATTTTGTTGATCTCAACACTAACGTGTCATTTCGAGTCTTATGCTTGTTTGCAAAAGACTCTCATGGCATAAACGTTGGTGGGGGAAACACAAGCTGTACAGTTTCCCAAAGGGCCTGCGTCCTATGCTTGTTTGCAAAAGACTCATGACAGAAAGGTTGGTGGGGGAAACAAAAACCGCACATTTTCCCAAGCGGCCTGCTACTCAATAGACAAGTAGCTTACCAGGACAAAACGTCAAAACACAAATCTACGCGTAGGGGAGCATTTAGCTCCACAGCCAAAGAAAGGCAGCCTGCACGAAGTTAAATGCACCACATAAACACAAGCCACAAGCGTCAAAACGAAAAGCTCGGACCGGCAAAAGAAGAAGCACCCCAAGAGACACCTAAGCAATCAAGGACATCAAGCCAGCACCTCAAAAAGCTACAGTCACATGCCTCCTCAACCACGGAGAGCATCACACCAATCCAGCAGAGAGAGAAGAAGAAAGCTAGACACCCCAACAAACACCAGGCACAAAGGATCATCACAACCTTAACCTTCAGGACACACCGACGACTTGGAACCTAGGCGATGAGCACAAGAGACTGAGAATCCCCAGCAGCACACAAGTGGAACATTAAACATTGTTGCACTTCGACACTATCAATCAAAAGAGGGACATCACAAAAGAAGGGACCTCTCAGAATATACAGCTACAGGAAAATGTTTCAAGACTTCCAGGCATTGATCAAAGAAGAGAAGCAAACCAGCGGAGCCAACTTTCTTCCGTCCTTTTGCGAGCGAGAAAAGAAAGCAGGAAGCACATACAAAAAGCCAGACAAAACAACAGCTGGACCAGGAAAAACAGAAAACAAATCCCATCTGAGCTGCTGAGAACCGATAGTCCAAGAGACATAAGAAGACAAACCAAGAGCGTCCAAAACAGTGATGAGCCAGAAATTCTCTTACAACCAAAGAATGAGACAACAAAGAGAGTCCTGGAGAAGGGTTGTCTCCCGCAAGTCACCATCAACATAAAACACTCAACGTAGAAACTCCAAGAAACATTTTTTTTTGTGAAAAGTGAGTTTTATGGAAAGCGCCAAAGCATGAATGCCATTACAAGTCTTAAACCAATTTGGTGAAAGACTCCTTATGGCATAAGAACAGCTTTGGAAGCGAGAAAAGCTGTGCATAAGCAACAAAAGATCCGCTTATCAGTCCTAACGAACCTAAACTACACAGCCTCAAAGGAAAAGCCTGAAACACCAGAACAAAAAAGTTCCAAAAACAAAAAGCAGGACTTATAAATCCATGGTCATCCAAGTCAAAGATCAGAAACAAGTTTGAAGAATCTTACAGCGCCTTCACAAAAACCAGCTAATCAAAAGACTTAGCAGTCCAGCAGCTCCAAAAGCCAGAATAAGCAAAGCAGCGACCACAAGCAGCAGACTTTGGCTGCTGAAATAGCAATGCATTTTATATCTTACCTAGATTTTTGTTTCACGACAAGTTGTACACATTGTATATCAACAGAAAATTAAGAGATGATAGTAACCGCCAATAAAAAAGTTATTACCTGTCATCATTGATCATCCCTATTCTCTTGATATGGAAGAACTGGGATGCTCTGTTCATTTCTAAAGAAATTACTAGGATCAACCTTGCTCTTAATCTGCACTAATCTATCGAAATTACCCTTAAAATACCTGATCCCATAAACTCTTCCCTCCGAGTAGACAGGCTTTCCATTGTAGCTGGTGCCCAAGTCAACATCTCTGTAGTTGAGATATGCTTCCCTTGGGTTCCTGGACACGAAAGGAGTCATGTAATCGTAAAGCTTCCTTGTCAAACCTATATGATGATTTGCTGCTTCAATTCCCGATTCATTCCAATTTGCTAAATACTGAATCTTCCATAGGTTTCCTGCTCTGTGGGGGAATGGAATTTTTGTTGATGGAATTTCCGCCATCTTTCCACCATAAGGATTAAAGAACATTTTTGGCACCTGCAGTTCAATCATTCTCTTCCAAATCCCCTCCAAACCAGCCTTGGGAATTGGTTCTTTCACATAATCTGATTTCCTCTTCAAGGAAACCAATGTTTGAGGAGTTCGATCCAGCAAAACATCGATCTTTGTCTCGATGGGTATGTCGGCCCAAAAAAGGACGGATCGAACCCAGCTAGTCTCAATGCAATCAGATTTACTTAAACCCAACTTGGGAAACCTCTCATTCATGATGGAAAGGAGTGTCTCAGAATCTCCAAGAAACAAGGAAATGAATGAAGCCCTTACTGTCTTTTCACCGCTTCGACTGCTGTTTACGACATCCAAGGCAAGTCTGATGAAGAGCTCTTCAGGCAACTTATCTGCAACGTGTTGCCATTGGTCAACAATGTCCGTTGCATTTTCTTCCAGTGTTCTTTCAACCTGAAACGAAGTGACTTTTTGCGGAACACGAACCAACTTAATTTTATATGCAAGAATGACACCGAAGCTCGCTCCTCCTCCTCCTCTAATGGCCCAAAAAAGTTCTTCACCCATAGATTTTCTGTCAAGAAGTCTGCCATTAGCATCGATAAACTGTGCATCGATAATGTTATCGGCAGAAACGCCGTACTTTCTCATCATATTACCATAGCCAGCTCCACTAAGGTGACCGCCAACACCAACTGTGGGGCAAACACCAGCTGGGAAGCCATGAATATTGCTCCTCTCAGCAATTCTGTAATAAACTTCACCAAGAGTTGCTCCTGTCTGAACCCAAGCAGTCTCATTTCCTATATCTACATCGACAGATCGAAGATTGAACATGTCTAGGACAAAGAATGGAACAGTAGATACGTAAGATAACCCCTCGTAGTCATGGCCTCCACTCCGAACTTTCATCTGAATATCTTGCTTTTTGGCACAAAGAACGGCAGCTTGGATGTGGGACTCGTGCGATGCAGTGAGAATAAGGAATGGCTTTGGGGTTGAGGTCTCATTGAATCGAAGGTTTCTAATGTAAGATTCCAAAACAGATGAATATGAGGAGGACTGAGGAGTGTAGATTGCTGCAGAGATGGGATGGGAACGGAGAGAATTCTCTAAGAGACATTGAAGAAATGTTTCCTGAGCTAAATCTAAAGTTGCCCTCCATAAAATAGATAGGAGAATGGTAGAAAGCGTTGTAACAACAGCCACTGGTCTTAAAATTCCCATATTCTGTTGAATAATGTGTATTGTTTAAGCAAGTATATATATGAAAAAGGTTTATGTCCTTCAGTTTCGATGGAGATCATAAGGAGTTCAGGTTAAGCAATAACTGGCCTTCGATAAATTTTATTGCATTCTCACAAAAATATTTGGCATTTAACCACATTTTTAAAGAATTCTTCACTACTTCAAATATAAAATATTCTAAAGGTAATATTCTTATATTAACAAGTAATGAATTGGAGAATTTAGTAAAATTTGTAAAAATTAAAAAAAAAATAAGATGAGAATTTAGAACAAGAAAAGAAAAGGGAATTCTCCAGATGGGAATTGTTGGTGGCTTGGATCTGAATCTGATGATCGAGAGAACACATAAAAACAAAGGACTGGGTGGGGCCACGGGCTCCGTAAGGAAGAACCGACGTAGGACCGAAGGCTGGGCAACTTGCCCCATCATTTGTTTGGAGGTCTCGATGTGCGAGCAATGGCTGGAATCGTATGTGCCGAAATGGCAATTTTTGAGGTGATAGGTGGACAAGGGAGAACGGCCTGAGTGGGCAAAGATATCACGAAAGCTGTGGTGGGAGGGATTGAATCAATCAATTCAAAGGGATTATGACCCCAAATTATTTTTTTTCCATATGATTAGATTGTGGAGTGTCCTACAAAGAGAAACAAACGAGAAAAATCAAAATACTCTTTCGTCTTTTTCTTCTTTATTTATCTTTTCAAAATGTTTCAAAATATTTTTTTTTTCAAATACCTAATATTTTTACTTTTTTACATTATAAATTTATTTTTTATGATTTTTTTATTTTTCTTATTAAAAAGTATTAGATATTTACATTATAAAAAACTTTCAAATTTTAATATAAAATACATTAAATTCAAATTTTATGTCTTAATCTTCTGAAAATAAAAAAAGACAAAAAAACGAACAGAGTATTTATCTATATGCTAACATATTATTATTAGCTTTACCCTTATGCTAGATTATTAAATATTAAAATTTTAGCATTTGAGTATTTGGATTAATTAATAAATATAATATTTTATATATTTTAAAAATTGAATTCAAATATTTTTATTTTTTTAAAATAAAAAACTAATTAATGATTGAGGACCCTCCATTCTATTAAAATTTAATAAAGGTAAATGTTTAATTTAATACTATTTTATTTGCTTGATGTGACATTGCAACATGACAAGATTTTGGAATGTACAACGAATCATTAAGAGTAATGATCGATGTGGACATAGCGTGGGTCCATTTCGTGCGAGAACAAACAATTTGTGCCCCAGCTCCTGTCCTATTCACCAACAAGTATCGCGTGGTTTCATTAAATAAATAAAGAAAATATCTTTTAGGTTGATCTGATTACTTCTCTAACTCTTCACTTAGGTTGTGTATTGTATTAGGATTGTTTTCAATATTTTTGAGAATATAACAAGAGAGAATGACATTCTCATCGTTTGTTGATATACTTTCAAAATGAAAGGTTATCTCCATAATTACTTAATTATGTGATTATTGAAAAAATATCTCTATTATAAAAGTTATGTTTTATAAATTAAAGGTTGTGCATATCCAAAGACAAAAGGTATTTTAATAAAATATTATTTCCTTAACAAAGAGACACTTACAAGTTTATATAGAAACTTGCTAGCAACCACTTTGAGATATGAAATGACTAAAAAATTTAGACAAAAGCATATAAATATTTTGAGTTCATATTGTTTACTAAAATATTTAAATTCTTTATAATCTACTTACTGCAAAAAGTAAGTTTATAAGGTCATGACAATTCTATAACTTTTAAGTCGTGTCTAGTAATCTAATTTTGTAATTGTAAGACGAAGTTAGATGTTAACTTTATTATATTTTCAAGGGTATTTGAACATTCCTTTTTGCATATCAAATGCTTTAGGCGAAATGATAGTTAAAGATAGTGACTATTATAGCACACATTGAGGTCAATTTTACAAGTTCTCTTTGAATTCTAACAACCCATTGTTCCAACAATTTTAAAGCTGATTTCCTTGTATTTGGAATTCAACTAAAATGGCTTCCTTAAAAGAGATGGTTACTAATATTGTCAAATTATATCGCTTTAAAGGAAGGAATTTTATCTGCTGGTATACAAAGGTTGTCTATGTTCTAACTACACCAAGACCAGAAGAAAATGAAGAAGAATCTATGAACTGGATTCGTTTAAGGCAAAAATGGGATAATGATGATTATATTTGCATGGAACACATTATTAATGAAGCGTCAAATGCATTGTTGGATGCGTATTAGAATGAGGTTAATACAAAATAACTTTGGGACGAGTTGAAGGCAAGATACATAGCTAAATATGCAAGTAGTAAGAAATTTCAAGAGTGACCATGGGGAATGGATGGTAACATACTTTGGCTTGTGTCTATTATGTTTATTTGGTCAATGGACAACATGGGGTCTAGCCCCATTTTGCTTGTTTTATTGGAAATTAAGGCCATGATAAGGTTTTCTTTTCTTTTTCCTAATGGACAGTCGACTAGTGTAATAAGCTTGGTGAACATGTAAGGTACAACTAATTGTAGAAAAAAAATTCTTTTCTTGCTCTGTAGAAAGGGTAAGAGAGAGATAAGCTTATTTAGCAATTAGGTTTCTTTGATAGTAGAATTGGGATTCTTATAGAGGAAATTTCACTATATTATTCCAATTGTTGTGAATCTTAAGCTTTGTGCTAAAATGTTTAAGATATTAAACTTTGTAAGTTTGCTTATTTCTTTTATAGTGGATTTTATTAGGTTTATCCCATGGTTTTTCCTTCTACATTGGAGGGTTTTCCATGTATATTTGATGTTATTTATTTTTTAGCTGATACGTACAATACTTGTCAATTTTTTTTTTATTAATTGGCTTGAATTTATTATCTTGTGGTCATCGTTGGCTTGATTTGTGCTATATGTTTACCATGGATATTATGGTATTGTGTTATTTATTGCTTGAGGCCCAACAATTGTTATTAGAGTATGTTACCACTTTAAATCATGAAGGGTGGTCCTTTCAAAAAAAAAATTCTTGAAAGGTGATTCGGGTTCCATGATGAAATTGAAAACTTGATATTAATCAATTTGGAAACCAATGATGGAAGATCATTTATGTTGTAAGGATTTGTTTGATCCGGTATGAGGTGATTTTGTTAAGCCAAAGGATATGTTTGGTGATGATTAAAAAAGGTTAGGCAAAAAGATGTTGGCCACCATTAGAAAATGAGTTTTTTTTTTTTTCATCATAGACCATTAGAAAATGGGTTGATATCACTTTTTTTTCATCATGTAGCAGAGGAGACAAATGCCCATAGTGTTTGGGTAAAGCTAACTGCACTATATAAGAAGATTGCCAAAAATAAAGCTTTTGCGGTTAAAAAACCTTTTAATTTGGAATACAAAGAGGGACAATCAATCGTTGATCACTTGAGTGACTTTTAAGTTTGGTGACTCAGCTTATTATTATGGAAATTAACCTAGATGATGAATCACAATCATTGTTTCTTCTGAGTTATTTGTCAGTTAGTTAGGAAACATTGGTTGTAACTATTAGTAATTTGGCTTTAAATGGCATGTTGACCTTAGGAATGGATAAGGACAATATGTTTAATGAAGAAGCAAGGTGAAAGGATATTGAATATGGGACTCATCAAGCTTTTGTCACAAAGAACAAGAGCAAAACTAAGAACATAGGCAAATACTTTAAAAGTCATAGTAAGTTCCAGAATCGGCCAAAGTCGAGGGGACTAGGTGACGTGCCACTATTTTGGCAAAGTTGGTTACATCAAGCAGAGTAAGATTTTGAGGCATGAGATAAAATATGGATAAAGGTAAGAAGAGTTCAAATGATAGCAATGTAGCAACCGTGAATTCTGATGATGATACAGTTACTTGGGTTTGCGGACATGGTGATTGCAACCATATTGATCACCAAGGTATTGAATGGATAGTTAACACTTGTGCAACATATCATATATTCCTAAAAAATGGTTCATGATTACAATGTAGGAGACTTTGGGCATACTAAAACGAGAAATAAAAATGTCGCAGATTATAGGAATTAGTGATACTGATGTGGAAATAAGTACTTGTTGAACGTTAACAGTGAAGGATGTGAGACATTCAAAATTAAGGGTGAACTTGCTAGCGGTGAATGTCCTTGAGAAGGAAAGATATAAGTTAGTAAAAAAAAAAAGGCAGATATGGAATCTTCTTAAGGTGTTTATACTAGTTGCAAAAGGAAAACTGTATTATTCCATGTACGACGCTTGGTTAAAATTATGCAGTGGTTAAATAAATGTAGTAAAGGATGATGCTTCAGTAAACTTTTCGCCAAGGAGGTTGGGAAACATGAGTGAGAAAAGGTTGCAAGTTTTTATGAAGCAATCCCTCAATCCTTCGGGCAAAGGTATGTCTTTAAATTCTTGTGATCTTGTTTATTTGGTAACTATCATCGAGGTTCTTTCCATACATTTTTTTTTTGCTAAACCACAATAAGATTTTATTGATTAAGATGAAGAGTGCATGAAAGAAGACCAAATGACCTTTCATGATTACACCTATGATAAATTATCAACAAATAAAAAGCAGTTCAAAATTTGACAATCAAAGGAACCTATTGACGTTACATACCATAAAAAACATATGGTTGAAGCAGTAAACATATGTAACAGTTAGCTACCACCACGCTGTGAACATAGACATCGCATCAACACCATATTTAGCTAGTGTATCCATAAATGAGTTACCTTCACACAAGGTGTGGACAATGGACACATTGCTAAGTGAATGCAACAGCACATCAATTTGATTAAAAATGGCCTATTTATCCCATGACCTTTTATCAACATTGTGAACCCAAGAAACAACAATCTGAGAGTCAGATTCGATAGTGAGTTTAGCAGTACTTGCCAAGGGTGATGCATCAAAAAAGGAAGACTTGTTTGATGGCCATAATTTCTGGGCAATTGGAATCTTGAACACCTAAAGGACAAAAAAGGATTCCAAGCACATATATTTCAGAGTCCCTTAGGACATCACCGCATCCAACCGGCCCCGGTTTTCCTTGAGTTGAGCCATCGACATTAAATTTAGATTCACCTTCTAGGGGTGTTTGCCATGACCTATGAAGTCTAAAATGGAGTGGTTCATGCCTTAAACCTATAACCCAAGGTTTTGTCCACCACCCAATTTCATCTAATGCTTCTATCCCTTCATGAGCTTGTATCCAAAATAACAAGCATATTTTGGTGATGAACAGAATCTCAGGATTCTCTTATAGCTTGCCGATAAAAATAGTTTCATTTCTTGCTAGCCATAAGGACCGTAGAGTTGCCTCGCATACCATTCTCCAACTATATATAAATGGGCTCACTATATAGCTTTTGAGCCAAATACGAATATGCTCACTGACAGAGTTTGTGAAACCCATAATTACCCTTATCAACTAAGAACAAGAGACCACACAAGCGAACTAAATTTACAGGATAGTAAAATATTCGAGCAAGTTTCCTCAACCTCATTACACCAAGGGCATATTAACTGATTTTCCTCAAAAGGGACTCCTCTAGATTTGAGAAATGCTTTGTTAAGAATAATGGTTAGAATTGCCAACCATACAAAGCATTGCACCTTAAGAGGAATGGGAATTTTCTAGGTGAGAGAAAACCATACCGAGCAACTACAATTCCTCAAGTTAAGCGGGGCGCAGAATGATTTGATTGAGTAATGTCCATTTGGGTCATCCTTCCACACAAGTTTATCCTTTTTATTTGAAAATAATGTCATTGTGAAAAGTTTGGCTGAAAGCTTGTTATCTATCATTTTCCCAAAAATATAATTAACGTCGAAAGGAAATAGACCAAGAATCATATCTCCAGTGATCTATTACTCTAACTTCCTTATCCACTACAAAAGAGAAGAGTCGAGAGTATTTGGAAGCTTAAAGAAGGTCATCAAGTAGCCATTTGTCAAGCCAAAAGTAAACTTCAGTGCCATTACCAATAGACCATATACAAGCATCGAAGCCAATAAGATTTTGGACATCACTGGTGGTTGGCAGATTGATTATATTTCGCCATATTGTGGACATTCCCCACTAGTTGCATACCGAGGAAGTCATTTCGGTTTTCCTTCTCAATATTTTTTCAAAATCAGATGCCCTCCATAAAGTGTCCTCTTCCACCATAACACCACCACCATAAACCTCTTAGGATTACACACCATACTCCATTTAACCTTTGAGATAATTGTTTTATCAATCCCTTTTTCCCACAGAAATGATTGCCAAAGCTGCTCAAGTTTTGCAATAACACCTTTTAGAGCTTAAAAATAGATAAATAATTAAGAGGAAAAGAATTAAACACTGAATCTATAAGAGCTAACCTTTTTTAAAAGAACGATAATTTCATTCTCAGATAGCCAACTGTGATATGAATTTAGTAATACTTGGCTCCCATGTTGCTAAGCTTCTCGGGTTTGCCTTGCGAGGTAGCCCAAGATAGGTGAAAGGTAGAGTACCTACATTGCAACACATAATATTCACCATATTGATTGCAACAAAGTTCTCAACTCCCATTGGATAGACATAAGAATTCCCAAAGTTGATACTAACGCTTAAAAGAAGCTCAAAGCAATGCAAAAGGCATTTAATGCTTAGAGCATTGTTTGTACTTAGCTCCAAGAATATAACTATGTTGTCAGCGAACTGAAGATGTGAGATCGTGAGGCTTAATCTTGTTAAGGTGATCCCATGAAAGTATTGCATTTGCTTAGCCCTTGCAAAAAAAGATGGAGGGTCTCAACTTCCATGATGAAGAGGAATAGAGAAAGTGAGTCATTTTGCCTCAAGCCACACATTATTGAAAATTCTGGTGTGACTGACTACTTAAGAAGGACTGACACCCTGACTGTAGAGATGTATTCATGAATCCACTACCTCCATTAGACCTAAAACCCATATACTTCATAGCCATAAGTAGAAAGTCCTAGTTGACACAATCAAAAACTTTCTCGAAGTCGAGCTTCAATACCACTCCTTTTTTATTATAAAACTTGTTCTTTACACTGTGGATAATTTCATTTGCAAGCATAATACTGTAGACACCTACACCCCTGAATCCTAAATAAAAATAATAATAAATAATAAATAAAATAAATAAATCTCTTCTAAAAAAAAACTAAAACTAACGGGTTTCAGTATGCCTAACTTTTTTCTCCTATAGTCCATTGATCAGATGTTCAGGCATACGGCTACCTTATTGCTTTTCTAATCATCGTCTCTTTGATACTTCAGAAATAACCTACACAGGACATTTAATACCCCTTGGGCAGTCGAGTTTGGGTCACCTCCGACTACCACCCCTAGGTTGTCTTTTACCTAAAGCCTCTCACCTATGAAATTATGCTTAGAAGAGCATGATTATTGATATGTACCTGGGTAGATTAAGTACTAGGCTTAAATTGGTGTTAGATGGGCTAGCCTTACCATCATACGGTAAGCATCTCCATTCATTTGGGTCAGGCGTGTTCGAGTCTACAAAGTCAAATATTGGATTAATGTGTTCATTAACTTGGGCTATTTGCATATCTTTGTCCAAAAATTTTTTTTTTCGACCCAGCATGAATGTCATCCTTATCTTCAGATGGCTCCTCGAAAATGGATGAATTAGAAGATGATGAGCAATCTTCCCAACGTGACCAACCTAGTGATTCAAGGAAACTATCAAGCTCAAATTCCTGTACTCTTAGTATGCATACACAACTGCTCATTACTAGATGAACAACTTCTCTAATCCTGTGATTAGCATTGGTGGTTATCAGCAAAGAGGCTTTCTCAAATGAATGCCATTTTAATGTCTCCTTTTCTCAAATGACTGACGTTTTAATGTCTCCTTTCTTATATAGACTGAATCACCTCATAACATTGCAATATTGTGGAAGGTATGTTTGTTCTAAGTGTGTAACAGGACTTCAACCATGAGAGCCGACACATCCGAAGAGGGCTACTAAAGCTAACACTCCAAGGCTTAATGTTCTCAAACCAATCAGACAATTATTTCCACCCATTCTTTTTTCCTTTTAAATACAATGATTCCTTTTTGAAGGATATGAAATAATGGAGGCCCAAAAGCCCTCTAACACTAATCTCTTTATACCCCTTTTGTTTCAGCTAACGAACAATTATTTCTTGTTCTAAGGAATTTCGTTTAACACCTATTAAAAACTTCTCCAACCAATGAAGATTCTCATTTTCAATGAAACCATGACAAAGTTTATAGCTTTCGATGTTTGATGGTGGTGGAAGAGAGGTATTACCTGCCTAGTTATCATTAAGAGCATCGCCAGTTAGGGCCTGAAGGTAAGTTGTTTAATGCTTTTTTCCATACATGTTCTCACATGAAAGAAAATATATTAAAATTAATTCACTTTAACATGTGTGGTGATACTTTGTTACTTTTTTTCATATTGCTTTGTGAAAAACTTGGGTGTCTTATTAAAAACAAAAGTCAAGGACTGTGATATTTTCAAAAATTTCATGTCACGGTGGAAAGGATGAGAAAATTGTCTTTGTACTAACTATGGTGGTGAGTACACTTCTAATGACCTTGAGGATTATTGTTCAAAGCATAGGATATGGCATGAGAAGAGATAACTAAAACACCTCAACACAATGGTGTAGTTAAAAGGATGAACTATACCATTATGGAGAAAGTTAGATGCATGTTAAGGATGCTTAAATTACAAAGTCATTTTGGGGTGATGCGGTTAGCACAACTTGCTACCTAATCAATAGATCACCATTAGTTCTTTTGGGCTTTGACATTGCAAAAAGGGTGTGGATAGAAAAAGCTTCATTTCACACTTAAAGGTCTTTAAGTGTAAAACATTTAAGTATGTACCTAAAGAGTAAACGCCAAAGCTTGATAGTAAAGTCACTTTGTGTGTGCTTATTGGTTATGATGATGAAGAACTTAGTTACAGGTTATGGGATCTAGAGAAGAAAAAATTGGTTAGTATTCAACTTTCAACCACAATAATTTTTACTTTTTTATTTGAATTTTATTAAATTAGAATTTATAGATATTTATTTATTAGGGTTTCTAAACATATAAGTACATAATCTCATATGCTAGTATCATTTAGCTTAGCTCAAGGGATATATATATATATATATATATATGTATATGAAGAAATTGTGAGGAATAGCCAATCTCATAAAGCCATTTCAAAAATAGCCCTTAATAAAATTAATTGTTTTTATCCAATTTTTATCATAACTTGACAAAAATGCCCTTAAAATTATTTTAGACAAATTAAATGCTCTCAATTTCTCTCTCTCTCATCATTCGTCTGTTGTGCTTCCTATTTGTCTCCCTTACTATCTAGCTTTCTTTGATTTTACTACAATCACCATCTCTTTCTATCTATCTTTCACCATGTCGTCATATTGTTGTCGATCTAAAGATCAAAGAGCATGACATGTCAAGTAACAACTTGTTTTTGTGTTTATTGGTTTATCTTCACAAAACCCTATTTCTGTCTATCTCTCGCCATCTCGCTATATCATCATCAATTCACAGGCCAAATAGCATGTCATGGTGAGTAACAACATGTTTTTGAATTTATTGATGTTGAGTTTTTTATTGATTTAAGTATAGTAGAACATGCCTTGGCATGTAACATCAATAAAAAGAAAGAAGCTTTGGTGTGTAACATCTAGTGTTGAAGCTTTGGTCTTAGCTTGTAACATCTAGTGTTGAAGTTTTGACCTTGGTGTGTAGCATTTACTACTGAAGCTTTGGTGTATAATATCTTCTACTGAAGTGAGTAACATTTGTTTAGGCTTGTAGTGTTATTTTGTTTTTCTTTTCTATTATTTTTAGTTATTGTAAAGCACAGTAAATTAAGTTTTTGGTTATGCACTCCACCAATGTTTTGAGATTTTTTGTTTTTCGAGGCTGCATCTGCGGGTTAGTAGTTTTTGATATTTTATACTATATATATATCTAAAAAAATCTGAATGAAGGTGAGAGAAAGTTTTTTCCTCTAAATCCCTTACTTTATTCATCTTTTTTTTAAAATTTTTTTTTCAAAGTTCTTGTTTTTCTACAAAATTTTCTTGAAAAATTAATAATTGGTTTACATTCATAAAACCCAAAAGTTGATGGTTTGAAGTTATAAGTGAAATGAAATCTGTAAATTAGAACATTGCCCAGAATTGTTACATGCTATGTTTGTATGGAACAACTCTAATACACTTGGCATGTAGCAAATCTATTGAATATAGCATGACATGTAACAGCTTGTTTTTGTACATGTTTACATGCAACAACATTTTTTTTTTCAAAATAACGTGCATTAAAATTTTTTTATATATAATGCATGACAATAGTTTTTGAACATGGTGTGTAACTTGCTCTTTTGTATTTCACTAGAACATAAACTCTTAGAGTTAAAATAATTTTTTTTTCAACATGACGTGTAACAATATTTTTTTAACACCGTACACTTGAATATGAAAATATTTCATAATAATTTTTTTTTCAACATGACGTGTAACAATATTTTTTTTAACACCGTACACTTGAATATGAAAAGATTTCATTAAAGATAATTTTATCTAAAAATCTTTTCTATTGATTAAAAACCATTAAAATTAAAAAAATATTATTTTTAGAAACACTCTATCTTTGAAAGTTGAAAAAAATCGTTCCTCTCTCTCTCTCTCTCTATATATATATATATTTGTCTGCAGTGGCTGAGTATATAGCTGCCACTTCAGCAGTAAACAAGGCTTTATGGTTGAGGAAGGTGCTAAATGATTTGGGTTTTGCTCAAACAGGAGGAATAGTGCTCAAAGTAGACAATCAGTCAGCAATAGCAATTTCTAAAAACCGAACACAACATGGAAGAACAAATCACATCACAATGAAATTCCACGCTACCCGTGATGCAGTAAAAAAAGATGAGATTGTTTTTATTAATAGTACGGTGACAACACGTTAAGTAGTTGACAATGTAATATACACTTAACAAAATCAAGAGAGATTTTTTTACACTTGAACTGAACAATTGTGAACTGAAAACAACGAATCAAACAAATTTCTTAAGGTCCATAGAAGAGTTAAGACCTCTTATTGAACAACAAGTACGGAAGATTACCGATGCTTAATTTAAGAAAAAAAAATTGAAGAGAAATTGGAGTTGGAGAGCAACGAAGCACAAACAGCTTCATCAGTTTACCTTCCTGCAGTTGACCCGAATTTGTCCTTGCTTTCCGGTCAAAGGCTTAATGTTCCCCATCTTAATCATAGACTTAGCGAAATCATCCCCGAATGCATCAGGATTCAAGCTGTAAGTCTTAACAAGTTTATCAGTTGAGCCACCGCTGAAAAGCGCCTGATCTGAGGTGAGTAGTCCCCTCTTCTTCACCAAGTTCTTGAAGTATGCAGTGTCAAAGCGGGCAGGCGTTGGGTCCAAAGGAGCGAGGTTAGTGTCGCCTCCGACACGAGGGCAAGTTGCGCTTCGCTCTTTAGCAAAGGCAGGGTCAATATTTGTGGCATTGTAAATTCTGTTCCTAAAGAGAAAACATTGTGACAGCCCAATGGTGTGGCCCCCAGAGAGAGCTACAAGATCTCTTTGGTTCAGGCCCTGATTCTTGAAGTTGTTGATCAATGCAGGGAGGTCCATGGATGCAGATGGAAGTACAGCGTCTGCTAGGGTCCTGCTAGCTGTGGTTGAATCTCTCCTACCCAAACGAACCTTCCATGATGGGCCTCCTAACTGCAACCATGGCAAATTTTATTAGAAATGCTTGTTATAAATTCAACGGACAAATTTCTGATAGTGAAAATGAGTTTGACTTTTAACCCGCCCAATCATCGAACCAGCAGTCGCTCTGAGGCCTCAGCACGGCCCAAAGATATCTGCACAAGAACAACCGGGCGTCCACAAACTGTGTACCACTCAGCCTTAATTTGGTCTACCACTTCAAATCCTCTCACAGAATTAAAATTTCCACGTGCATTTTTCTCGCTTTCCATATTAGATGTAGAATCCAAAAGAAGCGAACCGTCACAACCCTGAAATAACATAATGCATGAAACTTAGAAAATACAACATAATTAATGAATGACAAAGATAAAAGGTTTGAATTGAATGTACGAACATTAACGAAGCAGTCGTGGAAATGCAGACGAAGTAAAGACGCTCCCATTCGCCGCTCCCTGTGGACAGCAGCCTGCACTATTTTCTGGATGGCCGGCAAAGCTTGGGGACAAACCTTGTCATAGAATTTGGGAGATAAGGAAAAAGCC
>NW_018397264.1:761788-780411 GCF_002168275.2 Theobroma umbraticum
GAAAGCATGAAGAAGGAAGTTAGTGTGTGAAGCCATGAGGAGTAACTAGACTTAAATTTGCTTAATTTCTGTTTGAGGTTTCTGCTGTGACTCTTGGGGGTGGTGGGTGTCGATATTTATAGGTGGAGAGTTAGGGATTATTTTGAACAGCATGGATTTGCTAGTTTTGGACTTTTGCAAATTATTGGACTGGTTCTTAGGAGCTTTTGTTTACTAGCTCAAATGGCTTGGCCATTCAGGCAAGCAACTAGGAACATTCACCTCGTTTTGCAGTACTTGCAACTACTGACTACAGGAAGATTTCTCCTTAAGGCACGTGCTAAATACTTCATTACGTGGTTGGAGGCTTCAGGCTTGGCCACTGGCGGCTTGCGGAGTTCCGCTTTGCTGACATTTTTCCTTTGTTTTCTGAACTTTAGGACAAACTTTTTAGTTATTTGCTTGTTCGTTAATCTTAGGAGCTTTTGTTTACTAGCTCAAATGGCTTAGCCATTCAGGCAAGCAACGAGGAACATTCACCTCTTTTTACGTCATAAATCAGGCTGCCAAAATTATGAATAAATATTGGAACGTGAATATGGACAGAAATTAACGCTGAAATTTGGAGTTCAAGTCTACACATAAAAGATGCTAATCAACGTTTAGCCGACAGACAAGCATAGCGCTCACGGCATTTTTTTTTTCTTTTCTTTTGAAAAGCAGGATATGTACATTAATCAAAGAGAAAGACGAAAATGGGACAAAAGAGGGGAAGAAGTGGTTAACAAAAAGAATACCACTTTAGTCCCCGATATACGCTACCAGTCCTGCTCAATAGCTGGCGGGACAGAAGACAAAAACGAACCTATACAAAGAGGAGGCCCATTCAACATACATCCAATCACATGCCGAGAGAAAGGGGGAAAGAAACTCACGGCCAACATTACAAAAAGCAGCAGAAAAATGACTCAAGACAGAAGAACATAACATAAGTAGGAACCCAAACGCACGCCCAAAAGACAAGCTAATTATTCACATGAATTCAGAGCATAGGCTCTGAGAGCTCACGGTATTTTAAAGAAAGGCTAATGTTCTAGCTACTCTCCATCGAAAATAAAAGGTTTTACAAACAATATTATACATGCTTTTTAATCGTAATTAAAAAATCAAAATTAATTGTACATTTATAAGTATTTGAAAAATGTATATAATACACAACAAACAAACAAAAAAAATAGAAAAAAAAATTATTTAGGGTGATTTTACCCTTTAAATAATGGTGTACATATATTTATGGACTGCATAAATATAAACGATTAGCAAGTAATATAAACAATTCATATTGAATATTAACTTAATTCCATAAATTAAGTGAGATATAATTCAAACTATTGTCTTTTCATGTTCGATGCTAGTTATTAAAAGTCAAATATGTTTCTTTGAGCTATCATCAATATCTTTTTGAGTGGCAGTTATGTTGTAATTGTACAAGTTTTTTTATCCAAACCGACTTTTAATTCATAAGAGTTTTTGGCCAGTCAAACGAGTTTAGTAAAATTATTTTTTTTAAAAAAAAGTCAAATATGTTTCATATTAGAAAAAATCATATATCTCATGGCTGCATCCATCATTCTTTTTTTGGGGGATGCACCCTTCATTGATTTGTTTAATTGTTTGAAATAATGGGTAAAGTTTTAACTAATAAGATTTTACTCTAACATTAAAAACTTAGATCAAGAGTAATTGAAAAGCTCTAAATTCAAATTAATATATCCTTTCATCTTGTTTACATGTGTAATCTAAAACTGTTTCCCCTTTACCTCTTCCTATACGAAATACATTTTGAGAACCACTCTACTTGACTATAGGAAGATTTCTGGCTAGTTACCTAAAGCATGCGTTTGGAGGCTTCAGGTTTGGCCGCTGGCGGCTAGCCAAGTTGCGCTTTTCTGACCGTCTTCATTACGTTTTATTAGCTTGTTCATTAATTTCTGTTACTTATTCGACTTTGCTTTGAGTTCTTCTTTGCAACATATGAATATAATTTAGGATTTGAAAAGATAGTCTTATTTATCAATTTTATCTTCTGCACATGTTTATACATGGTAACGCACACAGGGCGAAACAGGAACCTCAACCCAAATGACCACCAAACTTGTACAACAAAATGCCAATCTGTGTCATATGCAGCGCAACAATGAAGTCAAATGGTGAGAATTGAAAATTAATAAAGAATAAATAGCATGATGAGAATTAAAAATTGATATTTATTAGGCACAAAATTACAGAAGTGAAAAAATATGTCATTTTATTAATTATCTTAAGTTTTACATATTTTTAGCAAAAATAAGAGAAAATAGATATTTATTAGGTACTTAATTTAAAGAGAGAGAAAAGATAAGATATTTCATTAATTATCTTAATTTTTATATATTTTTAATATAATTAATTATATTATTATAAAATTATAATTTCTCTGAAAAATTGAGCTGAAAGCAAAGACTTTGGTAGCTTTATACTATAGTCAGCCCCATTTCCATCGTATGGATGTAAATTTTGCTATTTAACCCAAGGCATTGGTTGAGTCACTCTTAATAATCAAGTATTGCAATGTAGTCCATTTGTATTAAAATCCAACGCTTTCACCACCCTTGTCTCATCTCTGAGGGTCCTCTAACACCTGCTTTCTCCTATTTACTTTTTTTTTTTTGGAGTGATTCTCCTATTCACTTTTAGAAAACCCATTCAGGTTAAACTTCATCAAACCCAGTGATGGGGATGACCACGGCTTTGCTCCTTTGCGGTTCATTAGCCATGCTAGGGTGCAAAATGATGTCTGTGATTACATAATTCGCTTTGGGACACTAAGCGTTATGATGCTCAGTCGCAAGCTTATCTATAAAATTAGTTCGTTCCTAGCCGAAGAAATAATATGACAAAATTCTGGTGCTCCTATCACTCTCAACCATCCGTCTTGTTATCAATTTCTGATCAAATTCCACAAGTCTGTTCTCATATTTGCAACTATCTCTTAGCAGGTCAAGAGTTGAATTTTCAGATTCCAACTTCCTTACGTTTGTGCCTATTCAGATTCCAACTTATCTACTATTTATAAGTAAAAGTTAAATAAAACTTTTTTAAAAAAATTTAAAAAAAAACTTTGAAAAAAAGCTCTATATGAATTTTCTCTTCTCTTCTTTTTTTTTTTTAAATCAAGCTAGATTTTTAAGAAATTTTTTTTCTTATTTAAAAAATATCCTCATCTATTAAAAATAATCTCAACATTATCCGTTTCTATTTTTATGTGATTTATTATTAATTATAAACTTCATATTATATAAAAATACACTTTATATTTTTAAAATTTTTTTTAAATAAATAAAAAATAAAATTAACTTTTTATCATGAATAAAGAAATTCGTGATTAATAAGTTATTTTTAATCAAAATTAGAATTTATATAAATTATTCTACCAAACAACTTATTTATAAAAAATTTATAAAAATAAATTTACCAAACATATTTAACTTAATTTTAAAAATTATTATTTTTTATAAAAACTTCATAATAACTCTTAAATTAAAAAAATAAATAAAAAAACACGTAATTTTGACCATTGTCAAAAGTTACCTTTCGCCAATTTTGAATTGTTGGCTCCACCTTTTTCAGTCTAATTCCAAATCCCACATTGTCTCACTTCCTTGTTTTCACTCCATGCCATTTTATTATCTCAATGAAACTCTTGTTTTGAAATCTATGATTAAAAAATCTAAATGGTTGGATCCCCAATCAATGCCCGTGACGTAGAACGTTAACAAATAATTTCTTGGAGTAAGCTGAGCGTAAAAAACCAAAATAAAAAGGCCAAAAGTCATAAATGGATATATTCATAATTTTAATATTTTTCTTATTTAGTTATGAGTCTTACATAAGAATTATAGGTATAACAGAATTTCTTTTTTATTTACTTGTATTAGGATTTTAGGATAGTCATGGTCTAATTAAGAATAAAACATTTATTTTATTTAAATCTCTTGTTAATTATTCTAGTTGTACTAGACAATCAGAGGTAGAATTTCATTAGGACTTGGGCCTATAATATTATAAGTAGGACCTTTAGGCTTAGTTTTTGAATCATCGAATAATATTCTAAGTTCTTCTCTCAAAACTTGAGTTTAAAGGTTCAATATTTGAAACTTGGTTATTAACCTTAAAGGCCTAGTCAAGTGCTAGCCTTTAGTTTCATGCTAACTCACTGCATCAGTTGGTATCAAAGCAGGAAAAACTCATCTAATCTAATGGCAAGTGACCCAGTTATGGTAGGCGGTGGTTCTCATGGCAAAGATTAGGGAACTGAAACCTTTTGATCTACAGTGCAAGATCAAAAGGTGGTGTTGAGGGCTTTGGAGCAATGAATGGATCTCAGATTCCAACTTTTGGAACGATGCTTTGAAGAAATTGCAGATCAACTTGATGCTCTAAACGTAGATGGTAACAGAAATTGAAATGATGAGAGGCCACGTACGGGAAATGATGTAGCTCTCGGACAACCTATCGACAGACCTGTTCCTACAAACGGGCGTAGACAACAGGTGTACATGGAAGATTCAGAAAAGGAGGATGATTATGTTGCAAAAAGATATGCTGGATATGGAAAGAATGATTATGGTGACAAAGATACTCGTGATTTCAAATTAAAGGTAGATATTCCTTACTTTAATGGGAGTCTGAATATTGAAGATTTTTTAGATTGGATTGCGAAAATAGAAAGATTTTTCGAATATATGGAGATTCTCAAAAGAAAAAGGGTAAGACTTGTCGCTTGTAGATTGAAAGGTGGGCTTCTGCATGGTAGGAAAGGTTACAGTCTAGAAGGAATCGTGAGAAGAAAGCACTAGTTAGAACTTGATATAGGATGAAGCAGTGGTTACAGAAAGATTTTCTTCCTCCTAGATTTTATTCCAACAATACCAGAGGTGCCATAAAGGTCAAAAAATAGTACATGAATATACTGCAGAATTTATAAGACTAGTAGAGACGATTGATCTAAGGGAGACTGAAGGGCAACAAGTTGCCAAGTATCTTAAATTGTTGAAGCTAGTTATTAAAAACACGATAGGGGTACAAGTATTACGAAATTTATCTTAAGCACGGAATATTGCCGTAAAGGCTGAATTGATGTTATGGGAAAAAAATAGACTTGATTATTCTCGCAAAAGTTATAGTGGGGATAATTATAGAGCATCCAACGACAAGAATAAATCAGTTCATGATAGTTCTGCACGCAATGATTAGCACAAAAAAGAGAAAGCAGCTGAAAAGTAAAAAGTGATAGATGGGAATAAAGGGCACAAAGCTGGAAATCTTTATGCTAAACCAAATCCAAGGAAGTGTTTCAAATGCAATCAACCTGATCATAGATCCAGTGACTGTTCTCTCAAAAAAGCCGTCCATGTGGTGGAACGAGAAGAAGAAGATGATGACATTTGTTGTGGTCCAAATAGGAATAATGACGAGTATGAAGATGATGCTGATGGCCAGAACTATGTGGTGAGAAGAATGATGTTGTCTCCAAAACAAGAGGATAATACTCAACAACGTCAATTATTTTGAATCTGGTGCACCATCACTAACCATTTATTTGACGTGATTATTGATAATGGTAGTTGCAAAAATATTATTGGTAAGGATGCTATGGAAAGTTTGGGATTTAAAGCAGAGAAACACCCTAATCCATACACTATTGGCTAGATTAAAATAGTAGAGAAGATTTATGTAACAGAACGATGTAAGGTGCCTTTTTCCATTAGTAAATATAGGGATGAGGTATATTTTGATATTGTGGATATGGATGCTTGTCACCTATTATTTTGTAGACCTTGGCAATTTTATGTTACAGTGCAGCAAGATGGAAGAGAAAACACTTACAAATTGAAAAAAGATGGTAGAAAGGTTACTTTATTACTAATGAAAGGAAGTGCTAAAACCAAAGCTTCTAAAGTGGAAGGGCGTACTTTCTTTACCTTTACTTATTCGAAGAATGAGATAGAGACTACTTTCAAGGAGTTAAAAAAGGTGTATGCTCTAATTGTGAAATGGGTGTTGTCAATTGAAAAGGATTAGAAAATAGTAGAGCTTCTAGAAGTAGTCAAACCATTACTAGCATAATTTAGTGAGATGATGCCAAACGATCTATCTGATGGTTTACCACCCATAAAAGATATCTAGCACCATATTGACTTAATTCCTGGTGTTAGTTTGCCAAACTTGCCTCATTATAGGATGAGCCCAAAGAAGAGTGAGATTCTTAAGGAAAAAGTGGAGGAATTATTGCGTAAAGGATATATCCAAGAGAGTATGATTCCATGTGCAGTTCCCACCTTATTAACCCTAAAAAAATATGAGAGTTGGAGGATATGTGTGGATAACCGAGCCATCAACAGAATTACTATTGGATACAAGTTCCCAATTCCTAGGCTAGATGACATACTTGATAAGGTACATGGGGCTAAGGTGTTTGCAAAAATTGATCTTCATAGTGGATACCACTAGATTCGAATTAGACTTGGTGATAAGTGAAAAATAACTTTTAAAACAAAGGAAAGGCTGTATGAGTGGCTCATGATGCCATTCGGGTTGACCAACGTGCCTAGTACCTTTATGCAATTGATGAATCAAGTACTTAAATTTTTTATTGAAAAATTCATGGTGGTTTTTTTTGATGAAATCCTAATTTATAGTAGATCAGAAAAAGAGTACCTTTTGCACTTGCATGAAGTATTAACGGTCTTACAAAAAAATAAGTTGTATGTGAACTTGAAGAAATGCAGCTTTATCACAAATAAGTTATTATTCCTAGGCTATGTAATCAGTCCAGATGGAATTCAGGTGGATGAAAAGAAGATTCAAGTTATTAAAGAATGGCCTATCCCAAAAACAATAAAAGAAGTCAAAAGTTTTCATGGGTTGGTAACATTTTATAAGCGTTTTATAAAAAAAATTTCAGTAGTATTGCAGCACCTATTACAGAATACCTAAAGAAAGGGAAGTTTTAGTGGGGAGAAGAAGCAACAACTAGTTTTACTGTGCTAAAGGAAACGTTATATACCGCTCCTGTTTTAGCATTACTGGATTTTGATATATTATTTGAAGTTGAATGTGATGCTAGTGGTGTGGGAATAGGAGCCATTCTTTCACAAAAGAAAAAATTAGTGGCTTTTTTCAGTGAGAAGTTCAGTGAGGCAAAGCGCAAGTGGACCACGTATGACAAAGAATTATATTCTATTATGCGTGCTTTGAAGAATTGGGAGCATTACTTGGTTGGGTGTTGTTTTATACTCAGATCATAAGGCATTAAAGTACTTGAATAGTTAGAAACAAATTAGTAAAGACATAAATGCTAGGTGGTTTTAGTTTTTGCAAAAGTTTCCTTTTAAGCTAAAGCACAAGGCTGAAGTACAGAATAAAGTAATAGATGCATTGAGTAGAGGTATAGATCTGTTGGTGACAATGAGACAAGAAGTTGTGGGTTTTGATATAGTCAAGGAATTATATCACACAGATGAGGATTTTCATGATACATAGAAAAAGTGTATCACAAATCAACCTGTTGGGAATTTTTACGTTCATGATGGGTTTTTAATGCAAAGCAACCAACTTTGCATTCATAGATTTTTATTGAGAGAAAAGTTGATTAGAGACTTGCATAGTGGAGGTCTTATTGGTCATTTAGGCCATGATAAAACGATTGGTGCTGTTAGAGAGAGATATTATTGGCCACATCTGAGAAAGGATGTAACAAGATTAGTGCAGCGATGTTAGATATGCCAAACTACAAAGGGACAATCCCAAAATACTAGTTTGTATATGCCTTTACCTATTCCAGAAAATATTTGGGAGGATTTATCTATGGATTTTGTGCTTGGATTACCTCGAACGCAAAGGGGCATGGATTCTTTTTTTGTTATTATGAATAGCTTTTCTAAAATGGCCCATTTCATCACTTGCAAGAAGACTTCAGATGCAAGTAGAATAGCCAAATTGTTTTTCAAGGAGGTTGTTTGTCTACATAGTGTGCCTAAAACCATCACTTCAGATCGAGACAGTAAGTTTCTTGGTCATTTTTGGAGGACTTTGTGGAAGATGTTTGATTCATCTTTGAATTACAGCGGCACAACTCATCCATAAACCGATGGCCAAACTGAATTGGTGAATAAAACCCTTGGCAATCTAATTTATAGTATTTGTGGTAATAGACCAAAGCAATGAGACTTCACATTGGCACAAGCAGAGTTTGCTTATAATAATGTTGTTCATATTGCCACAGGAAAATCTCCATTTTCTATTATGTACACAAAGTCACCACGGCGTGCTCTTGACTTGGTTAAGTTGCCTAGAGTTCCTGGATTTAATGTAGCCGCGGAAAATATGGCTAATCAGTTGCAAGATGTTCAAGCAGAAGTGAAACAAAAATTAGAGCAAGCTAATGCCAAGTACAAGAAAGCTGTACATCTACACCGCAAGAAGTAGATTTTTGAAGTGGGAGATCAGGTGATGGTATTTTTGTGAAAAGAAAGGTTTTCAGTAGGGACTTATAATAAGTTACAACCTAAGAAGTACGGACCATACTAGATTTTAAAGAAGATCAATGACAATGCATATGTTGTGGATCTACCAAACATAATAGGAATTTCCAAAACATTCAATGTGGGGGACATTTACCCATTTTATTCATCAGATGAACCCTTGCATCTGAATATACAAGTTAACTCGATGTCGAGTTTTTCTCAAGAGGAGGGGACTGACGTAAAACGCCTAGCAAACAATTTCTTGGAATAGGCTGAGCGTCGAAAGTCAAAACAAAAAGGCCAAAAGTCATAAACGAGCATATTCATAACTTTAATATTTTTCTTATTTAGTTAGGAGTTTTACATAGGAATTATAGGTATCATAAAATTTCTTTTTTATTTACTTGTATTAGGACTTTAGAATAGTCAAGTTCTAATTAGGAACAAAATATTTATTTTATTTAAATCTCTTGTTAATTATTTAAGTTGTACTAGACAATAAGAAGTAGATTTTTGTTAGGATTTGGGCTTATAATACTATAAATAGGACCCTTATGCTTAGTTTTTGAATCATTGAATAGTATTTTCAGTTCTTCTCTCAAAACTTGAATTTAAAGTTTTAATATTTGACACTTGGTTATTAACCTTAAAAACCTAATCAAATGTTAGTCTTTATTTCCATGCTAACTCGCTACGTCAGTCCGTCCTCATCGTTGAGAAGAATCGGGTTGTAATTATAAAGTGATGCCAATAAACACTTCTGAATAACTTCCGGACTCCTCTCTAATAATTTTGAAAGCAATCCCTAATTTGAATGATGGTTCACCTCTGTAACTGCACCAAGCATATTTATTCCCCACCATCAATAGTTAAGCTATACTATATGCTAAAATATGAATTGTATTCTTTGAATATTTTGAAAGTAAAATATATATTTGTGAACAAGAAAATTGAAATGTATAAATAATACTACTAGTTTTATAAACTCAAATTCTGTTTAAATATGCTGAATGAGAAAAAATATTTATAAATTGTTACATAATGATAAAAATAAATCACATAATGAATTAGATTGAAATTAATATCTTCGACATTTAATTCCACCAAATTTTGTCCACTAACTATTAATTGGTTTTATGTTGGAAGCTTTATTAAAGTAGGCTTTGTCTCCCTTTGTTGGCCCAGTATGATAGATTTGTTAAGCTAGGTGTGAAATTGATGTTACGCATAAACCCATTATTTTATCCTTACACGGAAAATACATGTATAATTAAGTTTTGAATTAGTTTTAAATTGGATGTTTAACAAAAATGAGAAAATGGTTACAATATATAAAATCAATGTAATAACAATTTAAAATATACTTGGTGCATATTAAAGTTATTATTCTAATTTAGTCCTTTAAAAATATTGTTAATTTGCTTTTGTTTTAAATATGAGTTTGACTTTTTACTTTTAAAATGAAAATACGAAGAGTAAGATTTAGTGGAATTATAAACCACATAATAATGAATATGAGATTGTTGAAGGCACTACATCAAATTTGGATTTTAAATATATCTATTTAAATTTTTAGTGGTACTTTTTTTGCATTTAACAGTAATTTTAAAAATGTAGTTTTTGTTAGTATATGCAATCTCTATAGTTATATTTTATGCATAAGGCTCTAAAAATTTGTATACTGCAGTCCAATTTATAAAAAAAAAAATACAATAAAAAATATACAAGAAAGTGTTACTAAAAAATTTATTTTTAATAGTAATTTAAAAAATGTACAGCCTTACAGTAATAAGGAAACACGGAAAGAGAGAGGTGATTTTGTTATACACTTGAACTGAACATAAAATGAATTGAAACAATTAATCAACAAGTAAGGCCTGTCACATTATTTGTTTCAGGTGCAATGAAAAAATCTTATTTCACGACAGTTGGAGCAAAAATGATCAAAATAATATCTTGAAAATGTAGTGGACCGTAACAGTTGCTCCTGTTTAATAATTCACCTTCCTGCAGTTGACACGTATTTGTCCCTGGTTCCCAGTCAAAGGCTTAATGTTTCCCATCTTAATCATAGACTTTGCAAAATCCTTCCAAAAAGCTTCAGGGTACAAGCTGTAAGACTTTACAAGATTATCAGTGGAGCCGCCATTGAAAAGTTCCTGATCTGAGATGAGCAGCCCCCTTTGCTTCACCAAGTTGTTGAAGTATGCAGTGTCAAAGAATGCAGGTGTGGGGTCTAGGGGAGCAAGGTTAGTGTTTTCTCCAGTAGGTGGGCAGGTTACTCTTCGTTCTTTTGCGAAGGCAGGGTCGATGTTTGTTGCATTATAAATTCTGTTCCTAAAGGTAAAACATTGTGCAAACCCAATGGTGTGGCCGCCAGAGAGAGCTACAAGATCTCTCTGGTTCAGACCTTGCTTCTTGAAATTGTTGATTAATGCAGGGAGGTCCATGAATGGAGATGGGAGGTCGAGGTTCGCTTGTGTCCGACTAGCGGTGGTTGAGTCTCTCCTCCCAAGCTGCACCTTCCATGATGGTCCTCCTAGCTGCAAAGCCATATAAACATTAATTTTGGTTTACAAAATGCTAGCTAATTATTGATGTCATAACAAAATTTGGATCAATGGGATGGAAATACGCACTGCAACTACGGAATCTCGAGCTGCCACGGCTAAGATATCTGCACAAGAGACCACAGGGTGTCCGCAAACCTTGTCCACCTCTGCCTTAATTTGGTCGATCACTTCAAATCCTCTTGCAGAATTTTGATTGGCAGCAGCATTCTTTTCACTGTCAATGTTGGGTGCAGGATCCAGAAGAATCGAAGCATCACATCCCTGCATTACAAAGACAAATTGTTTAAGCCTATGCCGGTAGCTTATATTGTTAAGATTCCTGAAATATGTTAGAATTAAGTTACATATATAGTACATTAACAAAGCAGTCGTGGAAGTGAAGACGAAGTAAAGAAGCTCCCATCCGCCGCTCTTTATACACTGCAGCCCCCACTAATTTCTTGATTGTTGGCAAAGCTTCGGGACAAATATTTTTATAGTAATACGGAGATAGTGAGAAAGCTGTGGTTGCAACAGTCAACAACAGAGAGATCTGAAGGAGGATGTAGCCGCGAGAAGCCATGACAAGTATCTTAAAATGAAATTTGCTTTGAGTTCGTCTCAAGTTTTCTGTGACTTTTTGGTGCAGCTGGTAAGGATATTTATAGCGATAACAAGTAGAATTATTTTACTAAGCTTTGGTAATGTTGGACTTAGCCAATTCGACTGGTTCTTAGAAGTTAGCTTTAACCAGGCTTAAATGCATTGTCCACCCTTGCACGAAACAAGGGGAAACTTTCTACATCTTTACTTTTAATCTAAGCTACGCGAAGTCGCTTAATTACTGATTCAACTCTATTCGGGAGGATTTTTTATTTTTTTTCCGGATCCTCCAAGTACAGTTGAATTGAGATTTTGACTCCAGAAATTAAATAAGTATAAAATATAAGAAACTTTATAAAACCTTTAAATTATGCCTCAATTTACATAAAATATTATTAGATAATATTACTTCCTGTAATATATAATAATATAATTTAGGTTGTCTTACACCAAAAAAAAAAAAAGAACCCTGGGTAGAAGCAGAATCAGTTTTGAATCCTTCTGCCCAGTGTATAAAAATAAACCAAGCAAGTTGATCAAAATCATTGGAGCCATGATATCGGTTTTTCGTTTTCTTTTCTTTTTAATCAAGGTATATTAGGGCAATATGCTTGAAACATAAATGGAATTTCAAGAACGGTTATATATGTACCTTTTCCACTTTGACACAGTCAATGAATGGCTTATTAGGTGCAGCCCAGCTCAATGATAATACAAAGGAAAAGCTTCTTGTCGGATGCTAAATCTTAAAAGTCAAACAACATCATATGAATTAAAAACAAAATCTGGCCGAGCAGGCCAGCAATAGTTATTGGTTCGTTTCTAATTGGAAAAGCCCGCCAGTAACTAAGTACTTTATTCGTTGATTACATTCAAGAGGATTTTTTCTTTCGTCGTCTCACTGCTTATTCAGAGGAACTCAGTGTTGAACCTGTCCACTGTGTGACCGCTCACTTTAATTTTTAGAAATTGAGAAGAGGCTAGCCTGCAGCTCGTTGTCCTTTCAATGACTTTATAGATCACTGGTTCGTCTTTGCTTCAAATTCCTTCTCGCAACAAGCTATAAGGCAGAATGGCAATGCATAGTGGTTTATTAAAAATTATTTTAGGTTTTTTATAAATATGATCAAGAATAAGATTAAAGATGTAGAGATTTTTTTTTTTTTGTTCTTACCTTGTTTTGCCACCTTCATCTGAACACTTCAGGGGTAATACGTTGTATTAGCAAACTCTATCAATACCTTTAATTAGTCAAAGCTTCCTTGAAGTCTTAATAGTTTAAGAACAAGGTAATTAATGGTGGAGTGATGCCAGGTTGAAGAATTGGAGAGTAGCAATTAGGGTGAGATAATACCTATCGATTCATATAGGGAGAGAGCAGAGTCATGTTAAATGAAACTTTATATCTTAAAGGATCTTGTGATGGTTTAGCTCTCTGTTGTCAATCTCATTCCAAACTAAAAGATTCTTGGGGTAGCATGCACCCATCACTTGTGTGGTTGAAGGGAGCGCGGTTTGTAATTAAGAAAGATTAAAATGTTTTATTTAAGGGATTATTGGTTTGTCTAATATATTGGAGAAGGTGTAAATATACATATTGCCAAAGAGTTATCGTTATAAATCTCAAAGATATAATGAAATTCAGTAATTCATTACATTTTGTATTAACAAAATCAATCTACTGAATTATTTCAATAGTTGAAGACTTAAGATGACATGCTAGTTTATGAGATCTCCATAAAAAATCACTTTTCAAAAAAAAAAATTCACTAAGCATTCATCGGTGTATGATAAAATTATCAAATTCTTATAAATTTTTTTTATTATAAAACAATATAAAAACAATCTAAAAAAAATTTAATAAAAGTGGAGAGAATGATTGTAATTTATTTTTCTTTTATCTTTTCGACACATGTTCAAAAATCAAAAAGTCTTATTTATAAGTAAATTAATATCTTATTTTCGTGACAGACACAATGGTCTATTAGTAATAAACACAATGGTCTATTTTTCAACAAATATAATTATTTATTTTTAAACATAATTATTTGAATAAATTTAATTATTTAAAGAAACATAACTCTTGAATAATTATAATTGTTCAAAGAACTTTCTTTCTTTCATTTTTTCATTATTATTGTTGAAAATATTTCAACACATGCAAAGCGATTGCAAGCAAGGTTAGTGTTTCCTCCATCACCTGGGCAAGTTACTCCAGGCTCTTTTGGAAAGGCAGGATTGATATTTGCTGCATTATAAATTGTGTTTCTAAAGGTAAAACAGTGTGCTAACCTAACGGTGTGGCCACCGGAGAGAGCTACAAGATCTCTTGACAGGGCCAGCTTTCGCATAAAATCAGCAGAGCCCTTGCTTCAGGTCTCACAATTTTATAAGTCCATAACTGTTTATAATATAATTAATTATATTAAATATATATAAATCAAAATAATTAATAAAATATTTCTTAAATTAAGTATCTATTAAATATTTATTTTCTTTCACTTCCTATTTTTTATTAATTCTAAACTATTTATCCCACTCCTTCACTTATGTGAAAGTCAAAATAATTAATAAAATTACATATTCTCTTATTTTTTTCAATTCTGTGCTTAATAAATTTATATTTTTTATCTTTTTTCAATTCTCATAATGTTAATAATTTTTAATTATTATTTTTTATTTTTAATGAATGTAATATGCTTTTAGTGATCTCCAACTAATGATAATTTTTTTAATTTCAATAAAAAGAGCCTCATTTAATTTTTTTTTTTACTTAATAAGAGCCTCATTTAAATACTTAATCACTTTAAACCTTTAAAGATATTGAGCGGCCTTTGTCTCTAAAGGCACATTATTTTTGATTTGGACTGAGCGAATCATTGGACTGGTTCTCAAGGCTTTTCTTTACCAACTCAAAGGACTTGCCCACCCTAGAAAGCAAGCAGGCTGACGTTCACCTCTCCTCCTTTATTATTCTTGGGTTAGGGTATATCTGAAATTATCATATGTTGACGAAGCCTTATCTTAACTTTAAGGAGACAATTTTGAAACGAGATTTCAAATTCAATTGTCATCATTTGTGAATTTAGTCTAATTTTATGTTAGATTTTTTTTATTGTATGCAAATTATTTGTTGACTTTTACATGAAATTTAATTCTTGATTGTGATCATAAATTTTTATTTTCTTCTTTATAAATATACTTTTCTAAGAAAAAAATCATTAGTTGTAGCGAGAAGAAAGCTCAGACTATGACAGCTCAAATCCAAATATGGAGATGCCAACAAGCCAAGTGTTAGGACATAATTTTACTTTATTTCATTTTTTAAAAATTGATATGATTTTATTGTTAAATACAAAATGGAGGTGTGTTCAAGGGTCAGATTGTGTATCCACCCAAGCCATGGGCCTGATCCTAATAGATTTTTAGGTTCGCAAAATGATTTTAACAGTTTTTGCAGAGGATTATTTTTTTAATAAATAATACATTTGATTGAATTTTAAGTTTCAAATATAAAACTTTTTAAACATAAAGATCAATACACAATATTAGAAAAAGAAAAGATGTAAACTAGAAAAAATTGTAATATTCTAAAATAACCAATATGAACATCTAATTTTTGATGAAATGAATATAGGAAGATTGACGTAATTGTTTTATTTTCATTTTTACTTCTCGTATGATAGTTTAAAACAATCCAGCTTTGAAATCATGATAACTAATTATTATGATAAACACGTTTTTGAAACCCCTCTAGGAATCGTTCAAGTTTCAACTAGTTTCCTAGGGGCGGCTTTGTTCTATTGTTTTCTTCGTCATCTTTTTGTTTTTCTTTGCCCTTTATTTTCAAGACAATTTTCTCCTATTCCTCTATTTGGTCGATTATTATCCATTACATTGACAGTGAAATTTTTATTCCACAATTCCATTTATGGTGTATTTAAAAAGGAATAAATTATTTAATTATTAAGAGTCAGTTACCTTTCAATTCAGTTACTTAAATTTTTAAAATTTTTTATTTTCATCATTCAATTTAAAAATATAATATTTTGATCATTAATATTTATATTATTATTTTAATCACTCATTATTAAAAAATAATAAACTTATCACGTGACATTATGGAAACCACCCTTACCTTATAGATTTTAAATACAAACTTGTACAAATGGTTGCCCGATACAAGGCTAAGAACCCTAACTCCGTGAACCCAAGGTTGATAATTCAAGCCTTACAAGTCATCGAACATACACTCCAAAGTGACTAAATGAAAACTTAGCAGCCTATAACTCCATCAAAGGCACACAAGGTACATTAAAACAATGCAAGAAGCAGCAAGTGTAGATGTCAACCGATAACCCGATGGCAATTTTTATATGTGGTATATATAATATAGTATAAAGATTAAAAATTAAATTATAACATTTATCATTATTGGGACTTAAACTTTGTTGTAATATTGGCCCAGTCACATGCTAGACCGTGGATATGAGGTGCAAGCGTGACAATTGGACTTCGTTTCTTGATGGAGTTGCAATTGCTCAAAGGCTTTATTTGAGAGAGAGAGAGCCGATCAATTATTGTTTAAAGCCTTACTAGGCCTCTAAAATCTAAAAGATGACCCATATAATTATCTGGCCTTCCTTGGGCTTGAGCGTGAACGATTTTGAGACGGCCCATTTGGTTATGGAACTCTTGTTGGACCACGAAAAATTTATAATCGTAGTTACTTTTTACAAAAGATTGGCTTCGTTAGATTTCGACCTGATTATTGCTACTGCAATGCACATTGGCTTCGTGAATGTTTGCGGTTTGACATATACATATATATACTTTAATTGGCCGATTTCTTGAATGTGGTCACGCCCAAGGCTTTAACTCTGTTTTTGGAGTTCTTTTCTCATAGCGTCACACTCTTTTTTCTTTAATTTCTTTGCTTTATTGGTTCAATTTCCGATCACTATTTCATTTTTAGTTGTTAGCCTTAATCTTCAGTTTTCCTTTTTGTTATTCCTTAATCTTAAAAATAAAGAATGAAAAGAAACTGCCTATTCAATTGCGGCAAGTAGAAGTAGAAACAAACATATAAAATTCGCCAAAACAAAAGAGTCAGATTATACCTGAAATTACAATTATAACAAGAACAACACTCATTAATGCATTTATTATTCCAAATAATAGTGTGTTCAAAACCACAAAAATGGGAATTAACAAAAGACTCAATTGACTTTCCTACAATTCGTCCTGATTTGGCCGCTTGTTCCAGTGAGTGGGCTAAGGTTTCCCATCTTGACCATTGCATTGGCAAAATCTGTCGTAAAAGATCCCAAGTTGGAGCTGTAGGCATTAACCTGAGAGTCCGTTGAACCCCCACTAAAGAGTTGCTGGTCAGAGTGTAACAGTCCTTTCTGGCTCTGCAAATTCTTGTAATATGCATTGTCGAATGTTGTCGGGCTTGTGGTGTCCAGGGGGGAAAGGTTGTTGTCCCCTCCTGTGCTTGGGCAGTTTGCTCTTAGCGAAGTTGCAAAGGAGGGGTCAATCGTGGTCTCATTGTAGATTCTCCGCCGGAAGGTTGTGCACCTAGCTTGCCCGATTGTGTGAGATCCTGAAGAAATTAATCGGAAAAATAACATCATTCATCATGTTAACATGAATTTGATAAGACTGTCAATCGAGTTTGGTGGCTAATAGTTAAGAATTTAAGTTGCTAACAGCCTAACATACCTGAGAGGGCTACCATTTCTTTAGCAGTGAAACCTTTGTTTGAGAAGGCACTGATAAGGCCACTAAGACTCAAAGTTGGAGCAGGGATGTTGGAATTAGCAGCATTCAAGCTTGCTGTGGTTGAATCTCTTCTACCCAAAAGAACTGACCAACTAGGCCCTCCAAGCTGAAACAAAGTCAAAAGTAAAAAACGAGTATTTTTGACAGGAATTCCAATGCAGATTTATAAATCATGGTTTTCACTTACAGCAACGACAGAGTCACGAGCAGCAACTGCTACAATATCAGCACAAGAAACTACACCAGGGCACAAACTCTCCAATTGAGACTTGATGGTGTCAATTACTTCATATCCCCTCACTGAATTGTTGTTTGGACCAGCTGTTTTTTCTCCTGTGATATTTGCTGTGTCATCCAATAGTATGGATGCATCGCATCCCTGGTTCATAATAAATTAACAAACTTGTTACTTTATTTGTTCTAAACTTGCACATGTACATGCGCCAATATGAATTTCATGCATGATAATCATATGGCTACATAGGATACATATCCTACAGAAAAACAATTAAATTCGTTAATATTGAAGAACAATTACATGTATTTATTATTCAATGTTATTTACAAACGTATATACAGGCACACATATATATAAAATCATCTGCAAAATACAGATGTTGTTGAAAATTGAATCCAAGACATGTTTTTATTCTCTCTGAAGTCATTCCTCTTTCTCTAAGCTTAATACTGGCTAACTATTGATAAATATTAATAGCCAAAGATAACAAGTCAAAACATAGAGCAGAGACTATCTACCCAATGTGAGCAGTGATCATGGAAAGCTCAGGTTGTTAAGCACCCTCTACATAGCTTACCTGATAGAGTTTTATATTTTATGTTGGCATCATTAACATCTGGTTCCTTAACTTTAATTATTAAGATTTGTGGTCCTAATCTATTGCTGAATGCCCCGGCAGAGCAAACATGAGATGATGACCGCATGCAAAAAATACAAATAAACAAAACAAGTTCTTAAAATATACTACACATAAATAAACAAATGATTAACAGAACAATCAATCAGCATGTTTCTTTTTAATGCCTCCTACAAAGTCAAAAATGTTGGCTTCTTCTGTGGCAACTATCGTTTAGGTAGATGTCGGTCGAGACAGTTCCACCCCACCGCCTTTGTTTTTAT
>NW_018397264.1:780421-792814 GCF_002168275.2 Theobroma umbraticum
TTTGGTTTTCTTTTGAATTAAATTAGTAAAACAAATCTGCCCCCCAAAAAAAATTTGGTAAAGCAAATCTCAAATACAAATTGCAGGGAATCTTTCTACCTATGTGACATCGTCCTAACCTTTAAAAGAACAAAGGAGAAAAAGGATAAAAGACATTCTTAACTTTAATAGTAAGGGAAAAATACTGGAAGATTCAAAGCAAATCAAAATACGTAAATGGTAAAAAGGGACCATAGCATTTGCTTTGGTCCTGCATTTTTTTTAACTAGCTAGTTTTTCAGGTTTTCTTTTGTAATTGTCTAGTAGTAATTAGTAGTGACCGAAATTTCTGACTAGACATACAGTATCAGCAAGCAAATTGAACTCGTGCATACAAGCAAGGATGTTTCAAGGAAAATGAATTAAGTTGGTAGCGAGCTGGAAAGATGAAGCGAGAGAAGACTTGCATTGACAAAGCAATCGTGGAAATGAAGACGGAGCAAGGAAGCCCCCATGCGAGCCTCTTTCGAGACAGCAGAGCTCACTGCAGATTTAATGGTGGCAAGTGCCCTAGGGCATGTTGTTGCATAAAAGTTAGAGGACAATTGGGCAGAGGCCATATTTATAAGAAGTAAAAACCACCCTAAGAAGAATTTGAACTTATTTAAAGGGCAGGAATATTTGGAAGCCATGGATATAACAAGTTGGCAAAAAATTAGAAAAACCAAAGAAGTAGAAAGGCTCCAAGTTCAGAGCTGGTGATATCGGATCTACAGAATTTCCTGTATTTATAGAGACCAGAGAGCTCTGCCTTGGAGGCTTCTACTCCTTTGCATACCCCCAATCGCATCTAAGTCAATGGAGAATGCGAAAAAGGAGAAAGAAAAATTAGTTGGATATGGAGGTGAAGGGAGAATTGTTTTTTAAGTAGAGTGTGACAAATGGAATTTGGCTGCTAGCTGTAATTCATATGCGTAACAGGTAATAATTGGCTTAGTGCAGGTCACCATTATTATCCCTGTGAAAACAATCGACAAAAATTAAAACACAAGATATAAGGAAAGCTTTGTTTCTATTAATTCAGAATTTAGCAAAAACGTGTTGTCCCACCAAAAAAGATGACAAAAGAGAGGGGAAGGAAACTTCTGCATGTATATCTTGCTTTAGTTGATTGAGTTCACCTGCTTCTTTTTTTTTTTTTCATGTTTGTAACCGAAAAAGGCGGGGCAAATTTATAGATTTTTTTTTCTTAATTTCTAGGTAAGGAACAGCTGGGTATGAACTTACGTTCTCCAAAGGAACAAGAAACTATTCTGCTAATAGGTATATTCCACAAGTTCAAAATCATGTCATGGCAGAAGGACAAATTCTTCATCAATTTGGAAAATGACCTGCTCTGAGATTCTTCAATAAACAGAATTGATGTATTTTTTTTTTAACATAGCACCTCGGAGATTTAGTTGAAAATTTTATATATAAAAATCTTCCCTCATATGCATAATCTTTTGGAAAAGTATCAGCATATGTATAATCAATTTTATGTTCTAATATCTTGTAAAACAATAAATTTAGGTTCGAATATTATGAAACGAAAGGTCAGCTTCTACAATATACTTTGCTGCCGCTATGGTGGTCTTGTTTTGCTCTCTGCCAGTACACTTTAGCATGGATTAGCTCCACATTATGGGATCTGTTCTCTGCCGTTGACACGCACTGTTTCTGCTCCTATCCATAGCTGAAAGCTCTCGTTGTTGTTCCGTGTTATATGGACACATTCTCACGCCCTCTGATGCTGAAGATACTGGTTATATGCTTGATTATGATTCAGCTTATAGTTATTTTATTTTGATTCAGCACACTGTCATTGTGATCTCTGTTTTGTATCAGCCTCTATCATTAGGTTTTTTGTAAAAATTTGATATAGCAGGCATTACACCAATGAAGTGTCAAAAATTTTTATTAATTATATTACTTATATTAAAATTTTATTAAGTTAATAATGCTAATGAATTTACTAATTATTATTATCATTTTAATTATGATACTATATAAAAAAATTATTGAATCCAACATTGAGTGTCATTTCTCTATTTCACCTTGTAATTTTTTTTTAAAAATTATCAATGAAATCTCTTGATTGGTTTGAGAAAAAAATTAGAGCCTTACATGATGCTGATGATAAACCAAAAAGAAGGTAGTGAAAGCGAAATAAACCAACTAATATTCCTATTTGAAAATATTTGCTATATTTCAACACCATTTGACGTGTTTTGTCTTTTAATTAAAGATATATTTTAAACAAATTTTTGAATCCAACGCTTTTAACTGCTCAGAATCTAAATGTGCGCACACTACCATTGAGCAAACATTACGGTGTATATTTCTTGTATATGGAATGGAAAATTAAATAGAAGAAAAATTTTTTCGGTAAAAATCATGAAATTCTGTGTAAAAAAGAATAAACTAATTTAGATATGAAAATGTTTAAAAAATTTATAATAATTAAGACACTATGGAATTTATTTAAAATGATGTACATAAGTACTTTTGTTTATGTAGAATACAATGGTATCCATAGAGGTCTTTAGATTGACTCTGATGGTGTGAATGACTCAAGTGGAATATATTGTTTGGTCAATGGGAAAAGGAGAGCTAAGATAATTAATTCTTGCGTGTGTAAGAATCGCACCAAACTTTCTTAACGAAATTAAAACCGACGATTACACCTGCATCCACCAAAGTTTAATTCGTTATTGGAATAAACTCCATATCTTTCACGTAGTTATTTAACTTTACGTAGATAAGAAAATTAAAATTAAATTACAGTGATCATATATAGTAGGTAAATGAATGCTTAATAAGAGATTTTCAAGCTGTGATATTTTGTAATTATGCAGGTTCGTTTCTGTCCAAACCAAGTATTTTATGTCATAGAAAATCTTTTGTTGGTGAGGCCAGAGACTCCTAATGACATGCTTATTAAGGAGGTTAATAAAATAGTTTTTAAAAAAAAACATTATTTTTTGTCAAATATTAATTTTTATAAAATACCTGTAAAATTCGGTGACGTTGACCAAAAGACTGATATATAAAGTCAAAAGGTGACATCAATTAAACCTCAATCTGCAGTGCGGCCTAAGATTCGAAAAATAGTCAGGGATGCACCGCTAAGTATCGCATAGTTTGGAAACAGTTGGCATACCAAACAGTTTTTAACATCTGGAAGCTTTCAACGGCTTTATAAATTTTTGAAGTCCCTAGCTGTAGCTACCACCTTCTTTCTGTAAAAATAATTCGTGCAACATTTGCTCGTAAAAGTCAATGAAGATATCTCCTTGTGGAATTTTTAAACAATTTACTAACGTACTTCGACGTTCTATTGAAAAAGAAACAATTTTATATACTGTTTTAGATGATTGAAACCGAAAGTAACAGCTAAGCATGTTGAAAGTGAAAAGGTAATCAGGCCATACACTCATCCAAATAAATAAATAGTAAATTACATTTATTATTTAAACAAATTGATGGATGATGTAATCTTCTGCTGAGTAATGCTCTTCTAATACTATTTTTGTCTTAATTATTTGCACTCACTTACACCAACATGCATATAGTTATTGAATAAATTTAAGAACAAACGAAGCTGAAAATGTTAATTTATATAAAAGTTTATAATTAAGTATATGTCGGACTTAAATTTAAATAAAACATAAGATGCATCAACTATTTGAGACAAAAATGCATGCGACAGCTTATTATATTATCCTATCAAAAATACTTTGTAATTTAAGCTTTTCAGTCCAAATACTTTGTCGACTAATTGTCACTATCATTGTACGTGAATAAAGTATAGAAAAGAGAAAACAATATATATGTAACAGCGATCTTTTTCGATTATTTTAATTTACCAACAAATACCTTTGAATTTACTTTTCATTTCAATTTGTTTTCCCTCTCTTTGCAAGGGATTAGTTGTCAAGGCAATCCCTTGATTTGAAGTCATATAGTGAATTAGCGCAATGCTCATTTATCAAAATGTAAGTGTTATTTTCATGTTGGTTCCATCAAGGTATTTCTTTTCTTCATTTTTAATTAAATTGTTAGTGTGAATTTGACATTCGTAATTGAGAAAAATAAATTAGCTAAAAAATTGTTTGAAACAAAGGTTTGAGGACAAAATTTCCATAGCTGTTATATATTGCCACTACCCCACACGCTTGCTTAAAGTAAAAGACGAGGACCTTGCTACGGCATCGTGATCTTTCAAAGCTCCCATTTGCTTAGCTAGAAAACTACATCCATCTACTTGGCTTTAATATTCGTTAAAATTATGCATTTTCTTAGTTGCATGGATTTATTTTTAGGGAAAGAATTAGACGTGCCTGTTCAAACCATAATTATTGACTACGTGACCTGTTCAAACATGAGCTTGAATGGACTAGTAATTGCGTAGTAGCCAATTAAGCTAAGATCTTTCACGTACTCTTTAAAACAAAACTTGAAAGATAAAAGCAAGCTCCACTTCGGATTTGAGTTTTTTTTTTTTTTAAAGACTTCGTAATTGAGTTTGGATTGCTTATATTGTGCTGAGTGCTTGATCGTTCTACTGCTTGGTTGATTGGTTTTCTTATTAGATACATTAATATTTACAACAAATTACCTTTTATATACGTACCGCAATGCATGATGGTATAGGCCTTTCTACATACCCCAAAGGGAAAAATGTTACATATATAAAATAGAAGTTATTTATTTCAGGTACTCAATAGATTATGTAGAAAAAAAAAAGGGAATAATACTTGAGAAGATAATAATGATAATCAAAGGGGAAAGTCTTTGAAATTAATTGAAAAGTTTCTTGTTTGTAACACTGACCCACTTGTCTCTTTGTTAAGGTCCCAGATTCATTCTTTATGGTATTCCCGGTCCCAGATTCGTGATGTCGAAGAAAAAAAAAAAGTAGCCAGATTCCTAATTGAATACTGGCGAATTCTAGAAAGTCTGAAAAACACCAATAATTTGTTTGCGTAGAAAACTTTTTCTAATATTCGGAATGATAGACCTTTGCCAGGAAATTTCCTGCACGCCTTATCCTTTTTTGACCTTTTTTTCGGTGTGAATCAAATTTCTACAATAATAAAGACAACAAATTCATCCCTAGCTTCAACATGCCAAATCAGTACGTGTCTAAATAGTTTCAATGAATTATAAAAGATGTTTTCCAACTTTCCAAATACAGGAATAATTCTTTCTAACTAATTGTAATTTAAAAAAGAAAAAATCGATTGTAAGACTGATAACTAAGATTTGATTTGTTAGTTCATAATGTGTAAGGTTAAAGATGTTAACTGATAAGGTACTTATTAATAATGAGAAATCTGAACCTGAACCCTATAAAAAATAAATTACTTGAATTCTGTTAACTATTCAAATATTTTTTAAAATTATTATCCTAATCCTAACTCTAATACATCCCTACTATTCTATAATTATCCTAACTCGTTAAAAAACTTAATTATATAAAAAATTATTAAAATACTATTTATGGGTATCCAATTACCCAAATCCGAATAGGTATCCATATATAATAATATTTTTTTTACATAGTATATATAATTTACTAATAATTAAATTAATTAAAACGCACAAATAGTAAAATTTAAATTTAAATAATTAAAAACAAATATCTCAAACATAATTAATAACTTTATCACTTATAATTTTTGTAATGTTAACACAAAATGGAAAGTAATATATTTATATTTAAAGTGTATATACACTAAAAGTATTTTAATATATATACAATAGTAATTATATTTTTTATAAATGAACCCAATGTATATACAGTATATAGATTAAAAAACATTACAAGTCAATTAAGAATCATAATTTCATTAATTAACTTAATTAACTATATAAGTTTATCCTTAATTACAAAAAATTAAAAAAAATATAACTAAGTTTTCAAACTATTATAATCTCACAACTTCCCTTTAGATTTATATGTTATAAGTTTATATAAAAAAGGTATATATATTGTAATTAATAATTTTATGAGTTATAATTTTTGTAATGTTAATACAAAATAGAAAGTAAATATGTTTATATTTTAAGTACATATAAATATATATATAATAGTAATTATATTCTTTATAAATAAACTTAATATATATAAAGTATATATATTAAAAGACATTACAAGTTAATTAATAATTATAGTTTCATGCATTAATTTAATTAACAATATGAGTTAGTTCTTAATTACATGAAATTAAAAAAAATAACTATATTTTAGAATTATTCTAATCTCACAACTTCTCTTTAGGTTTATATATTATAAGTTTATATAAACAAAGTTATATATATTATAATTAATAATTTTATAAGTTAAATTTTGTAATGTTAACACAAAATAAATGGTAAATATGTTTATATTTAAAGTATATATATATACTAAAAATATTTTAGTATATATATAATAGTAATTATATTTCTTATAAATTAACACAATATATAAACTATATATATTGCAAGACATTACAAGTTCATTAATAATAATAGTTTCATGAATTAATTTAATTAACTATATAGATTTGTCTTTAATTTCATAAAATTAAAAAAAAATAGTTAGGTTCCAAAACTATTCTAATCTTCAAAGCTCTATTTAAATATATATGTTATAAGTTTATATAATAAATAGTATATGTATTGTAATTAATAATTTTATAAGTCATGATTTTTATAATGTCAAAACACAAAACAGAAAGTAAATATATATATATATATATATTAAAAGTATATATATAATAGTAATTATATCCTTTATAATATGGTATGATATTCATATTATTTAAAAATAATTAATAATTTTTTAATTTAAATATATTAATGTCATCATATTAATAATTAGAGTCATCATACTTTTATATATTTTTTAGTTTTTAACAAAAAGCATTGCTTATAAAGTTGGTAAAAATTTTATATTTTTAATTTAATTATTAAAATAATAATAAAATATTTATAAATGATAATCGAGTTCAAATAATGGATATTCAAGAGGTGGTATCCAAACCCTGATTCGAGTAATGAAATCACTACCCGAATTCATTTCAAACCCAGTTATAAAGTATTTTAACTCATTATAACTAAGTCAAATATCCATAGTTACCTTATAATAAGATATCCATTACCATTCCTATATAAGGTTCTATATAAATGTCTAAATATATTTAGGAGCAGTTGCAATATTTTGTTTCTTTGAAACGCAAAGCACACTAAATTAAGATGAGAGAAGAACAAAATGCTGTGAAAAGTAATCAGTAGCCAATACAAACGCACCCTAAAAAACAAAAGGACCGGGGTCCAGTCAAAACACAACAATCCACCCCAGATAGGATATGAACAAAAAACAAACCAAGATCACCAACACACAAGAAATCGACATCACAAGCTAAACTGAGAAACACTTGGTCGATCAAAGCAACAGAGGAGAGACAAAATCATTCAAAGGAAGAGCCTCAGAAGAGAGTCAATCAAGGCATCATCACGGTCACCTTGATTAATTCTATTACACTTGAACAATTTCTAAGAGAGAGATAAATCTGAATTATAAAACGTGAGTCGAAAATATTAGCTTAACAAAAAGAAACCTTGAAATTAAATCAACAAAATATAAACTAAAAACAACTATCCCTGTTCTTAAAAATTGATTTCTTATTTTACTAGAATGATTGAATTAGGCACGCACGCGCCTCTTTTACACATTTTATCTTGGGCTGATCGCTGTGGGGCCTATGATTGATTTACATATATGAAAATTACAAATGTTTAAGTTGATTTTATCAGTTAAACTTTTATCATCTCTTAACCCATTTTCTTTTCCATCTCCTTTTTCACTTGAATTCCCTCTCCTCTCTCATTCACTTCTACAATCTCCACCCTGGCACGTAGGTGTAATTAGGAGGCTTTTTCCTTTTGTTTCCTCATCCGGATCAACTTTGGGCTCTTGCAATGAAAGGAAGCCCCATTTAAAAACCAGTCTGGCGCGACTCAGGACAGCCACTTGATCATTATTTATGCATATTTTTCCACAAGACCCAAGGCCTTTCAAACGTTGAGTAATTCCGCTTTCTCTTTTGGATAAAGGTATCACAGATTGATGAATTCACGGATGAGTAGATAATTCAAGGGAAACTATTCAAAGAAGGAAGCTGGAAGAAGAAAAATGAAGGGAACCTGGAGAAAACTGGGCCGACTGAAGAGAATGAAAAGAGAGAGAAAATAGGGACCCGATATGAAAGTAGTGGGCTGTAAAGTGAAGAGGAAAGCAGGAAACTGAAGGTACATTAAGGAGCCCAAGAAAATAGAAAACGGGAGGAACAAGGGCAGGAGAGAGGCGGGGGATAAAAAGGGCAAGAAATAGGAGAGGGAAAGTAAACTGTCAGACTAGGAGAGTTACAATGGGGAGGAATTAGAGAACGGAGCAAGGAAAGATAAGAACTAGACGAAGTTCCCCTGCCTGGATAATTGAGGAACAACAAGCTAGGCCTAATAAATGAGTTGAACTAAGGTTACCTTTGGGTTTTACAATATAATCACAGTTTAGGGAATGTAATTACAAGAAATATAGTTACTTGTAAAACAATATTATTGTGCTTGGTTTATAAATATTTTACAAAAAAATGTACTTTTAATTTTTAAAATTACTTTTATCTATTAAAATGCAAGTTAGTTATCAAAATTACCTAAAAAACATTAAATATATAAAACCTAAATAAATAAAAAATATAAAAATTTGTGTGGATCAGCCTCTTACCTACCAACATTCACGGATCCTAACAATTCTTTTACCATGGGCAAATTAAAGTACAATAAAATATATCTTAATGATTTCTTAAACCAATCAAAAGACTTCTTATACACCAATGCAAAGACTCCTTGTACACTCTCTCTCAATAGCTTCACAAGAACACTCACTCGCATTTAGACCTAGCAATTCGTAGTTTATGTTTTAAAAGTGTCAGACACAATTAGATACGAAATACGTTAAAGTTAAATATGAATACGATATGAATAATATTTATGTTTTAAATATGAAATACGTACACATATACATTTAATAACCGTGTAACACGACGTGACACAATTAACACGTTTATTAAACATGTCAAAATACGATACAACACAATTAATAACACGTTTAACACGATTAAATAAAATATTTACAATTAAATAAATTTTTTATTTAAATTTAATATAAAAATCTAAAATAAAATAGTATTATAACTCGATTTAGAGCAAGAAATTTAGAATTGTATAACTACTCAATTTTATATACAAACTAAAATCTTAATAATAAGATTTTGAATTTTAATTAGCCCAAAACTTAACAATATTTTCTCTCAATACTCTCTCATCTTTAATGAAAATTAAATATTTTCTCAAATTTTTATTTGAACTATCAATAATTTGATCAATTAAATTGAGTGCTTCATAAACAATCGAAATTAGAGATATCTTGAAAGTAAAATCAACCATGGCAAACTTGAAGGAGGGACTACAAAGAATTCTGACAGATTTAATAAGAGCTTTCTATATTTAGTTCGTTCAAATGCACCATCAGCTGCCAGAGCCTTCTTTTCTAAAGTTCATTTGTCTCAGTTTGGTGAAAATATTTGGCCTCTCATATAGTCTTTTTTTCTTTCTTTTTTCCCCTATTGTCTTGATTACCATGAAATCTTGCCTGAAGTGATTTATATATATATATATTCTGGTTCCGCTGGATTTCTTTAAGAAAACTGGTGGCGAATTGTTTGTTATGGGGAAAAATACATAAATTTTCAATCACAACACTCTACCAACTTGAAAACTTTTTCTTACTGGAAACATTATTTTTATTTGAGGTTACATGACGTTTATTTGTCTGCTTCCTTCCATTTGAATGATTAAATTAACAAGCAGAGGTCTTTTTTTTTTATTTTGAAAAGCAAAAGCATAAGTCATATTGAAATAGTCAAATTAATTCTAGCTTTAAGCTCTTTAAGTTTGGTTAATTTATCATTGTTAGCTGACCTCAAACTTCATAATTTCCATTATGTTTACTTGTGATTGAGAATGCTAATATATAATTTCATTGCTAGTGAAAAATAGATAAGAAATTAGTAAAGAAAATTACATAAAAAATGTACACTACATTTGATAGAACTAGTTTTAATTTTTAAATGCTTTATCACGTACGTGCAAACCCTTCATAACTGAGTACGTGTTTTGAAGTTTATCTAGAATGGAAGTTGTGGAGATTCAGACGTATCAAGACTTTTATACCATGAAGAAGAATTTGATACTTGGCATCGTTTTAACACTAAATTAAAGAAAGGTAATTTTTTTTCTTAGCCAGCCAAAGTTTTATTAAATTATTGAGTTTTAAATTGACTAAAATTCTAGATCTTATTTAATTAAAATTTGTGTTTGTGTACAACATTGAGTAGTTGTATAGTTTTAAACTTTTTATTCACATAGAGTCCTAATCACATTCTACTTTAGACTTTGATATTATAAAAGCGGATCTCTATGCTTTAGAATTGCAAGTGTGCTTTGAGAGCTATAGAGAAATGACATTTTATAACTTTGTCTTTTGTTCTAGTTGGAACTAGAGTGGTTTGGATGAGTGTTTTTGGGAAGTTATTGAAAAAGAGTGTGCAAGGGATCTTGGGTTAGTTTGAGGAGCCATAGAGGTCAATTTATAGTATTTTAATTTCTCAATAATAGAAGAATAGTTTCACTCTGCGGTTGTAGGCAAAAGGCTAAACTACGTAAATTCTTGTGTTTTTCTGTTTGTTTGATTTCTCTGAGTTTTATCTTTGTTATTTCTTGAGCAATTTCCATAACAAACTAGTATTAAAGTTTTGGGTTTGGTAAATTCAAGATTCAACAAGGATGTTGAAAGTTACTAGTTCTACGAATTTTTCAATTGATAAGTTTGGTGGAAAGACTAGTTTCACGCAATAGCAGAGAAGAATAAAAGATATCCTTATACAGCAAAGTTTAATGCGCCCATTGCTAGGAAAGGAGGAAAGGCAACCAGATGACATGAAGGATGCTGAATCGGCAGAGTTGGAGCAAAAGTGTGTGAACACCATTCAGCTTTGTATTGGAGATAACATGTTTAACCATGTTATTGATAAAGATTCTACTCTAAGGTTGCGAGCAAAGTTAGAGAAGATTTGCTTTGCGATCAGTCTTTCTAACAAGTTACAACTTAAGCGAAAGTTGTATCGCTTAAAGATGAAAGAGAATGGAGATCTCATGAAGCATAAGAATGAATTCGATGGGATCATTGATTAGTTGAAAAAGGTTGATATGAAGGTGGAGGAAGAGGAAAAGGGACTATTGTTCCTAACTTCACTTCTAGACTCTTATGAGGTATTTTTGGAATCTCTGATATGTGGAATGGATACAATAATGTTAGAACAAGTACAAGCAATGTTAATGTCTCATGAAGCCCGAAAGAAAAGTAAAGAAGGGGATAGAGATCCAAGTGGCTTGGCATTGGTAATTGAGGTTCGTAAGAAAAAGTCAGCTGATAAGGGATCTAAGGGTGGCAAGTCTAGATCCAACAATATTCAGTTCTTTCAATGCAAAATGCATGGACATATTAAAAGGGATTGTCCTACAAAAAAAGGATGAAAGTAACGAAAACAAAGGTGAGTGTGATTTCATTACTGAAAATGATGATTGTGATATCCTTACAATCTCAGAAAATATGAATGCAAATTCTTATTGGTATTTAGACTCTACTTCTGCCACTCACATATGTTATCAAAAAGATTGTTTTGATTTACTTCAAGAAATGGTGGCTGGGAATTTGACTTTAGATAATAAATTTAGATAATAAATCAATAGTGAAGGTTGCGGGTCTTGGTGTAGTAAAAATCAAAATGTTTGATAGGGTTGTGTATTTTTTGGGTAGTGTGACCTATGTCCCAGAAATGCATAAGAATCTAATATCATTGAGCTTGCTAGACTCCAAAGGGTATGGATATTCTGCTTGTGATGGGGTGGTAAAAGTTACACAAGGCGACATGGTCTTGATAAGGGGGAATTTGTATAATGGCTTATATTGTCTAGAATGTGAGGCCTCGGAGGGTTGGGAACAGTGCACTGGAGATGGTAGCTACCCAAAGTGAGATTTCATTTTCCAAGGAGGTGATGAAAGTTTCTCATGATGTAGATGATGGTGAAAAGATGAAAACTCTTACTAGTAGTGAATTGGAAGGGTCGTCGAGGTCCTTTTTCGAAGTCAATTAGTTCCATTGACTTGACGGCTACACAAATGCATTGACCATTTTATGGAATCGAGTATTGGACCATGCTTGATTTGGTATATGTAGTCATGGTAATTATAAAAGGCCAATG
>NW_018397264.1:792914-793027 GCF_002168275.2 Theobroma umbraticum
ATTTACATTTTGTTTGATAAATGGCTTGAAGACACTCCTTTCTCCTCCAAGTACCCGCGTCTTTTCTCCCTTGCGTTGGTTAAGGGTATGAGAGTCCTCAATGCTTGGATTAA
>NW_018397264.1:793037-793389 GCF_002168275.2 Theobroma umbraticum
TTCCTTGTTTTTAGAGGCAACTTATATTCTTGGAAAGAATTTAATTATGAAGGTATCTGGAATTTACTTTCTTCCATTGCCCTTGTTCCAAATAAGGAAGATAGATTGGTGTGGAAACATGAACCTAAAAGGTCTTTCTTAGTGCAAACTTTTTTCTTTTTATTGTATTATTCAACTGAAAATCAGATAGTATGGTTCCAGTCTATTTGGAAGATGCCCATTGCACATAAAATTCAATGCTTTTTATTGTTGGCTATTCTTAATTCTATTCCCATAAAGGTGTTCCTCTCCATCGGTGGGGTTCATTTTAGTCCTAATCAATTACATTGCGCTTGGTGTGGTCTTGTTGAGG
>NW_018397264.1:793421-794423 GCF_002168275.2 Theobroma umbraticum
TTTAGCTGACTTGTCTAGGGCTTTGTCCTTTAATGGTGGGGCATTTCTTGGCACATGCCTCACTCAATCTCTTCTTTTTTGCAAGCATGTGTTGGTTGCTTGTTTAGTGGCATTTTTCGCAAAAGATGGTTGATTGTTTACATGCAACTCTATGGTTTTTATGGTTGGTACATAAGGACTTAATTTTCAACTCCAAGTTATGGGACAGTTTCCAAATCTTTTACCTTATCAAATTATGACTTACGTTTTGGATACGTGCTTGTGAAGGTGATGATGCTATTGATGACTAGAATTGGTGTTCGGAACCATGCAATTCCTTCATAAGGAGAACTCCCTTTCATCATCATTTAGGTATTTCATGAATGCCACCCCTTTTGGGAGAGTATAAGTTCAATGTTGATGGTTTGGCTAGAAGCAAGCCATGTCTCGCAGGCTACGGAGGCTTACTTTGCAACTTTGATGGGCTCGTCGTTGGCATTTTTTTCAGCCCATTTGAATTGCTTGACTTAAACCACACCGAGCAGATGGCTATTCTCAAAGCTTTGTGCCTTTTTGCAGCCTCTTTTTATGCAAACTGCCCCTTAACCATTGAGTTGGACTCCAAAATCGCCTTTTCATGGGTAAAATCCATTGAGCAATGCTCATAAGAACAAATGGCACATCTTTAATGGACTTGACTCATTATGCATCTCACTTGTTACAATGTCTTTTACCTATATCTTCAGAGAAGGCAATTGTTTTGCTGACTCCTTGGTAAGGTATGGCGTTGATAAACTCTCTTCACTTTCTACTTGGTGGTGATCGTTGCTTTTCGTTTGTGTGGTTCATTATGCCTTATTGCTCTCTTTATCCCTTGACTCTCTATTCTTGCCTCAACTTTTTGTTGCGTTCATCATACATTATGGGGTAATACTCTTGGTAATGTTGTGCATCAACTCATTTATGCCTAGTGCAATGTTATAGGTTTCTATTTTGTATCCTTGAAGTGCCACATTTTCTTTT
>NW_018397264.1:794518-795102 GCF_002168275.2 Theobroma umbraticum
GGGCCTTCAAGGTTAACCCTTTTGTAACTATTCTATGAATTTATGTTATGGAAATTGCCTAAGAAACAACAAAGATAAAACTCAAAAAAATCAAGTAAACAGAAAAACACAAAAATTTATGTGATTTGGCCTCTTGCCTATGACCACGGAGTGAAACTATTCTTCTATTATTGAGAAATTAAAATATAATAAATTGACCTCTATGGCTCTTCAAACCAACCCAATATCCCTTTCACACTCTTTCTCAATAACCTCTTAAGAACACTCACCAAACCACTCTAGTGTCACCTAGAGTAAAAGACAGAGTTACAAGATATCGTTTATTTTGAGCTCTCAAAGCACACTTGCAATTTTAAAGCCTAAAGATCCACTTTTATAATATAAAAGTTCAAAGTAAAATGTGATTAGGACTCTATATGAATAAAAAGTTTAAAACCAAACAACTATTCAATGTTGTACGCAAACAAGAATCCTAATCAAATAAAATCTAAAATTCTAGTCGACTTAAAACTCAACAAATCTTCACCTTTGACTTGAATTTAAACTCCTTAAACTTCTTCCACTAGTCGCACCTAATTGCAACT
>NW_018397264.1:795202-829043 GCF_002168275.2 Theobroma umbraticum
CAGAAGAAATCTCATTGCTTTTAGAGTCTAGAGTGCCCACTAGAAAGATGCATGTCTGTTGAAAGTTGATGCGAAGGCTTGAAGCTAGCTCAAAGAAACACAAGATACATCATAGATTAAGGGCACCTTAGACTTCCGGACACATTAAAATGACTGTGTTGTCTGCAAACTAGAGTTGAAAGATAGAGAAACCATATGGAGAAAGAGTAATACCTCTAAAGCGTATAAGGGATTTCGCCTTGACAAGAGTGAGGTGTAAAGTTTCCACTACCATAATAAAAGGAAAGGTGATAATGGGTCACCCTAGCGAAGCTCACGCTTCATTAGGAATTCAAAATAATAGAACCGTTAATCAAAACTGAGACTTGCACTTTAGAAATACACTTACAAATCCAACTACACCATTTATACCTAAAGCCCATTGATTGCTTAACACAAAATAGGTAACCCCAATCAACACAATTAAAAACTTTTCCAAAGTCCAATTTGAGAATGATACGCTCATCATCTTGAAGCTTGTGTGTCATACTATGAATGATTTCATTGATCACCATAATACCATCCATGATTTGACAATCTTTAACAAAAGCACTGTGACAGTCATTGATCACTGTAAATATGACCGCCTTAAGCTTATTAGCAAGGATCTTGGCTATGATCTTGTATAGGGAATTGACAAGACTGATGGGACAGTACTCTCTTAAAAGAGGTAAGACATTGCACTTTAGGAATCAATGTAATAAATGAAGAGTCAAGTCATTTGTGCAGCTTACCGGTAGACATAAAGTCAGAAATGAAGGCATATGATCATTTTTTATGAAAGCCCAACTATCCTTGAAAAAGTTGAGATTATACTCGTCGGGTCCAGGGCCTTTTGCCTCGACACAACCCCTTATGGTATACTTGAGTTCCTCCATAGTTATCGATGCCCTAAGATTACTAGCATCATAAGTGCTAACCTTTTTAACGGAAAGCAATCAAATACTAGGCAGGGCCAATGGTTGCAATTAAAAAAGTTCTTAAAGAATTTAAAAGTAACACGACGTACCTCATCAGGTTGAGAGACCCAAACGCCGTTAATTAAGTTTCCCGCTATAAAGTTTCGGCAAGATGGAACTTTAGCCTTGCACTAGAAAAAGCGAGTGTTTCTACCCCCTTCCTTAAAGCCACTAGATACGAGATTTCTAGCGCCAAATAGATTCTCGTTGACGTGAGGCAGACCATAGTTGCTGAATGGTAATTCTTTCAGCATTACACTCATCATTGCGAGGTCCCTCAAGCTGCAGATAATATCAAACTCCTCAACCTTGTTCTTCATAACATTAATAGTGCTCTCCACATTGCCAAAGAATACTTTGTTCCCGTGTTTAAGATGAGTTTTAAGCCTGTTCAACTTGAGTGCAATTTCTATGTATATTATTGCTGCGAAATATAATTCACGATTTTCAGTTACAGCTTTTTAAACTGTAAAAGATAAATTTTGCAATGTTATAAAAGTGACAACAAGTAAAATTTCTTGTAGGGAACTCAAAGAAACTAAAAATTTATCTATTTACTGTGGTAAATGTGATATTGTTTGCATTTTCTTTCTACAATGACAGATTTATATCCTGGACACCATAGATAACGAGTATTCAAACTACAAATAACCCTCAATTCTATTGTCAAAATCATGAATAAGGGTGAGCAAGATCATGACAGGGGATTACAAAGTACAGAGAAAGAGAGTATAAAAATTCAGCCCGTACTTGAAGAAAAAAAAATTATCATGTAAGTTTAACTATGCACTTTTCTTTCGCAAGATTCTATATATCCAATGTGAAATTTGTACTGTACTAATGTCCTTTATCAACAGCTATTATTTCTTATCTCGACTTTTTAGATAGCTTTTGATCAGCAATTCAGCAACCATTTTAATTATAGCTAACTTGGAAGGATTTTCCTTGAAAATTGTAAGAAGGTTCTAAAGATCCAAGGAAGGTAGCCACTTGACTTCATTATTCCATCAAATACTTATCAAACTAAATCCAAAAACCAATAACAATTATGCAAAAATAAAATAAGAAATTATTTATTTGTCTTCTCTTTTTGTTTTTTACCGTGCACAGAGGTTTTCTATTTGTTATGGTATCATTATTACTGCAGTATTATTTTTGTTAGAAAATAAATTAATGATGCAAGGTATCTGGGTTATTTTTTGATAAAGAAAAATTAAAAGTTAAAAACTTCCATTGATAAAGATAAAGTTGTTACAATGCAACTGCAACCCATCAAAGGAATCGATGAAGAGATCCAATCCAAAAGAAAACAGAGAGAAGTCCTAATCCTGCTCGCCAGTTTTACTCCATTTACCGATCGCTTGCAGCACTGCTTGCTTAACCATCTGAGAATCGATGCCTTCAGCGTTACCTTGATTCTGAAAAATCAATAATTCTAGCGTTAGAAAATGCGTTTAAAAGGAGTCGGAAAGAAGGGGTATACAAATCAAAATTAAAAGAACAAAAAGTGCAGTCAATGCAAAGTACCATTAGCTTCTCGTAGCACATCCAAGCAAGATATGAATCCAATGCTAACCACCCATTATTGTGACGGTACATTAATGAAAAAAAAAATTTTAAAATTGTGTGGTTTAAACCCATGTTGTACAATTTACATGTGAGGTTTCTTCTTTCTTCATCGTTGTCTTCCTTTTTTTTTTAAAATAAAAAAATCGAACCAAATAAGTAAAATGCACAAGTACTAAACCAGATAGTGCTTTTAGTCCAAAAGGCAAAAGGGAAAAGAAAGGAAATGGAAAACCCTACATGACAAGACATATCCGAATCGCATTCGAATGTATAATCAATTGTGCCAGAAGAAATTCACTTCTCTTGTAATTGAAACCCCACTTTGGGATTAAAGAGAAAATAATTATCGAATTACCATACTTACTTCTCCTCCAATCGCTTCTAGTTGGAAATTGTCTTCGCAAGAAACCCTAGCATCCAGCACGTCGAGGCCAAGCTCTTCGAAGGTTTCCAATATGGAAACAAGCAAACCGGGGCAGTTTTTTTCCAAAAACACATTAATAAGGAAACCTTTCTCTAGGGTTTCCACAGTAACCTGCTGAAACCAAATAAGAAACTTAAAATCAATAAAGGAAGCGTGTGGGGTTGTTTTGCTTGCTAGTTAGATAGCAAGCAGATGCAGAAAAGGAGAACAAGAAGAAATGTTTAAATCAATAAGCGAAACACGCTTGTATGTATATATATATATATGTATATATATAGATATGTATATATATATTCAGTACCATAGGCAGAGGATTCTGGGAAGTTGAAATTTGTGAAGTTTCAATTTCTTGGTTCAGTTTGTCCACCTTTTCTTTCAACTCCTCTATATATCTTGATGCATCTACAATGATTGAGGTCTTGTTCACCTGCCCACAACATAAGAATCAATAATTAACCAAATAGAAAACGAAATAAAATATCATGATCATCGTCACCCTCACGCCATCAACAAGGTCTTCACACCTGCTCTTAATCTCACGGACTTAAATATGTAGGGATTTTTTTGATTCAACATATGCTTTTAGGCGTTCTTGTTCTTGATGTTATCTCATGGTTTCATTGTTAAGATAGAATAGAAAAGAACGATAAGAATCAGGAGAGAAAAACTTCGATTATTATGCTTAAAATTAAGAGTTTTAGGGCAAATTACAGCACTGGAGTTGGCAACAGAGCGAAGCTGCTGCAATTTCTGATAAACAGCTGCTTTCTTTCGATCTCTAGAAGACATGATGCTGCCTCTAATCCTTAGCTCAACTTTATATTGTCAAAATCTTTGGCCTTTGCCCTTTTTCTTTTTCACTGCAGGTCTTTGAGGGGTATTTAAAGGAGCAGCTCATCCCATACCTACATGATGTAGTTGTATAGTTGTTTGTTTCCTGCATGAGGGCCTCCGTTCCCCCACATGAAATAATTATTCAACATACCCAATTTACGGAATTGACCTTTTTGATTCACAAAGACTTTGTTGCTTCAAAATTCAACAGAAAAGAATAAATGAATATTCTAGGAGACACAAAAAGAAAAAAGGGGCGATATAAAAAAAAATTACAACCAAATTATTTTTTTCACAAATGCCTAATCTCAAACCAGTACTTGTTGGGGTCTGGTACATGAATTTAATTTGTTTACTTGTAATCATATTTATGTGGAATTCATGCTTATAACATATTATTATGGTTTGTCTTTAAAGGAACATTCCAAAGACTAGAATTGAAAATTGTCAATCAATTTCAAAAGTCCTGTTTATGTAAGAAGAAAAATGAAGAGCTTTTGATATTCCAATTTTGTAAATGTTAGAGTTTATGGAAATGGAAGTATTTTCCCTTTTTTCAAAACCATATGAGCTTCCATACGTAGGCAGATGTATATATGTGTACATGTGTAGAGTAAATTACAATATTAATTACTTCAATTTGTCAGATTACTATATTTTTGCTACCATTATCCTAAAATTTTTATTTTAGTCACTAACATTACTTCACTTAGACAATCTACTATTACCCTCTGTTAAATTCTAAGGGAATGCCAATTTAACTATTATCTTAGTCTTTTTTTCCTATATGATGTTGACATTGGAACTAAAATAAAAAATTATATTCATACGAATTAAGAAAAGATAAAATAAAAATATCTTTTAATTTTATGTCAACATCAGGTAGGAGAAAAGGCTAACATGGCAATTAAAATGACATTCCCTTACTCGTATGCACAGACAAACTTATGTCACATATACCTATGTGTGTAAAGTTATTATTTTGTAACAACTTAAACTTAAGTAGGATTAGGGTCAAATATTTGAATTTTTGCCCCCTCTTATACCTCTCTCATATATACAAAAAAAAATGTTTTGTATTGTAAATCATACAATCCTTTATTTAAGTTTAAGTTCAACAACATATAAGAATTGACCGATGACATAAGCTGAATTCAAAAAAAAAAAGATTTAATAACATATATGAATGATGACTTCTTTTGTATAAGATATAAGATGATCACCACTTAATGGATCAGGTAAGGCACATTAATTGTACGAATGTCTTATTTAATTCGTATTGAATGAACAAAATTAATAACGACCTACAAGTAAAATGACCTTTACACCATAGACAATACTAGAATTTTATAGGCACAATGCCTCTATATTGTCATACCATTATCATTTTAATTATTAATCAATGAAGAGTGGGTAAAGTATATAACCTCTGTATTGATTCAAGGGTTACAAGTTCTAGGAGTTTTCCACATAATTAGGTACCTACGTATTTCAAATTTATCCATCAATTTAATTCAGTTGTCAAGATTTCAAGCTACAAAGATTTGAAATTGACTGAATGCCTTATGAAATATTATATGTAGAAGATTTTACAACCAAGATTTATAATGTTTGAGCTTATTTTCTATTTTTTAGAATTTAAATGTAGAATTTTTATCCCTTAATTTTGGGTGCTTTTGAAATCTAAATTGCCTTTCAACGAAAAATCTAAATGGTCCAATTAAAGTCCTTTGAAATAATTATATTAGGTATATTTACTGTCTATATTGATTTGGAAGAAAAGAATCTCCTTAGGTGGATCCATGATGTTTTGGGGATTTTCTCTAGGAGGTTTCACACTATTTTTAGGAGTGAATGGTATAATGTCGATATGAGTCTTGATCTTGAGTACAATTGTAGATTTGGACCAATATTTATGTAATTTTGCATATAATAAGCCTTTTTTAAAATAATGTTTACATTCTTCATCTTGTTTCTCTTTTTTTTTTTTTTGAATTTTAAAAACTTAGTTATTTCTGACCTAAATAAAGAAGTTTAATTATAGATTTAATTATTAATTATATTTAAAGATGCAATGAAGAATAGGGATTTGTATTTCAAAATTCAATAGCTCCCAAGTAACTTGGATTTGCTTGAAGTGGCAAGCAGTAGATTTTGAGTTGAGATTTTAAGTTTGAATCTAGTACTCTCACTTGTAAAATAAAAAATAAAACCCGATAACTCTTAGCCACGGTAACTCCAATTTTGAATCATATAATCTAATTGTGACATATGATTTATTTTTTTTTTTGGAAGAAGGAGATTCTAACATTTCTTTTTGAATAGGAGATTATGTAATAATCATTAAGTCAAATACTTGAATGTCAAGTATATAAAAAATGATAAAAAGACGTCACTGCATAAAAAAGATAAACTCTTATGTATTTATCATTTTAGTGCTTGAATATCTGACTTAATAGGTTCAAAGAATTAGATTCTAATCTCCTATTCTATACAAATTATAAAAAAATAATTTTCAATAAATTAGAAACCTCAAAGTAAAAATCCTAATAACATTGGGTGTTTAAAATGGGGCTATAATTTGATAAGTATAACTTCGACTAATTAGTAAAATGCCTGGTCCAATTTAAGTTAATATAGCTATTTTCAATTACATGTCTCATCTAGCTCATACATGGTAGAATTTGTTTAAAACAAATTAATGAAACAATATCAACATCGTGTGCTCATTCCAACGTTTCCATTTCTCTCTCTCTTGACTAGCCAAACCCTAGTCAAAAATAGTAGCTAGCTTGGGGATTGTCATGCATTTGAAAAAAAAATTGCATCGGTTTCCCTTACTATTTTGAGTTTCTTTCTTGTTCTATCTAGGTAACTTTATTCTTTGCTTATATCATAGGGTATAAAAAAAACAGAAAGAGAGAGAGTAATTTCATAAAAAAGATTACATGGATCGATAGTTGTGTAACTCATGATCTAGACATGTAAGAGATCTTAAAAGTCTCACACTATGGATAATCCAAACGAATGCATTCCCTTTGAAGAAAAACTGAATAAAATAATCACTCAAATGCGTCAATGATGTTAAGTAACAACAAGAAGGAATGATAATCTAATAGTCTTGATTGGAAAGGTGACCAGATTTGTGTACAGCCATAGAAAGAAACGAGAAGGTGTGGAAGGGGGAGGGAGGGGGGGAGCGGGAGGGGGGCATTTTAGTATATAAGGTGTAGAGGGAGAAATAGGAAGGGGTGACATATATTTGCATGAGAGAGGGACAAAATCATGACGGCGAGTAAGAGAGAGAGGTAGAAATCGCTCCCGTGAGAAGGATTTGGAGGGATTGACAGCTAAACAACCTTTGACGCTTCCTTCTCTGCTTTCGATGCTTTCTCTCTCTTAATTTCATCCTCTTTCCATATGCCTCCTCCGATCACGAGCAGATTCCTTTCTCTCAACGCGTACGTACAAACGATCCCACAAACCCCACCTTCTTTGCACGTGCCTTTCCTTTCTCTCTCCACGTGACATTCTTCTCTTCTTCCCATAAATTTGGTGCATGCTTGATGCTTTGGACTCTGCTATCCTTTTGTCAATGGGATCCTGTGCCTACGCGGTATTCTTTTTCTTAGTTAATTACAATAATAAGCTCAATTGCCCCCACTTAGATTTAATCATAAAATTTAATATTTTATAAACATATATCATGAGATTGAGTTTATATGACACTTAAAGCTACCTTCATAATCCACAGCAATTTCCAACATGTATAAAGTAACAGTTATATTCAGTACAATTAAAAAATCTATTATAAACTAAGAAATTAAGATTTATACATTTCAGGACCTTTTCTTTGTAAAATATAAGTTGACACAGAATGATGAAAATTGCTGTGTTATAAGCTTTATTTTTTATAAATGAAAAAATGACTTGAATCAAGTTGGACTTGGGTCTAGAACAAGTCTACTCGGGTCATGAACTCACACTGTGTATGTTATAATCCCAAAAAACAAAAAAATTAACACTAAGCTGACTTAAATCTCAGAAGCTAGCATGGTTTAGTCTATAAGGAGGGTTGCTGTTTAAGAATTAAGTTCAAATCAGCGGATGGTTTGGATCCTAAAAATCAAACAATGGGCAAGAAACAACCTACTCCTAATAATCAACTCCGACAGTTTAGTGATTTCAAACTATAATAAGTTAATCATACTTCCTTTTCTTGTTTAATTTTTCCTAAGAAATAAATTAATGGCACAAATGGATCCATCTTTTGTCGTGGGATGAATACTGTTTGCCATTCCAAGATAACTGAGTAGGCATGCTCTTCGTGTTCAAAACAACTGCGCATGCGAAATGATATTATATATACAACCTATGTAGGCGCAAATCTGGTTCATTGAAACACTGTTTGCTCTTTATTCATTCATCAATTTATTATATTCAATTAGGGTCATATTCCTTCCATTGTTCTGTAAAAGTTTTTCCGTCAAATTAATGGTACTGTATCCTAGAAGATAACATATTAAAGAGCAAAAACTAGAACACCACTGATTACTTTTCCCCCCTTGTTTTTTTGAGTAGTCGTATCTCTTCCAAAGATCCATAAAAGTTGTGATTAAAATTTATGGTGCTACATTCTAGACGATAACATATTAAAGTAATATTAGAACATGGCTCGTTATCCAATTTGACGGCCAATTTTATTGGAGACGATTGATCATTAATTTAGTTAATTTCCATTGTCAGTAGTTCTTGTTGCTTGTGTTTAGATTTTTTTTTTTTTTGTTGTCTGTTGCAGGCTACGCCTTGTTTCATATTTTGGATTGTATTGGAATCGGCAGACTAGTTGGCCGCTTTACTGGCAGGCAGCTCTTTAATTAATTATAATTTCCATACAACAGGCATTTCCGCTTTCTTTCGGATGAGTCCTTCATATACTGAAGATTATCTATCCTCCAGGAAATACCTACGTATATACGTGGTTGTTTACCTATATACAACAGGTTATTAATCTCGTAATCCAAACAAAAATTCTTGCTTAATAAAAGCTGCTATAATACTTGAAACACGAGATAGCTGCATGAAATGATTAATCATGCTTTTTTCCAGGTCAGTGATAAGAGAAATAGATTTTTAGAATCATTAATTATCAGTAGCAACTAAAGTGGAACGGTGAGCGAAGAAATTATGGGAAAAATCAAGAGGAAAGCATGGAGAAATTGTGTTGTACTATATAATTGAAAAAAAACTTAGATCACCGGGGTGATAAAACGTGTCTGCATGCTTTTGCACAGTTTGCAGGGAGACAACGCGTAAATGCGATGACAGATTTTCATATAAAGAGATTTCTTATAGCAAGTGCAATGTCTGCATTCAACACAAACAAAAGCAAAACGTACCCACCAGTTCACATGTGTGCCAATCATCGCAACAAAACAATCCTTCACATACAATACAGAGCCAGATCCAACCTTGTCTCTTGCCCTATCTACTTGCAATTATATTCACCCTTCATTAGGATTAGGTGCCTAGAGGCTAGGAATTATTCACCATGATTTTTCTTAATTTGCATTCACCTTTATTCTATATTACCAGACCTACTTGTGTGGATTATTAATTATTTAATTTACTATCACAATCGTGAGATTAACACAATCATTATTCTATTGAACATCCACTTCCGGGATTAATCATAATTACAAAGCTGAGTGATAGGCGCTCTGGGTAATAATCAAACTTCTCTTCCTACTTTTGCAAGCAAGGAAAAATGGGGCCCCATCAAATTGCATTATGCAATGGAATAATGTTAAATAGCCTATATAAAATTTTAGGAATAATAATCCACAACACGAGTTCTTCTTTCTTGACTGATTGTAATGATTATATGCTTACATGGTTGTACTGAATTTTGATTTAACTTCTTGTCTTCCTTGAACAAATTCCAAATCACTTACTACAACGCCAGATGAAGTGGTTGATAATTGGACAACGCTGGTGTTGGAAATTTTGACAACAGTCTTCAAGCTTTTGTCAGCTGAGGGTGACTTGGTGCTTATCAAGATGATAGAGCTACTATAGTCGAAATCGACAAAAAACCTATCTAGAATGCTTTATCTTCAGGAAAACCTAACAGCATTGTTTTCAAACCACCTGAAACTGATCAGATTAACATTTAGTAATTAATTCATACATGCAAACACCTATAGAAACATTAATTCCGTGAACTGAACGTAAGGTTACAATTCCGGTTTTGTTATCATTCTTCTTACGATTTGATTGTTCTACTCCTATATTTTGAGGATGTAACCTTTTTATTATTATTTTCTATGATTTGGCCGACGACATATATCTACAGGAGAATGCTAAGGGCAATTTCAGGAATACACCTGCATATTCCTAAATGAGAACAGTAATGACAATGAGATTGCTGATCTGTAAACCATTTATTTTTATAATATAACCCTGCAGAACATACATAGTGAATAACATGGTAATATGGTTTAGTGTCCAATCAGACAATTCGGATATTTATGCAAATAGTGCTAAATTTGGAAAAGTATCTCGTGACAAAAACCATTGTTTTTCTAGACATAGTTTTCTGGCAAATGAGATTCCAATCCATAGTAGAAACAGAGAAGAAATAATTCCATGATGGACATGCATTCAATTCAAAGTAACTATGGAACTAATTATCATATTATTGTATGGAACTATGATGTGGGTGAGTGTTCTGGGCTGTGCAAAAAAATTTTCTGTGAGTGAGGTGTTCTGGTTTGTCATTTGTATTGGGTGTTTTAAGGTGTTCTGTTTTGGACTGTGTAGGAGTGGATGAAGGCAAGAATGACAATCTTGCTTTCTTCTATTCTGTCCAGGATCAGTATGTATTACTGAATTCATAATAAAATCCCATCGATTGAGCCAAAAAAAAGAAGGGTCTAAACTCCTAATAATTGAGGAAAACAATTTGATCAGATTTGTCAATTCCGTGTATATATTTACTCAAAATGGAGATGCTAAAACAAGAAATTAACTGATGCAAAAATCAATTAAAAGATGATCACATCCAAAGAGAAATTTGATTGTGAATGAAGACTCATACTACGTACTTAGGATCAGATTTCTTACATTTTCCATTTTTTTTGTTAATCAAATAATCCATCTGTTTTCTGAGAAGGGTATATAACGACAGAAGTAGGGTTGGGTACGAGTTTATATTTTATTTTCATTTTCAAATGACACAAGAATATGGAGCCACAGCCAAAAGAAAATCATTATGCGTATAAGAAAAACTCCTTTATTGCTTTACTGCTACAGTTGTCAAAAGGGAAACTTGGCCAAATTCACAGGTCCTAGAGTAGAGAAAACTCGACTTTGCAGAATAGTTGTAGCCGTAGGAGTTTAGAATAAGAAAAGTTATTTCCATTAACCTGTAAAGCTGCCTACAGTTCCTATTTATCAACCTGCCAAGACAGCACTCAGATTAGGAGCATTTGTATATACAGACAAGGCAGTCCATGCTTGCAAACGAGCTTCACAATCTCTTGACAGCTATATCTATTTGTCAACATTGAAGTTTACAATGCAAGCATCCGCACTCAAACACCCCAAATAGCCCCTCAGGGCAACATATGTGCACACATATGCTAATGCTGATATCATTGATGTAGATTGAATTTTTCATATATCTAATTAAGCTATATATGGTCGGACAATTGATTCTTTTTAACAAGATCAATCAAATAATGAAATCTGAAAAAATATATATATATAAAAATAGAAAATGAACCAGTTTAAAAAAAAAAACCAACATGAAAGAAGAAACTTTTCACATAATTTAACTAATTACATAAAGCTCACAGCATTCAGCTATAGGCGCTTTGCTAGCATATCCCAGAGATTTTTTAATGAGTTGAGTTAATAATGCTGCAAAATAAATCAATTCTATTGTTGTCTGTTCAATTTTTACTAGAGGCCAAATATTAAGCTACGATTATCATTCAAGGTAGAGAAAGAGGACTTTGTCTATAAATGGTTAAGGCTTCTTTGCATGATGGGGTCTCTCCGGAGATTGACAAGTGATGTTTTAAGTCACAGAGGGTCCAGGGGCAGACAAAGCCACGCCTCTCTATTGTGACGTGAGAGAGTTGTGACATTAAGGTTCACGGGCAATGTTCTAGCTTGGAAACACAAAATTTTTTCTTGCAAAAGCATTTTTGTGAGGAGAGAAAGAACATCTGATAGCAAAAAAACAGCATGGAAATATATAAATGATAAATAGTACACAAATTAGTGTCCATGTCCCATCTCCTCACATGTGGGATCCTCCAGCAAAATCCACAGCCACAGGGTAAAACAAACACAAAGCTAAATGATAGCAAACGTGGATGAAGAATCGTCTCTTTATCAAGGATATATCGTCCGTAGGGACACTAGCCCACTAGACAGTAAAGATTATTTCTTTGAAGTGGATGTTTAATCCCCCACAAAATAGGAGAAACAAAAGACCTTTCTTCCGGAGCTACAGAATAAAGTTGATAAGTACTCTTCAATTAATGATTCTGCATTGCAACACCTTTGCAGACTTTATCATCATGCAATATTTCTTGAAACGATAAGTGTACCAAATTCTAACACATGCACGACCTGCAACAAGGTCTTCCGAGTCTTTCTCTTGTCATGTTAGGGTTAATTACACATTTGCCTCCAACTATGATCAAATGTTTGATTTGATACCTAAAATTTAAAAATTCACAATTAGTTACTTAGTTTTACTTCCATTAAATAATTTGTATTTGAGAATAATTCCATTAGTCAAATGGATGATATGGAAAAAAGAATCAATAAGAATATACCACATGTCTATCTCCTGTTAGCTTTTTTTACCAGATCACCTTCTAACTAAGAAAGTTAGCAGGGTTCACAATCTGCTTCATGGAATGAAAGTTGGAGTAATTAATTGTGAATTTATTTTTTAAAATATCAAATAAAAAGTTATGCTATAATTCCAATACTAAATTTCTTAACATGTAAGTCCAAGGACCCAATCACTAGATGTGAAATGATGTCATCAATAATTTTTTTTATCTAGATTGATTATCTAAATTTCACTTATGAGCCAGATTAATGTTAATAATGCACATGATGCACTCATGGAATGAATAATGAAATTTTTCGGTTTTATTAAATACTTGATAAAAATCATATATTAAAAAATTCTCCTAAAGTCTCTCATGCTTTGGTAGAATCTAGGACCTAGAGAATTCCTCAAAAAATTTGTCTCTACAATTTTCTCGAGAAGATCGCATCATCGGAGATTTTTATCTACTCGCAAAAATAATTATCTCAAATAAATGCAAACATAATGGGGAATGAATGCTAATGATGCAAAATGAATAGAAGTAAGATTTATTTGTTGCTAATGTTATTTCCACGTATTTTATTTTTTAATTATGTTTCTTATTTAGAAAAAAAATTCCCTTATTCACTCCATTATTTTTCACTACAATTATGTTCATTTGTTATTCAATATTTAATTATTCTTTTGTTCATATTAATTAAATAAATATTTTAATTTTTAATTTTTAACTACTAATAATTATTTGAATTAATTGATTATAGAAATGGAATTTTAAGACTCTCTTAACTCTTTGATTGAATTCTAATTAATTCCTCACCCTATGAAAATTATTTAGCAGTTATATCTTTACATTTCCCAAAAAATTCCATCATAGGGATTAATTCAAATTAATTTTTATTCTTTAATTAGATAATTTACACACCAAACATACAATAAAGCATTAAATAAATATAATAAATTTAAAAAAAATAAATTGACTAATTTCATTTTTCACAAGGTTCTTTAATAGTTAAATTTTATCTCTGTATGCGTAACCCTTATGATACCTATATTGTTGTCAATTAACAAATTAAAACCATTGCAGGATTATTACAATACAACTGTATAGGTCTAATAATAGAGTCAACCACCAACAACTCTTTACTAAGATTTCTCAACTGGAAAGCTTGCGTAGTTGCTTTATAACATATTACAAATTCTGCTTGCATAGCAGATGAGGTCATAGGTTTTGCTTTATACTTTTTTAAGATATTGCATTACTTGCCAACATAAAAAAATATATCATAATGTGAACTTACTATCGTTTGAACAATTGACAAAGTCAAAATCCCCATATTAACCAATACCCTAAGGTCTTCAACCTTTTGATGAACTAGCATATAATCTTTAATTCACTTCAACTATCTCAGCACCTTCATTGCAACTTCTTGTAATGTGCTTTATTGAGATTAAATAAACATTTTTCCTAAAGACCCATTGCATAAGCAATGTTAAACTTCATGCACACTTGAGTATACTTCAAGCTCCCTATTATACTAGCATATGGCATTGCTTTTATAAATTTCCTTTCAACATCATTTTAGGACATTATGCCAAATTCAAATTATCACTTTTAGCAACTAACACATCTCCACCTTTACAATAAGCATAGAAGGAGTACGAGGCTGCTAATTTTGGGATTTTGTAGCTTGTTGTGTATACTTTTAGGCTATGAAATTTTGAAGAATTTGGGCTGCTGGTGGAAGGGGTAAAATCTTGTGGGGAAAACTGAAGCAGAGAACAGTGCAATAATGTGGGAAAAATGGTGTTACAATTTAGGAAGAAGGAAAAGGTTAGTTGGCAATAAGGAAGAAGGAAAAGTCTAGCCACTGTGGTAGTCCAACTCATGGTACTCCAGCTTCTGTCCTTTTTCTTCTTTTTTTATGTTTTTTTTATTTCCTCATTGGACTTCATGGACCCTAAAAAATTGTGGGACATACGCCCAATTAAAAAATGAAAATTCAATTGAGTCCCAAAGCCCAAATCTGAAACCTTTAGTGGTGTGGCCCAAAGTTTTAAGCTCCAAAGATGAGGATAGGTGGCCAAAAATGAGTGCAATTGGGCTCAAACAAGTTAAAAGATGTGGTCTAAATAAAAAAATAAAATTAATTAGATTTAAAGACAAATTAGCCAAGTTCCAAAAATAAAATAATTAAAAATATAATATAAATTCACTCGAACAAAATGGAGTGTCTATAACGCTAAAGTAGGATGACAAAGAATTCTTTGATTTCAATACCATCATGCAGTTATTACATTGAAGACCACACTATTAATTAGTTGCCCAAATTGTGTGCTCTCTAGAGTTGCTAGTACACCAAGGAATATAGACTCATCTAATTGTCACATTTTTCTATACTCTTTCTTTTGTTTTTGCCTAAGTTTTGGCAGCTTGGTTTATGTTGTAGGCTTGTAGCAGGTTTACTTTTCTGGTTCTTAGCACCTTTAAGAAATATTGTCCAATTGCTTGTCTCCACTAAAGGATTTCTCCATGTTGCCACAGAAATTGAATCAGATCAGAGTACTCTTTCTTATCATATTCATCTACTCTAGAGCTTTGCTTTTTTGAATTTGCTCCTCTAGGTTATTCTTATCTGCCTCCATCTATTCAGTTGTCACTTCAAGGCATATATAAATTTACTTAAACATTGCAAAGATGAGTGGACCAATGATGCATCTTGTTAGTTTGTTATTAGTTATTATTTGATTAGCTTTTTCACACACATTGCTTGGAATTTAGGATGGTCATGTATTTGAATTGACATATTGTACAATGATGTTTTTGATCCATGTCCTTTTATAGGTATTTCATTTGATGGTTTTCTGCACTCCTTTTCCTCCCTTGGGCCTTATCCAATAAAATAGAACTGATTTCAGCTTAAGGTCCAAGTAACTGGTAAAGACTTTATCAAGGCCCTCTACAATCCGAATCTGATGGTACAATTCAATCACATTGCTAAAACGGCAATCAGTAGTAAAATAGTCGACTTCTATTTCTGCAATCATGGTGTCCTTCGTTTATTTCCCATCCCATTACTTTCAGGCAGATTTTCTTTATCCCTTTTGCACTATTCCTATTTCTCTCAAATATTGCCTTCAATTAGATTTTCTTGATGAGATATGAAAAAGTAAATTTGCAAGCATGTATGTCAACAGGAAGAACTTTTCACAAGACTCTTTAGTCACTACTGCCCAAATGAATAAACGTGATGGTGATCATAATAATGCTGTTAGGAGATGAGTGGAAATCAGAGATTGTCATCAAAATGTTACCAGACAAGTGATGTATTCATTTGAATGGAGCTTTCCCAGATCAATACCTTTGTTTCTGGTCCCACATTCAGAATTTATGCAGCCATGTGATAAATGCTTGCTTCATGTTGCATTCACCCCCCCTTGAGGTCTTACAATGAGAGATTGAAGTAATAGGCAGAAAAAGAGAAATTTACCCACTGAAGAACCTGACACCAATCTGTATTGATTGTCTTGGTTGAGCGTAACATTTTGTTTCATACCTGCTAAAGAGAATGACAGTAACTTTTGACTTGATTAGGTCTGTGATATATCAACCATCAAGGACTCAGCTCAATATTGCTGTAAGTATTATAGCTGTCATATTCATAGCTTTAACTTCAAGTAGATGAAGGTACAAATGTTTCTAAAGATTGTCTCGCAAGCATCTACTTGAACTACAAATATAAGATCATTTGTATAACGCAGAGGTGCATCACTTCGCTTGCTTAAAATCCTTGCATTTCTGCAGAAATGAGTAAATCACTGGTACATCAACAGTGTTTACTATCCTTTAACCATTTTTTTTGTTGCCTTATTTTCCTTGTGCAACACTGGATTGCTAGCTGCTTAAATTCATGAATGAAGATAAATCTCTTTTTTTTTTATTATTCATAAAGATATTTAGCTCAATTGATGCAACCTAGATCATCTTAATAATGAATTCATTTTTTTCACTATCCCCTTTTTCTTATGATAGGTGATGCCCCTTATCTCTTGTGTAAAATTTGTTTTGAAGCCCTCTTTCTGCTTGCTTGGAATTTTAAAGGTAGGAAGTTATCATTTTCTTAGAATGAATGCAATGTTGTGCAGCTCGTTTTTGCCATGTGCTAGAGAGTAAAGACATGAAAACTCAACACACCAGTATGGAAACTGATATGATAGAAAATTTGACCCTTTGTGATACATGATAGTGTGTCTAAATTTTGTGTTTTCTTTTCCACTGGGTAATGTCAGAGTATGGCAGGTTAGTGATGCCTGCTCTCATCTTCTCTGTCTTTGTATTAATAACTGCAGTCAGACAGTGAATAAAAGAGAATCTAACGCTAGGTTTGGGATTTACTCATCTTAAAAGTTGCTTTACTGCAATATAACTCTAGCTGTTACTGATAAGTATTTAAAATATTTTGGGGGTAATTGCATAACTCTGTCTATAAACAAAATGCCAAATTTGTGTTTTCTTGTCTCTGTTAATAGAAAAGAATTACATTGTGCTTTGGAATTGTCAATGAAAATTTTTTAAAAATCACATGCTGTCAAGTATTATTTTCAGTGCCTGATGAGTTCTTTCTTCTTTTTTGAATCAAATAGTAGGCAAGCCCTCCCAGAACCAGTACGATAATTAAACCATCCACCACTCCCACGACAATTAAGACCCATTTTTTCACACTAGGTTTGCTATGACTGTCATGGATTCCTTTTGGAACCTTAACCATGTAACTCAACCCCGTCCCTCTTTCGACCTGTTTAGTGCCTGCAACCAGCCTGTAAAGAAAGCATTCTTGGGATTTTTCGGCCCCGTCTTCGGAGGAATGTAATGCAGCAACACATTTACAGTCATCTAAGCACAAATTTGCACATGCTGTCTTGCTAACATTAACCCTTCTGGGATCATCTCTGAGTACGCTACCGACACCATTCAATTCAAGCATCTCTACCTTAGCTCCCCCACAGAACTTTGTTGGAGTTCCCTCATTGCAATCAGAGCTCATGCCATTTTGCTTTGTTAGAAGCCGTATGCATGAACAAGCATTGGAGAATGTACATATGCCATAAGGTTTACATGCTAGAGGAAGGTCACAGGTGGAGTTGAGGGCTTGAAATGAGGCTTCAAACTTTTCGGTGTTAGGTGAGTAAAAATAGAGTCCTAAATTCCCTGTCTTATTTCCCAGTGCTAAAAACCTCAGGGGCTGAATTCTCCATGATGCAATCTGCGCGATTTTTTTATGTTTATCATTGAATAACGCTAACCCTTTAGAACCCAATTCAACAAATGTGATATTTCTGTTCTTGGAAGGCTTAAATTCCCAGTAAGAGTACTTCAACTTACCTGAATTCAGGTAGAGAGCAATCTTGTTGTGTAGGATTTCGAAAGTGTAGTATGAAGTTGAGTTTCTGGGAAATGAACTCAACCGAGTAGCTACATCTAGTCTCTGTCCCCAGAGCATTACATCCGTTGGAAAATTGAAACTCTGCCATTTTATCTGGTTCAAAACATCGACAAGGACTAGATTACCTGTCCTCAGGATTTGTAATCTCTGCATCAGGAGGAGAAATACAAATATCACTTAATTTGACTATGCAAAGCAAAGTCATCAGCAGTAGTTGCTTCACAATGATTCTAGCTAGTACTTTTACCTCCACACCTTGTCCAGAAGTCCCGGTTCGCCATCCCACTCGCTCTTTCGGACCCTTCAGCTGTAAATCTCCATCTTCAGTAAGCTCAAGCACGCATACATCAGAGCTGTAAAACTGCGAGTAATGGCCAGAATTCCATACCTTCACATCTCCTAGAAAAACTTCCAAGGAGCATGAATATTTCCCCTTGATAGCTTCAGCACTCAATGCCACTTTAAAATTTGGTTCCAGCTGGTTAGCGTCCATCAGGAAAGCTCTCCCAATGAATCCAGCACTGTATTCCGATGGGACTGCAAGGCTTATCCTATGGCCAACATGAATGGCCGAATCACAGCTTCCATAGTTGACCAATAGAATGAGAATACTACACAGATAGAGCTTCATGACTGAAACTGGATTGCAACCTCTCAAAAATCTTTCACTTGTGGGACTGATGGTTTTTATATCTGCTGCTCAGCTGCTAAATAAATTCTTCTTTCTTTTTCCTGGCAGGATCGAAGCAAGGAAAGAAAGAGAAAGAAAAGGTCGGCATGAGCGTGAGAACCTTTGCAAGTTCCACCCCACTTCCAAAAAGAGGCAGAGCCTTTCATTTTTGCACTGTTATTTGTGACACAAATGGTTGTGGGGTTATTGATGGCATTAAGGTAGGAAGGATTGTTAATTACTCAGTTTTGTCTTCTCATTGCTAATTAAAAGCACTACAAACGAGTAAAGCAACAGAAGGTTGTTGTGCACAGGCTGTCCCATGTGAAGCAATGAAGGTATTTTATTAGCAGAAAACTATATGTAATTAAAGCTTTTCAGGTGGCAACCAGCAAATTTTGGTCAATCCATTATCAACTCTCTCTAGTCAAATTCTTTGAATTGTTTTTTCCTTTGTTAACTACTAATAAACCTGCTCCTCCACTTGGAAGACAAAATCTAGTCTAGCCAATTATATTGCAGATTTTCAAGAAAAAATTTATATAAAATGGAAGAATTTTACTAAAATTTGCTTCTGAATTTTTCTAATCTGTATCTTAATATATGAAAAATCATCGAATTTATTATCAATTATTGTGTTTAATACAAAAATATTAACAAATTCTCTTAAAACACGTATTAACAAAACTTTTTTGTTTATTATATCACTTTAGCCAAAATAATAATTGTGTAAAAACTAAAACAGTAGAGCAGCGTTTGGGCGTGCAATGAGTGCAAGTCTCAAGTGAAAAGCAGGATTTTGGAAGTGGGTCCTGCTTGACCTAATGAGTTGGGTCAATTGAGTGAGTGAGTGAGTGCTGCTGCATTTTATTCACTTTTGAGTGGGCAGGCGCTCCCCTCGCTTTCCAGTGAGGTCATGGAAATCAGGAGGGGTGCCAGCCACGTGTAGCACTGTAATGTCGCCACTTGGAAAGGCCTTGTGCTGACTCTGTTATCACGCTTGGATGACGTGTTCCACGTTTCTTGTCAGCGTTCAGCAAAGCAGTTCTGCTACGATGAGGTTAGAGCTGTAACTGGATTCGGACCGTATTTGGTACTTGGAGAACCCAAAAATGAAAACAGGCCGAAGCGAACGATAGAAATTCTTTCCAGGCCCAATTATACTATAAAACTTGCAGCGTAATGTGGGTTACCAGAAACTGGGCATAAAACGGTCCAACTCCGAAGCCTGGAAGATGGAAAATCAAATCTTCTTTGCCACCAAGTAAACTCTTCGAAATCGGCGGATATTTATATCCTCACTGTTATATCGAATCATTGCCCCCATTCACTCCCCTTGGACTCCTCGGTGAGCTCAACCACCATTAACGGCGAATTTAAGTTAGCGCCGCGGCCTTACCTTTATAAAAATGCTCTCTGTTCGCCGAATGGTTCAAACTAAACTTTGTCCTTTATCAACCGCCGCCGGAGTTTCCCGCCAAATTGCTCTTACATTTTGTTCTTTAAAGATGATGAATCCAGCCAAGAAAACTATTTCCAGCCGTGCTGGGTGTTCCTCAGTAAGTCCTCTAATCTTCAGAATAGTATTTAAAGTATAGATAATTTTGGGCAAATTTTTGTTGTAAAAGATTACTAGTTTCGTTGCACTCTACTCGCTTCTTTTTTTTTTTGTGAATTAGGAACCTATTAGAAAGTACTTGCAATCAAATAAATATAATTATTACATATACCCTTGCTACCACGTTGGCTGCAGGAGAGAAAAATATATGAATAATATATAGCCACTTTGATCTTATTTTTGATAATTGTAATTCAAGGGATTTACGTTATAATTCTAATTAGGAATGCTGAACCCTTGCGGCTCTACTATGTTGATTAATGTGAGTGAAATAATTGCAAATTTTGGACTCGTTTTCACAAAAAACAGATAACTGCTGATAAGCCATTTGGCAATGAATCTTCTGGTGTTAAACAAGGGCGTAGCAGTCAATTGTCGCAACAAATGTTTGGTGGAGGAGCAGTGGAATTTTCTGGGGCATTAAGTATAAATGATAAGCAATTTCAATCTGGCGATGAAAATGAATTTCCCCCACTCACTTTGAAGGGTAGGAACTCTAATAATAGGAGAACTAGGAGTGATTCAGGATTTGAGCCAAGGCACAAAGCTGCTGATTCATCTGAACACGAGGGAATGGCGAAATTTCTGAGCCTTCAGGATAAATGTTCTTTGCCTAGTCATTTTGGAAAGAAGGCTGTAAACATTTATGTCCCAAAATCTGTGTCTGGTGAAAGCAAATCCAAGGATGTCGTAGGTACCAAGAAGACTGATTTTTCTGAGGGTTTGCCTAAGGTTGAAAGATTCGATATATGCTTGCCTAGAAGAAGAGCTTTTGGCATACAAAAAGTACTGAGGCCTGGAATGGTTTTGTTGAAACGTTATATCTCCCTCTGTGAACAGGTAAGCGCTTGATGCATTTAGCTTTAATGCAAACTATGTTCTCATTTTGCATTCTATCTTTTTAGTTTTCACTAATACTTGGAAATGAGTTGCTAATTTAGGAGTAAACTCTCTATTCTATAGAAAGTTTTCATTTTATGGTGACATTTGGCAGGACTTTGAATAAACCTTTAATTTTCAGATCAACATTGTCAAGACTTGTCAAACACTTGGTGTAGGGCCTGGGGGATTTTATAGGCCTGGCTACAAAGATGGAGCAAAACTTCGTCTACACGTGATGTGTCTTGGTCTGAACTGGGATCCCCAGAAAAGAAAATATGATAAGCGACATCCAATTGATGATTGTGAACCACCCAATATTCCATGTGAATTTTGTCTGCTGGTAAGAAGAGCAATCCAAGACGCACATTGCCTGATCAAGCAAAATTATATAGGCAACGTAGAAGATGTACTACCTTCAATGTCTCCAGACATATGCATCATAAACTTCTATACAACCAATGGGCGACTTGGCCTCCATCAGGTCTGATCTTGTATAGAAACATTTATATTTCTGTGTGCTTAAGCATTTCTTAATTTCAAGAGCAAACTCTTATCTGCTAGATATTTTCTCTGTTGATCTGTTATAGAATTTCTGAAATCTATATGAAAGTTTTTGGACATTTTCTGGATGGATAACCTTTGAATATCAGAGTTTTAGAAAATTTTTGCACTCATTGCTAACTTTACGGTGCAGGATCGAGATGAAAGCAGAGAAAGTCTCCATAAAGGATTACCTGTTGTCTCTTTCTCTATTGGTAATTCAGCTGAATTCCTGTATGGCAATCAGAGAGATGAGGACAAGGCAGAGAAAGTGGTATTGGATTCAGGAGATGTATTAATATTTGGTGGTGAGTCTCGAATGGTGTTTCATGGCGTGCCATCCGTCATTCCAAACACGGCTCCTCGGGCTCTTTTGGCGGAAACTAGGCTTCGTCCTGGTCGACTCAATCTTACCTTCAGACAACTTTGAAAATCTTTAACTGTAAACACAACTGCTGCATTAGCTTGGATACAGGCATATAGAAATTTATTATTGCTATTATTATTACTACTCAATAGAATAGGGGAAATCTGTATTTTGAGCATCATTATGATGGCTTTTGGTTATTAATGTGTAATAGGGAAGCAATGTTAATATATAGAAAGGCTAATTGTTTCCAAAATTTCAGTTGTTTGCTTCTCTAGTTCTGCGCTGTTCCACCTGCGGATGGAGGCGCTATGCTTCATATAGCAGCATGTGCCACGGTTGTGAAATAACAAGATCATTTCTCTGATTGACGCAACTTCATTGGCCTATTAAATAAACCAACGTGTGACCATTTGCAACATTTATAATGTGAAACGTGTCAGAACAAGATAACTTATTAAAACCATATAATATTCATGCCACGCATGTCATGCATCGTTGGCTCACATCAAGATAAGATGCCCTGTTATCATAATATCAATATGTGGTGATTGTCTGGCAGGTTGGTTCCCATCCTTTTGTCTATATATATATATATATATATATATCGTTATCTTTCAAGAAAATATGAAGTTGTTTTCATCTGATTAATAGTATAATATAAACCCATAAACGTGTTTTTCATGATCATCTCAAGGGGGATCCTGTTTTCATGTCCACTTTTTATTTTGCAATGAAAATTAATCACATTTACTGGCATATAGATAATAGAGTCACCTCTTGTTAAAATGAAGTGTTGCAAAACCATAAGATGGGGTACAAGTATAACACAACGATTATCCCAAACAAGACTGTGTTTGCTAACTCATCTTGTTAATGGCTGATTAGATCCTCCACCATAGGAATAATATTAGGTGGTTGGTACAATCATTTCAAATCAATCACTGTCCTTGCCCAGGGAGTTTGCTTAAATTATTGAACCATCGTATTCTTATGCCTTTGCCTCTAAATGGGATGCTAGTAAAAGTAGTACTAGAGCAAACTGAACACGAGAAAAGCAAATAAGTGTGGAAATCCTAGACGGCAGAACATACAAGCAAGGTGTCATCTGATGAACTCTGATGTTGAAAGCCTCTTTTGTCCAAAATAACATTTGAGTTTACACGTCTCCTTTGCGCTCCAATTCATAGTCATTGTCTAAAAAATTTAGTAATCATTATTACCTTGGTGACTGAAATCGAGGACGCATGACCGCAACTTTTTTTAAAAAAATATTATTGCGTTGTTTTCGAGATGATTTGTTTATAGTTCATGACCAATTTATTGGCGAAATCTGATTAAATCGGCATGGGCGGAGTTCACTAAAAGGCATATTCTTTGGAATTGCCTCTGTTTCAACTTGGCAAAGATTAATGCGTTATAACGTGTACAATATTTCAGAAGGGACGTCATTATATAAGACGAATGTGCTTAGTAAAAGAAGGTTAGGTTCATTATCTTTAAACATCTGATTCCCATCTATCCCAACTTTGAAACCAGATACATTAGGATTAATCCTGGTTCTGAATTTAGAATTGTTTATAGGGTAAAGGACCAAAACGTTCTAATACGGATATGATCAATATTAGCTAAACCAATAAGGCCTTAAGTTACCGGTAAGACTAAGAGCAAGTTCTAAGATCGCTAGATCTCAAGCTTAAATCCCACTCAATATAGATTTTCTCCAATTATAGACATACTGGTTAGTTCTTTGTTTAGTTTTAATCAACTCTCTTTTTCTGGTTGTACATGTTTTAAGGGTTGTTTTATTGTATTTCTAATTTATAATTTCTAGTTTTATACGTAATTTACACCCAAAAGAAAACAAGCTCCTCTTTAACCTAAAATCTGAACCAGGTACATGGATTGAGCATAATGCATGAGTGCATGTGTAATCTGCCCTCACTAATCTTAGAGACATGCCAAAAATTTACTGTTGGAGGGTGTAGTTTGCTCTTCTAATTGAGTTGCATTCCGAATTTAGATTTCTTTATGGGGTAAAGCCAACGACCCCAAACCTCGAATCATGGATAAGATTAACACTAGGTCCCTCCCCTTAACCTAAAATCTGAACCAGGGACATTAGCTGATGTTTAAATTTGAACTGAGCTCTGTTAATTTGTGGGTTAAAAGAGCATGACCACATGTAATCCCCGTCCTCTAATTTTAGGCATATAAGCCATAAAATTATCTGGCGGGTGACCAATCTTGTGTAGTTTGATCTTTCACTTAAGCTGCAAAATTTTAATTTTGAAAAATTAACTGAAATTTCGAAATCAATATCATATTTGTAGTTTATACTAATGTTTGAGAACATACGCGGTGTCAAACTCGCTACATGGTTAAAGACTAGAAGTCATAACATATGTCTAAACATTGTGAGACAAACAACATAGGTAACCAACGAAGCGGTTAGCATAATTGGTAACTTTGTTTGTTTTAACAGTAAAGGGTTGTTAAACTATCTATTTATCTAAAACTTTAGGTCACGAATGCATAAACTATAACTCTTCTCGTGTCTTGCTATAATGGGAAAAAGAAAGAGCAATAATTGAATTATGGGGCACGTGAATTAATTAAGCTAACTCTGGCTTTTTCTCATGTCCCTTTTAGCATTTTTAAGTGAACCTAAAGAAGAAAAATATACCAACAAATATTGTACAGATGGTCCACTACTGTACGCTAGAGAAAACATTGATTAACCAATGAATAAATTACTTTCTTGAAGCAAAAAGATGATTCCCCCTTACCTAACTTTCAATTGTCTACACGTATAAAATGAGCAACTGAGCAATTTGAGTAGTTGGGTCTGTAGTATTTAAAAATTAAATAAATTATATATTTTTAAAAAATCAATTAAATATAAAAAAATTAAATTGATTAAATATTAAATTAATTTGATCAATTCGATTTTAGACCAATGAATTAAAATTTTATCACTTTTTTTTTACAAAGCATAATATTAAAATTTATAAATTTCATCTATAATTATAAAATATAAAATAATCTAAAAAAATAATATTTGTCCCTTCACCCACATATTTATGTCTTTTTACATAAACCATAAAAAACATAATATTAAATGCATATTATATTCTATATAATTTTAAAAATAATTTATATAAAATATTATATATATATTAATATATATAATTAATTTGATTTTTTTTGATCGGTTTGATCTAAAAATTTTAAAACCGATAATCGACTAAAAAATCAATTAAATCAAATGTTTTGAACCAATCTACCCAATGAACTAATTAGACTGAATTATTTTACCCAAATCATATTTAGTTTTAGTGGGTAATTAGTCTCATTCAATATTGCTCAGCTCTATTTACATCCTGGTGGAGTTCAGCATCTGTACAGTACTTAAATATATTTATATCGATTGTAAATTAATTAGTTGTCTTTGTTAATTTTTTTTAATATTTTCTCTTCTTCTTTATGTATGTCAATTATCCTTTAATGATTATTTAAAAAAAAACTCTTTTTTTATTTAACTCCCCAATAAAAATATTTTATTTTGTTCGTGTGGAAATTTTAAAAAAATCAATTTATTTTTAAGTTTTTGTCCATGAATGTTTTAAGAATGCGTTTTAAAGCTAATATATAAAATAATATTTTTAATTAATGCATTGAAAAGTCGTAACACTATTTTAAATATAAAAAATTATTATAAATAGCACATTAAAGATTACCTCAGTACTCCTAGTAGAACTTTTTGTTATTTATGATGTGGTAAAAAGTAATTAATTTAATTTTGAACATTGTATTATGAATAAGGTTTTTTTTTTTCTGTAAAGCAAGTGTAATGAATCAATTGCCCTTCATAAATTAGTAGATTTCATATTTGATTTATCTGATGAATTATTCAGACATAGTGAAAGAAAAAAAATATAAAGTTAAATAGCATTCTATTTCATTTAAATAAATGTATCATTTTCCCCTTTTTTTCATTAATAAAAAATCATATATTAATACATTTTAATGAATAATTTTTATATACTACATTGAATAGCAACGCATCATTTCATGATTAAAAATATTTTAAAACACAATATCCAAAAAAATCCTTAAACTAAACTATTTAAAAAATTTAAATAAATCTTTATATTTTTATTATGTTCAATTAAATTTTTATATTTTTATTTTAAGTTGAATAAATTTTAATATTTTTATTTTAAGTTAAATAAGCTCTTATAAATAATGATTAACTTAATCAAAATATTATTTATTATTTTATGTCACGTGAAACTAACGTGGTATGCTAATATTTCATAATTGATAAAAATGTTATATGTAGACATATCATAATTAATGATAATATTATGTTGATAATTTGACATAATAATATGATTATGTGACATTTTTTACGTTTCACATCAATATCATATTAGTACCATATGAATATAAAATAACAAGTGGTATTATAACTAATGGTAAGTAATTAATTATTAGTTATAAAAAATTATTTGATTTAAAATAATAATATAAAAATTTAATTAAATGTAATAAAAAATTTATTTAAAATTTTAAAATAATTTAAAAACTTATTTAAGTATTATATCATATTTAAACTATCATCATTATATAAAAATATTGAAATTTCCTAAAGAAACCAAGGTAATAAATTGCGGAAAAGAAAGCTGATATTATGACAAATCTAAAATATTGACACACTTACCATTTATTTTTTATATTGATACACTTACCATTGAAGGGAGTATAGCGCGTGACCTCGTGGCCCCTGTTTCTCAGTGGACGGCTAATTTTAAGCCTAGGTAAGAAGGCAACAGTGTAATTTTATCAGTAAAGGAGGGGCATTTGAACCTTATTCCCAGCTAGAAACTAACCAACAACTCAATTACACGTCAGCAGGACTCCCTTGGCTATATAATGTTTCCGTCTCAATCTATTCCGCCATCAGGCTCCAACACCGTCTTGATCCTCCACAGTTCCTTTCCTTACTTTACAACGTAAAATAAACCAAACAGAGTCCACATTTTCTGAACTCTGTTTCTTCATTTTTCCCTTTCTTGCCAAAAGACAGAGGAGAGGCAGCGTTGGAGATAACGATGCAAAGATTTATTCCAGCAAGGAGGGTGTTGTCGGAAACCAAATATTCTCTGCGGTGGCAAGGACGACGCTGCTTCTCTCAGGTGGTTCAAAAGGAGGCTGATAACAACGATGTGGTTGTTCCCAAAATGCCCCCCTTTGATTACTCTCCGCCTCTTTACACCGGTCCTTCCGCTGAGGAGATCCTTTCTAAACGCAAGCAGTATCTCAGCCCCTCCTTGTTTCACTTTTACAACAAACCCGTGAGTTTTTTTTTTTTTATTTTGTTTGTTTGTACAGGATCTATTGAGTCTTGAGATACATAACGAAAATTAAATTAATTACTTTTCTTCATATGTACTTTTAAGATCCAAAAAGCGATTCTTTTGACGTTGAAAACATTTAAGTTTTAATTGCTGGACTGTCCTTTCGAAATGTCTAATGACGTGTTTTTCTCCATGCAAATCCTGTGTTTCATTAGATGTTAATTTTAATCTTTGATTAAATTTAACACTCTAACCATATTGTCAAAATTTATATTATTCACTCACTTTTTTTATCTTAAAAAAAAAACCGAAGAAGAAGAAATTTCTAGAGTTATTCACTACTGCACTTATTTAGGTTCTATTTGGCTGCTTCTCAGATTCATGAACGATATCAAGTTTAGTTTGGCAGAACTTTGTCCTTATCTAAATTCTATTTTTGTTCTTGTGGGTCCCGCTGTTGCATTTTCCTTTCTTTTTTTGAATGTTAAATTTATTATAATTAAAAGATGATTATGAATAATGAATATTCTTTTTATTATTATTATTATTATTTTCCAGCTGAACGTAGTCGATGGGAGGATGCAGTATTTGTTCGATGAGACGGGTCGAAGATACCTAGACGCATTTGGAGGGATTGCTACGGTGTGTTGCGGTCACTGTCATCCCGATGTGGTCGACTCGATTGTCAACCAAACCAAGCGTTTGCAGCACTCCACTGTCCTCTACCTCAACCATGCCATCGCCGATTTCGCTGAGGCCCTTGCCTCCAAGTTGCCCGGCAATCTTAAGGTTATTACTCAACCCGTTTACCCATCACACGGTCGACGGTTTTGATAGCTGTCGTTTATATTAAAATAATCCTAATATATTTGGTTGAAAATTTTCGATTCTGGCCATATCTCAGGTGCAAATGGTAATGAATTTTTTAAGGTATTTTTTTGTCATAGTATTTTGTATTGGTTTGTAAATTAACTATAGTTGATTGGTTGATTGCTAGTTAGATTTTGATTTTTACATTGATTTTCGTTGCCCTTGGCTCTTTCATCAAGTACCTGTATCATTTCTGTGTTCTTAATGAATGGTTATATTGAGAATCTACTAGATATGGATTTTTGTGAATAGATTTGAGTACTATTGGATTTAAATTTAAATATAGCTAGTTTCAGTAGTTTAATTGCTAAATAAACAAGTTTTGATAGCTCAAATAACAGCCTGTATGTACTTGCTGCATAACTAACTGAGATAAGTTTAGGTCAAATTATTGCTCAACTTGGAGGTGAAGAATGCATGACAGAATTTTCCATTTTTGCATATTCTTCATTCTAATAAGATGTACATTTGGATTTAAATTGGTCTCTTCATCTACTTTCTCTTATGCATCTTTAATTTAGGTTTCTATTTTTGTGTCTGTATAGGTGGTATTCTTTACAAATTCAGGTACAGAAGCAAATGAGTTGGCAATGATGATAGCAAGATTATATACTGGATGCCATGACATAATATCATTGAGGAACGCATATCACGGGAATGCAGCAGGGACCATGGGAGCCACTGCCCAAAGTAACTGGAAGTTCAACATTATACAAGTATGTTTCACTTTTTTGTATCATATAAATTTGATACTGTTATTAGTTTTTCACTTTTTAATATCGTATAAATTTGATGCTGTTATATGTCCCTTGGACATCATTTAAGTATTGATCCAGATATCAATGGGCAATTAAAGTAGTTGAAAATGAAATTACAAAGGTAGGTGATGATTAGGAACTACTGATGTTACAAGAATCTTATTTTATTGTTGGATTGTGACCCAACTTTATTTTGCCATGGCATGAACATTATAATTGAAATTTATATCCATTGTTTGCTTAGTTATTAAAAAAATCTGTCCATTATTCAGAATCATGTTTTCTGGAGAGCATATATATGAAAACCTAAACTGCTAAAATATGCAAGTATTAATCTTTTGGATAGAATGTATACTTTCTTTTCTCGTTTTTTTTGGTTGGGGGTTGGGTGGGGGAGGGAGAGGGGGTGGAGGGGTTGAAGAATATAGTAAGACTCGTTATAGAAGTGATCTAAGGAGATTTTGTTTGGTTTTTTTATATATATATAATAATCGAAGAGGAGATCTCAATTGTGGAAAACTATCTATTTAAACTCATCAGCAAACCTGTGAATAGCTTTACCCCAAAGTTGTGTGGATAAAAAAATGCAGCACATGATGTTAGGTAGTTCTTTTATCACATGGACCACCTTTTCTTATCTTTAACACCATAAGGTCCATAAATTTTGACAAGGGTAGCTACCAAAATATGCCATATGATTTTAGTTGCAACAAATGCTGACATAAAGACAAAGGACCACTTCAATATCTCTATCTCGCTTTTTGTTCTTTTTTCTTCTTGGGGGTGGCAGTGAGGCAGCTAAAAATTCAATAATTCTTGTATCTGACAGCAGCTATTGGATCAGTTATTGGAACAGAGGTATTATTTATGTAATGCTTGTTATCTTTAGTACAGACACATGTTCATGCATGTTGATAATACCCATAATACATGTAATTAATATCTAATCAACCTAATTCTTTAACCATGCCCAAACTAGTCATTACATGTGTTCAATGCCTATAAGCAGATGTCATTGTGGCTATATGCTTTATGCAATCTGATGGATCAACCATGCATAGAGTTAAAATGCTTATGATAAGTTATAGCAACTTGTTATGTTACGGTTCCTTTTATCCCATAATAATATACTAAGTTTTGGTATTATGAAAATTAACTTAATCTGTCAGCATAAGTATGCCTAACTCATGAGTATCTTCATCAGAGTGGAGTTCATCATGCCTTGAACCCAGATCCATACCGAGGTGACTTTGGTTCTGAAGGAGAGAAATATGCTAAAGATGTTCAAGATCTTATTCAGTTTGGAACTTCTGGTAACGTTGCTGGTTTCATTTCTGAAGCTATACAGGTAATCACCAATATTGACCATCTCCTTCAATTTTCATTTCCTTTTAGCAACTTTCTGTGTTGTCCTAGGGAAGACATCATCACCTAACTTTCCTTTTATGTTCTCATTGACAGGGAGTTGGTGGAATTATAGAATTGGCCCCAGGTTACTTGCCTGCTGTTTATAGCACCATAAAGAAAGCTGGAGGTCTTTGTATTGCTGATGAGGTTCAGGCTGGGTTTGCTCGCACAGGGAGCCATTTCTGGGCATTTGAGGGACATGGCGTTGTTCCTGACATAGTAACAATGGCAAAGGTAAATTTTCTCATTTGTTTTGTTTAAAAATGTCCACGCTACCTCCCTTTGTTAGATTAGCACCACAACAGCTATCTTACTGTGATGGTAGCATTTTTTCAATTTTGATTGCTTATTCTGGATTATGGCTTTAGAATCTCATGCCAACCATTGTATTTGTTTTAAAATTCATAAGCATTGTAGATAAACTAGTAGACTTAACTAGTACATCATACTATTCAAAGCCACATGCCTTGCTGTCACTAACATTTTGTATAACAAATTGAATGATGATTGAGATAAAAATTAGAATCCTCACCATCATCAATTTTCACTTTAACAGTAAGAATAAAGGTATTGTATTACTATCGTACAGCTCAGCCATGTCTTGCAAGCTGGCCTACACATAGCTGCAGACTTCATTTGCTCTGGTATTATTAAGTTTGAGTTACACATTTTGCCTTATGCATAAAATGGTGGTAGAGATAAAAATTAGAATGTTCACGGTTCACCAATTTTCACCCAAAGAGGAAGCGTCTCTTTGGAATCTGTTTTTGTGTGGCTTAGCATTTCCATTTGTGGCTAGCTTTTGTGTTTTGACATGTTTCTTCAATTACATGGACAGGGCATAGGAAATGGTATTCCTCTTGGTGCTGTTGTAACCACCCCTGAGATTGCAGAAGTCTTGACCCGCCGATGTTACTTCAATACCTTCGGTGGGAATCCTGTATGTACTGCCGCTGGGTTGGCCGTCCTGAACGTAATAGAGAAAGAAAAGCTCCAGGAGAATGCATTTGTTGTGGGATCCTATCTGAAAGAGAGGCTAACTGCACTAAAAGATAAATATGATCGTACGCTTGGTCCCTTCTCCTGTTTACCATGCATTATAAATTCATAAATTCTGTTGCACCTACTTACTGAGAAAGAAACTTAAAAGTTTCCATCATTGCTGATTGTACTATGGGTGCATCTCTGCAGTTATTGGGGATGTGAGGGGAAGAGGATTGATGCTTGGAGTTGAACTTGTCACTGATCACAAACTTAAGACACCTGCAAAGCTTGAAACTCTTCATGTTATGGACCGGATGAAAGGTTAGAGTTCTCCCAATCATATTAATCTTGCCATGAATTATACCTGCTTTAAATTACTAATGGACCTATTTCTTGCCGTAGAAATTGGAGTGTTGGTTGGGAAAGGTGGATTCTATGGGAATGTATTTAGAATTACCCCTCCCCTCTGCTTTACTAAGGAAGATGCAGGTCAGTTGCTTCTCTTTGGATGATTGTCATAGCAAGCAGTGCCCTTCTGTTTTTGAATGCATAATTTTTTGTTGCAGATTTCCTTGTAGATGCAATGGACTACACATTGGCGAAGATGTAAAGCCTCTAGTTTAAATGTGGATTCTGTGCCATCATTCACAAGTTGGTTTAATTAGTGCTGTATCATAACATCCCTACTGTGAGTGAAAAATATCAATGCACGTAGATTTCCGCTTAAATAAGTTCCCAGACTTGCTATGACTTGATAAGCGATGAGTCAACAACTCGTTGTCTCTGGGTTGATGAGTCAACAACTCGTTGTCTCTTGTTCAAACTCTCCAAGTTTTACTTAAACTAGTTGCAGTTAGAATAAAGTTGTAATATGGGTAAACTTTCCCCTTTCCCTCCCCATTTGATTCTGGTGTTGTACCATGGCATAAACTATCCTAGATTTGGATTTGAGTAAAAGAGTAGAAACGGCTTATGATTCAATGACCCTGAAATTTTAAGTAAACATGTTGAAAACAGGAAGAATTGCCGATATTTTCTTCACCAATTTTAATCAAATTAGTTGGAAAGAGAAGAAAGTGCAAGTGACGAGCTGAACTCTGCCCCTTCCTTGGCTGATAATGGTTTAATTCAGGCAGTAGTCCCTCACAAGATAAACTTGCATGCTGCAGTGCTGATGTCCCGTCTCAACCAAAACGTGTGACAGTTTTTCAATGCAACATTTGTTACTGCACGCATAGTATTTCGGTTGTAAACGCTCTGTTAACCTTTTGCATCTGTTAGCCAAAAGAAATAATATTATTTTATACGGAGTTGACATTTTCTTGGCAGCTGAAATGAAACGTGGAAATGCTAATTAAGGAAAGCGTAGTTTGCATCCTAAAACCTCATAAATCTGTTTACGAAGGAACGGTCTTCTTCTTTATATATTGTTGTGTGTACAGGAAATTAATGGTGAATTGGTATGTAAACGGAGGTCACTGCTCAAATTAAATAAAAGATAATCTAGTTTCTTCTTCGACTTGAGGTTATTTGTTACCGTTTATATATATATATATATATATATATATATATATATATATATTAAAAAAAAAAAAGACAGAGAGTTAAGGAATTGGTGGGTCATAATTGAGGAGGTATATTGTACTTAAAACGATGAATCAGATAAGACATTATGACGGGACGAAGCTGTTGACATTGAGTTAATCTTGCCTGACATCCTCTCTGTTAGAACACCAAACTGAAAAACTTAGAAATTGACTTCAAGGCGTGTATCAATGCTACTGTCCTTACGGTTTTATTCGCCCCCACTTGTAGTGTGCAAAAGAGATTTACCCCACGCGCGCCGCTCTACCACCTCCGAAGATCAATGAAGCCCAGTGATTGATGGCGTTTTTGCACTGACGAAATCAATCCACTGAGCACTTACCGGAGTATAACAAGATTATCAAACTTCTATAATATTTTTTCTGCAGAGAAAATAGTATAGAAGAAAACTTGGAAGATGTTTGAGGAAGAAGAAGGAGAGATATTACTGTTTTTCTGATTTTCATTGGATAAGGAGGGTCATCTTTTTAGGCATAGATGCCTGTTCTTAACAGACTCTGTTTCAAAGAGTTGCTCCTGTTGGTCTTTTCCAACAGAGCGTGACTCTTTTCTTATTTTATAGTGTCTATTGATTTAATTTTCAACAGATACAACCTTTCCTTTAATTTTCAACAGTCACAACTTTCCTTCTATTTCGATATGAAATCATATTTT
>NW_018397264.1:829143-829272 GCF_002168275.2 Theobroma umbraticum
CCTTGGACAGAATGAATTTATCTGCCTCAAATACAAGTTTGAACCCAAACTTATATAATAGACTTCCAGACACTAAATTTTTTCTAACTTTTGAAACATAGTAAACATCTTTCAAAGTTAGAATTTTCC
>NW_018397264.1:829282-829380 GCF_002168275.2 Theobroma umbraticum
CTCAAGTTCAACAGTCCTTTTGCCTTTAATGGTTGCTATGGAATAATTTTCCATGTATAGGAAATTTCCATAGTCACTTGGAGTGAAATTCTTGAACA
>NW_018397264.1:829786-829911 GCF_002168275.2 Theobroma umbraticum
GACTTGTTCTTGTTTCCTGTATTCCTCTTCAATTCGAAGATGATTTGCCAAAGCTTCAAGAGTTATTTCTTCTTTTTTGTGTTTCAGACTTCTTTTAAAGTCTTTCCATGATGGAGGAAGTTTGT
>NW_018397264.1:830330-830478 GCF_002168275.2 Theobroma umbraticum
AACCGATCTAATTTTACAAAGTCAGAAGCCAATTCTCTTAGTGTTCTGCTTGCAACAGCCATTGTTGGAAAGAGATTAAAACCTTAAGATTGTCAGAACACCAAACTGAAAAACTTAGAAATTGGCTTCAAGGCGTGTATCAATGCCA
>NW_018397264.1:830578-830775 GCF_002168275.2 Theobroma umbraticum
CGCTACTTCAGATAAGTTCAAATTTAAGCTTATGATTAGAGGCGTAGCGAGGCATATTCAAGTGGGGTCAATTAACCCCACTCAACTTTGATAAATTATAAATATATTTACATTTTTAAAGGTTAAATTTCATCTATCTTTCATAAAAAAATAAATATCTACATTGAATCTTAATATTTTAAAATTAACATGTATAT
>NW_018397264.1:830785-883718 GCF_002168275.2 Theobroma umbraticum
ATATTGAAAATGCTAGCTACATCAATGATTTTGCCACAATTAAATTTTGAATCCTTTGGTAGGATAACATTGGACTTAGGCTATAGGAATTGATCATTATTATTACATACAACTCACATGACGAAAGCAAATGAATTATTTTAATTTAAATTATTATGTTATTTATATCTAGACTTAATTGTTATCTTGTTATGTCTATTTAAAAAAGTTTGCTTAGGCAAGCTTTATCTTTATTTATTGTTTAATTAGATATTATCTTATTTTTCATTGATGATAATTATCTTAGAAATAAGTTAGCTCTTCTATATTTTAGGAAAGTTGACCTCCTAATTTCACTTTCTGCTTTCGTCCTTTGGGTACAAACTAAATCACATATATAGTTGCACTTTCGTTGGAGATAAAGTGCTACTCAGAATCAGAGCAAAGAATTTAACAAATTCCTTTGCCACCGTTAGAGCAGCAGCAGTGTTTCGTTTTTCGGTTCAGATATGTCTCTGATCTGGCAAAGTGCATGCATAGATTAAACCTTCTCTCATTGAAACCTTCATGAACTAGATCGTATTAGACATCCTATAGAAATCAGTGCTCTGGTTAGTAGATGATGCCCTCAAATATCCAAGGGCCGACTCAAAAATTTTTATTAGTGTCAGTAACTAACAATTTGAAAAGTTTTTATTTATTGATCAAAATTAAATATAAGCATCCACAAATCATATAAGGTTTAATATAAAAATCAAATAATCAAATAATATATCTACAATATAAATAAAAAATAAAAAATTTATAATTTTAAGATATTATTTGACATATAAAACTATTTTTTATTAACTAGATTCTGTTTGAGTCCCAAACTATCAAATTAATCAAAAAATATTTAAAAATTTAATTTAAGTTGAAAACTATTAAATGAGTTATTTTGAAAAAGTAAAAAACATAGCCAAAAATTGAGAAGAAGAAGCTTTACTACAGGTCTCAAGAGTAGAACTTGAATTTTTTTGGAAGGAGAAGAAGAGTAGTTTAAGTTTTTGATTTTTTTTAATAAAATCTTAAATTATAAATTTTTTTCTTATCTTTTAGCATTTAATTATTAATATATAAAGTACTTTTTGATAAATTTGCTTAAATACTTTGATCTCTTCCCTACAAAATTATTAAAAAAAAATTAGTGACTTCATTACTGTCATTGATTATATAAATCTTCAATTAAAACTCTAAATAAGTAATATACTTATATAGATTTTTAGGAATTGAGTGGTGTGTCATGACACCACTCCGACAAGGTCAGGTCCGCCCATGCAAATATCTAAAACAGTTATAGCATTAATTGGTTTGTACATATTAATGAATTTCTTGCTTATGAATATGATGTGAAATTAAGACTTTATTTTTTTTTAAAGGAAAAAAAATGACAATATTGATGAATTAGGAATAGTCTTGTATTCTACTTGATTTGCATTAGCATATATCATTCCATGTTAAGCCATATTTCACGTTTTACAAAATGGAAAATAGAAATTAACAACTTTATAACTAAAATTTACTCTTTTTGGAGTATGCCTTGACAGCATTCACTAAGCTTCGAATCTTTCTTGAGTACTACTTCAAGGGATAAGGGTTGATAGACCAAATTAAACCCGCGATTTGCTTTGAAATAGATAGAGCATAAATTGCAAGTAGTTAGATTGGTAATAGCAAGGAAAAACAGAGATTATTATACATATCCGCAAGTCAAAGCAGAAAACCAGGGGAAACTGGGAAACATTGAAAAGGTAATTCATAATACTAACCGGAGAAGAACCATCCACTCATAATCGATGCTTGCAGCGAAACAAAACAAGAGAGTAGAAACTTCATGTTGGAACAGGCGTTGAAGACATGGGATAGTATCTCCTGTGAGTTGCAGGGGGTTGGCGAGCCAGCAAGCTTGAGAATCTGATAGCTGACGTGAGAACGGAAGCCAAGTCCACGAGCAAGCACGAAAGCTCCTGGAACATGCTTATGCACTTTCTTAAGATCACACTCATCAGTATCGAGATTGTATGCTCAAATCTAGGCATTTCTTGATCTTGGGATGACAAAATGATCCAAGTAACGAGATAATATTCCATGCTGCATTCTTACTGTAAGTTCTTACAAAACATGGCTCCCCTTGTACTTACTAAATTGCCCCTCTTGCGGCCATTTTGTTCCTTCATTTTTCTATTTTTGTTACAGATCAGATGAACTAATCTTTAGCTCAATTAATGAATGAATTTCTGATTGGGTGCCACCAACAACTTTTCAATATAAGATTACAAAAAATTATCTTTCAAAACCCATTTTTTTTAATGTGAAACTTTTAAAGAAAGAAAGAAAAAAAAAAAGGGGAAAATGGGGTGGGGCAGAAAAGTAATTTCATATGAGGATGTAAGAGAGGCTCGTGCTAACCAGCGGATGAGGACATTATGGGGTCATCCGGAAGTCGAGACGGCCGATATTAAACAGTTCGTACGCCCTAATTGAAGAATTTTGGTTGAAAAATGTCGACACTCTTTCGAGAGAGTAATTAGGATAACACTTTCTTTTCTCTACCGAAATAAAACCCAAAGTACTTGCCCACGTAAAACAATACTAATAATTAAATTTGAGTGCATTGTTGATCTAACGCATAAGGATTAAACTATGAGATTGAGAGAATTTTCCACTTTATTTAATATGCTAATGCTATTTTACTTAGTTCATGTTTCTCAAATTTCAAATTATTTTTAATAAATTTAGGGTTATATTTTAATTATATGAAAATAATTTCTATTATGTATATATATATAATATTTTTTGTCCCCTAATTCTTTTCTATGTTTGATTTGACACAAAAATTAAAATAAAAATTTTTAATTTTAATGTAGTTTTATGTTAAAAATTTTCAATGTGAAAAATAAAACAAAAATCATGAGAAGTTAATATAAATATATATATATATATATATATATATAGAGAGAGAGAGAGAGAGAGAGAGAGAGAGTTAGAAGTAAGAGTATTCTGGGATTTAAATTTTAGAGAAGAGATGGTAAAGATATTGAAATTGGAGAAAAGTGTTAACTCATTTTAAACTTAATAATTAATAGTGGTGTTTAATACTTTACAATGCATTGTGATTGTAAGTAATGTGAATGTAATAAAGATAATATTATAGTGTTTGGTTTATAAACAAAATATTGATTAAAACGCTTAAAAAATAACATTACAACATTTGGTTTACAAGTACTTTAATAAGAATATAATATTAATTTTTAAAATTACTTTATTTATTAAAATGTAAGTTTAATATACTTGTGCTTTTTGTTGTTAATTTTTATATAATATCATCTCTTAAATAAACTTTTAATGTCATATATTTTATTTTTATTTCTTGTTATAATCTTATTTTTTTTCATTTCTTAATATAATTTTTTATATTATATATTTTTTTAATTCTTTTTTGTTTTAAAAATAATATAAATTTTATTGACAATCACCTAGACTATTGAAAATAATAAAAAGACATCTTCAAAATCTATATAAAAAAAATTATAGCATTACAAAATATTTTTAACCAAATAACAAAGTTGAAAGGTAAAAATACCTTTAATAATATTACAGAGTACAATACAATATGATTGTATTGATTTGTAATCTTACATTATAGTGATTTATTATAAAACAAATATTATAGTGTAATTTAATTGGATATATTATGGAGAATGTATTCTCACTTTTCTTATACCAAGCGCTACTTCTATATTTAGAGAACGTTTGATTTTAATGAAAGTAAAAGACATTTTCTGTCATTTAAATGACTATAATGATTTTGTAGCATTTGATTTGCAATAATGAGTAAGAATGTGATTACAAAGTAAAAATCATCACAATCAGCTAAAGGAATGTTATTCTCTTAGCTCACAGAGGAAATGTTTCTTTTCCTCAGTTGAAGGAAAGTTGAAATTTTCTTTTTCTCTAATTTATCCTCAACTTCTTCTTTCTTTTTCTTCTTCTTCTTTTACCTTTCTTTAAGTCAATATTTGCTAAAAAACATGGGTGCAAGGAGGAAGGTAAGAAAAAAAAAAGAAAAAAGCAAGAAGAAAAAGGGGAAATGGAGTTCTTCTTCTTCTTTTACCATTCTTTAAGTTGATGTTTGTGGGAATAGATGCTTACAAGAAGAAAGGTGAGAAAAGAGAGAGAGAGAGAGAGAAAAAAAAAAAGAAAGAAGAAGGAAAAAAAGGGGGTGTTGGCTCATCCATGGTGTATTGTTTATAGAAAATTTCCAATACTAATACTCAGGCCCATTGTACAAAGAGCAAACAACTAGGATTAAATATTTATAAATTAATTAAAATCTTTGTTCATAAATTATTTTTATTTATTGAGTAAAATAAAAATAATTAATATTTATAAATTAATTAAATTAACTAATTAATTTATTATAAAATAATTTAAATTAACTAATTTATTTATTTAAAACTTAACTAATTTATTAAAAATTGATCTATGCTTTCAGGTTGTTTCATTTTTTGGTTTATTTAGATTGTTGATTTCTATTTGTATATTACTTGGAATGTTTCATTCTATTCTTTATTAATGAATCTTATAATTCACAAAAAACTAATTTATTAAAAATAAATATTTAGTAATTTTACATATTTTAATATCATTTTGACATGCTATTATATATAATTTTAAAGAATAAATTGAAAAGTTAAAAAATTATATTAAAAAGAATGTAAATTTATTCAATTTTATATTTTCATATATAAAAATAATTTTATAAATTTATATTACATTTTCAATAAAATGTTTTCAAACCAAGCAATACAATGTAATCTTTCCAATAATTACAATGCCGGCAATCATCACTTTTTTAGATTATACCAAACGTAACAAAATTATCTTTTCAACAATCACATTCTTTACAAAATACTAAACACCCAGATCTTTACAATCTATTTTAATTGGTTAAAACTTCTGTAAGAATTTAAAAGTGTTATAAAGAAAAGTTAAAATAGCATTTGTTACTTTTAATCAAAAGTGTTATAAGGTGCAAATAACTATTTCTTATTATTTAATTTATTTTTAATAAATAAAAAAATTAACTTTGTTAAAAAAATCATTAATTTTTAGAATGAAAGAAAGAAACAAAATAAAATAATTTTATAAAATAAATTAAATAAAGATAAAAAATTGAACCAAATAAAAAAATGAAAGTGAAAAAAAAAATTTTCTACAATTTTACGAATTATTGAAAGGTATAGTGGGAATATAGAAAAATCTCATTAAATACTTGTTACTATATATTAATATTTTTTGAAAAAATTTTGATTTGTAATTTCTACCAAAAACTCAAATAAAATTTTCACAATAATTAAAAATTTATAAAAATTATGAAAGTCAAACGCCCAATCCAAACCAAGCCCATAGGTTGTGCAAAGTCAACCTTTATTATAAATCCTTGGGCCGGTTAACCATTTCCCCATGGAGGCCTCTTCTTGTTTTGGGTGATGTTGCCCTTGAAGCCCTGAATTACAAGGCAGGGAACCTAGCTGGCCCTCACGAGGGTGAAAAGTAAAGTATACTCATATTCAATTACCCTATTTGGAGGGAGGATGCATATATATATATATACATATACATATATATATTTGCTGTTGAATCAAATAAAAAAATATTTTTTTGAAAGGGTTATGAAAAATATTTGGAATACATTTTTGGTGATAAAAATAAAAAGGAAAGAAGAAAAAGCAGTAGGAGGCCTAAAAATCTCATAATTGCTTATTTGCAGTTGAGGGGGGATACCATGGCTGGCTGTCAAAGCACAAAAGCTGGGTGTGCCCTGCCTACAGCATCTGGAGGGTGTAGACATTTTCATGGGCCCAAATAGGTTGAGTTTGATGCTTGTGATGAGCTGAAAACACCAGCCTGGCAACTCACCCACGAGTCAACATACTCCTTAATTTTTCTCATCTACAATGGGCCCTGTTGATTCGTTATGCTCTCAACTGGACCAAAATTCCAGCTTACCTTCAGAAATTTAATATAACCAAGCACTAGGATTTGCTTCTTATTAATTCCCATGTTTCAATCTCTAATCCAATGTAGAAAACCAATTGAGTTTCAACCTAATAATTGATGCACCCATCTTCAAATATTTATTGTAATGAATACTATTGACATCTAACATCAGTTTGCCGTTTGTACCAAAAAAAGAAGAAGATCAATTTGCTATTTACTATGCTCCACACATGTTCAAATATTCTTCTACATTAACTTTATTATACCAATGTATAAATCTCTAATATATATATTTTTATTTATTTCACAGTAAAATGTTTATTCCTTTATTATAATTGAAATTTTTTATACATAATATAATACTCTTACGTCGCACGAATTTAAAACTAATAAATCAAAATTTCTGTCTGAGTGGTAGCCCAAAATTAGGGAATGCTAAACTGAATCAATATAGTTTAATGTATTTGGCAGCAATCACGGCAGACCTTGGGACTAACCTCTTACATAAGCAACGATGTATTATGGAAAAGTGAGATTGACATCATTCATGACCTATTCAATTTCATTACTATAAACATGGGGGGAAAAATGAAGTCTCTTGACTTTTGGATAACAATCATAGTCACGTTTCATTTAATTCTATTTATTTTATGATTCAAAAATATTAGATTTTTTTTTAGGAGAGAGAGACAGAGAAATATAAGATATGAACACTAGAAGGTTTGGAACGTTCAGACGACAGCTTAAAGTGAAAATTTCTTGTCAAAAAATCAAGTGGGTCACTTTGACTCTTCTCCTCTTCCCCTTGTTGCCGTTGGTCACCACACAACCACATTGAAAATTTGAGGTGGCAGAGTAAATAATTGTCATCTATGTCCACATCCACAGGATTTTAAAAGTTGTTATATATTAATATATATATATAGACAAAAAGAAACCAAAATATAGGGAGGTAATTTAATTAGTAAGATTGCCCATTTCAATATCGTTAAGTTGATAGTACTGTTGGATTTGAGTATATTAATATCCTACCTCGATGCTATAAAGCGTAGTGTGAGCGATAACTCCTCATATTTGCTAAGGTGATAACAACATATAGGTTCTCTAAATCCATATATAAAAATATATAGAAAAAGCAGATTGGATGACCCTGGACACATTATAAATGGTCACCTCTAAAACTTTAATGTTTCTTTTAAGTAATATTACGTCGGACGACATTCTCACAGCTGTTACCAAACTGTGGAGGGACCTTGAGTTTCATTGCATGAAAACTAGACAATTATGTACGATGTTCCGTACACTCAAAGAATGCCTTTAATGGCCCTTTGTAGGCCTGGAGCCCAGATTGTAGGGACGACTTTGCAACCCAACGCTCGCTGATGTGCTCACCTAGTGCCTTTTCTTTTTTGTTCAATAAGCACAAAAACGTAAAGAAGAAAGTTGGGGAGAAGAGAACACTGATCAATTATAAATAGTTTCTTCATGCAGTTTAACATTTCTGGGTCAACCATTCAAAATTTTTAAGAAAAGATAGTTGCTTCTTTGTAAGAAAAATGTGACAGAGAGGGATGGTTATGTCATACATACCTTAAGAGAGTTATAGTATGGTATAAGTTATTTAATTAGTACTGCTACATCTGTTAAAGTAAAATTAAGACATTTATAAGCGGATTTGGATAATAATTTGAAGATATCTATCATTTGAATCAAATTATAGATAATATTTTTTTAATATTTATTTTAATTTTTTTTATTTATAAAAAATATAGGATAAACTACAGAACAGATAAAAAAACCCTATGTTTTGGTTCAAAAAAATTACCATCTAAGGCTTAAAAATTGACAGGCAGCCATCTTGACTTTATTTCGTTAGAAATTTATTAGCACCATTAGCATTTTCTAACAAACCAGTATAGATGTCAACGTAACAGGTTAACCTCAGGATGGTAAACAATAAAAAAAATAGGGTGAAGAAGCTGACGCTGTTAGATGTTAACTTAATGCATTTAACCTCGGGATAGTTAAATATCATTTTTCAAACTTCGAGGGACAAATTATCTTGTCTTAAACCATAAGCTGCCTTTTTATAATTTACCCCAAAATTTTTAAGTCGTCCAAATATAACTTTTTGATTGAACTCGTTAATTTAATTTTGTGTAAGATAATAAAAAATGGGTTTAATTTTATTTTCTATTGTTCAATACTTCAATTTAAGTCGAGTTGGGGTTTTTATAGTGGTTATTTGCGGTTAAGTGTGAATTAATAAAGAAAGGATTATTCGACTAGAAGTCCTGGCATGTGTGCTATTTGGAATGTGGAGTTAGAGATACCTGTCGTGAGACTTGGAAACTATGAGGTTTATGGCTTCAACTATGGGCATCCCTCCCAATGGTCCTTTTCAGGGACACGCTAAAACTTTCTTTCTTGCTTGGAAGGGAATACTGATTAAAGAGGGAGCTAGGGCATTGTGGGATATGTCTTTCATCGCTATCCTCTGGGCAGAATAATTGTTTAGGAATAAAATTGTGTTTAGAGGGACATCTTGGGTTCTAGAACAGGTATTTGATTTAATTAAAGTTCGTGTTGCTCATTGGACGCATGCAAAATAGCCTGGGATTGCTGGTTCCACACTCAATATTTTACTCTCTCTCTCAACACTGCGAAGGTTCCTAGTAAGTGCTCTAAAGTAGTTATAGTGGTAACTTTCAAAAAAAAAGTTTGTTATAGTGGTGGATTGGCGCCTCCTGGTGGATGATTGAAATTTAATATAAATGAGACTGTTCGGGGAAATCTAGGGAAGGCGGGTATTGGTGGAGTTTTGAGGAACGATGTGAGTGAAATTAAGATTATGTTTTCTAGAACTAAGTGCTGTACTTGAGTCTTTAAATTGATTGTATCATCCAAATGGCAATCTTCCCACTCATTGTTAATATAGAGCGATTCCACTATTGCTGTCAAATGGGTTAATGAATTGTCTAGTGCACCTTGGAAATACAGAAGTTGGATACTTAGAATTGAATCTCTTAAATGGAAGACAAAAAATTGGAAGGTTACTCAATACTTCGAGGAGAGCTAACTGGGTTGCTGATTAGTTGGCGAAAGATGGAGTGTTAAAGGGAAAGTGACTATATTAATATTTCTCCATAAGACTAACGTAACTATACTTATGTTTAGTTTTGTGTTGTGTGCTGATTGTGCTGTGTTATTTATAGTAATAAATTCAAAATTTTACATAAAAATAATTATATAATATTATTGATTTATATATTTTAAATTATATATAATAAAAAATTAAAAAATTAAAAAATAATGACCGTCACTGCCTTAGCTCTGCCCCTGACTACTATATCCTAGGTGTGACATTAGCGTTCGTGTGGTTACCTGGTGATAGAATGATCTTTATGGAGTGCGTGAGGTATTGTGTGGGTTATTCTCTCTCTTTCTTTTAGCTTAACCGAGAAGGACTGGGTGCTTAGGTGGGTGGATAATGTCGGCAGAAGAGTTATGACCCAGAATGGTGGTGGCAGTAGTGGTTAAGTATGCTGTTAGTTTTGTTATTGGGAGGTCGTGATTTTAGCATTATTGTCTTTGATGTCTAGCTTTACATTAGCAAATTAATCACTAGTTTCTTTTTGTAAAAGGGTTATCCCTACTTGTTATGAATGATTAATTTTTTTTAAAAACAAAAATTTTATCCTTTTAACTAAATAAATGAATTTGAATTTTACATGTCAAAGAGAATTTAAAAATCTTATATCTGAATATTCTATTTACTCTTTATTTAAGAATTTAAAAATCTTACATTAAGATTTGGCATGTCAAAGAAAGTTATTGAGTTCTAGATTATATAAGTGATTGGAAGTTTAGATTTACAGGATAAAAACTTACCCCAATCCCATTATATAATCCAAAAATCAATAACTTTTTTTACCAAAAACGTGTAGGACACAATTTTGAGTAGGTATAAATAAAGATATTTTTCTTTCCATTAAGAATTCGAAAAGAGAAAAAAAAAAGTACCTTGCTATAGATCAGAAGTTAATAATTCCTTTATAACCCAAATCAAAACAGAAATCTTTTAACTAGTAAAGTTCTTACAACTTTTTGGATTGTCCTTCTACGCCTCTTCCGTAAATGATCCAAAAGAAATGTGCTTAAAATAGAAAATTCCTGCCATGACTGAAAAAATTTTAGATGAGAAAGATGAGTATTTTACCAATGGTGTCTGACTGCATGCGAAAACTGAAAAAAACAATGGCGGCATGCTATACCAATTTATTACCCCATTTAGGCAAAAAAGGTAAGAGATAGTAAGTAGTAACATAATTCTTCACTATGCTGCCTCATTAACGCATTAGAGATTTATATTAACTATGATTCTCATTTTCCATTATCAATCCCTATAACTTTATATTATAATCAATAATAGATAAAAAGTAATGATGAGATGATGATCGTTACTTTTTAATTTTTAATTTTTGATCTGAATCGAATCATTAATTAATCTGATTAATCATATTATATGATTACATTTTTATTATTTTTTATATAAAATCTTAAATCCATCACTAATTACAGTCAAAACAAGTTTCCCTCGTGCTTTCTATTTACTGAAAAGAGACCTTCTACATAACCCTAGTAATAATGCAACTTTTTTCATTTTATACATACAAATAACGGAGTTTTTGGCTTTACACAAGATTCCTTCCTAATAAGTTTGAAGTTTAACCCCATTGATCCACTGGTTCCTTATCAAAATACAACATGTAAGATTAAGTAACTGTCAGTTGTAATCAAATCAATGCACAATTTAAAATTGTCTCAAATAAGCATTACTCTGTTAATATTTTGGCCAGCACACAAAAAGAAGACAATGGATGAGACGGTGAGGAACACGTGGATGGTCTTTATCTTAGCATGTGATTAAATTATAGTAATCTTTTAGCTTCGAAATTAATCAAGTGAGTAATCATTGAGTCCGAGCTTTGTATCTTGTGCTGATTGTGACCTACTCAAGTCAGGATGCATGTGTCAATATGTATGTGCTTATTAAATTTATACTAATTAATTCTTTTTCAAAGCATATCTTGTTAATGTTGAAATTCTTGAATCGTAGATGATCCATGCAGTTGGTTTTTAGTTTTGGACTGTTAGAATTGCTTCATCATTGAAAATCTTATCATTACCATTTTCTTTTTCTTCTTTTCTTGACATAACATATAGTTATTAGTAAACATCATAATTTGTATGATTATAATAAATACAAAACTAACAAAAAAAATAAAAAGGACTACGTGCGAATGTAAGCATAGATCAATTTTTGGTAGTTCACTTCTTTTATTTACTAATTAGGGTGCGTTAATTTGTTACATAGATTGACGAATAGAATTTGCATAAACATCTTATCTCACATTTTAGTGCTGTCTTTAAGAGAAGCATATGACTCAATTTTTCAGAAAAAATAGAGGATCCTTTTAATTTTTAATTATGAAATAAGATGGTAGGTTGGATACTCTGATATCTCATATTTATATAAATTATTTTACCTTTTATTTTTTATTTCTAAAGTTTTTAGCAAATGAAACTGATATTTAATTCACCTATTACTTTTCGTTTTTTCTAAAGTGAATTTTGAGTCTTTTTGTTCATTTAAAAATTAGAATCCCGTTCTTTTATAAGGGTTAAATTTAGGATAGATGGCATTATTTGTCTTTCAAAATGAAGCATCTATGTATTAATAAAAACACACTAATTGGCTAATAGAGAAGTAAATGAGTTATTGTTATGTGAATACTCGTGAGTATCTAACTTGATAATATAAGGTTAGGTACTCTATATTCGCTTATAGGACAAATCAAGATAAGGTTTTTAAAATTCAACACGGATTCGGGTAGGTATCTAATATCACTTTTAAAATATTTCAAATTCGAACTCGATCATATATAATGTTACACAAGTGTTAAATTTTACGGGATTTGAAATTTTTATCCGTCTTAACTTAACACAATTTTTACCATATCAAACAATTTATCATTTTATAAACTAATATGTAATATTAATTTATATTAGTTGAATGTAGGGATTGAACTTACAAGAGGATGAGCAACACTTCAAGTCCTTGTCAATTTTGCCGACCTATATGGATATTTAATATATTCAGATAACTAATGGATAGTTCTTTATTATTAGGATTCGATTTTGAATAATATTTTGTAATTTTATGTGAGTTTAAACTAAGATTTGGATATCTTGATAATTAAATGGCTTTGGATTGAATACCTCGAAAATAATAAATACCCTCACTACTTACATCTCTATTGGTCAATCCTTGTTATTCTATTTTTGTTCTATTTTCATCATAAGCTCAAAATCAAATAGTGAATCAGAAACTCAATGCTTACATCTCAATGGATTTTGCTCTGATTGGAAAAGGGCAATCCCATTTTTAGGACCTCACTATGTCATAACCAAGGGTCACAGACAACTGTGTTCTATTTTGTCTGATTTGGGTTCCATAAATTTCTCTTTTCAAAAAAAAAAATTCAAATCTTTTAGGATTGACACTTTTTAAATGGTTTATGATCCTAGACGTTTACCCACACTTGTTAAACCGAAAAACCAAACCATACAATCGAGTTTTAGACCGATTTAAAACTATGATCATTTAAAAGCTATATATAAAAACTAAATTAAATATTTTCAAATTGTAAGATTTGAATCCATTAAAAAATATCTTGTTTAAAAGTTTTTAATCGTTAAGTTAAAGAATTACTTACTTAAAACGTATATATATTCAATATAAACAATAAATGAATAAATAAATAAGTTACTAATAACACTAAACAAAATGACAAGACTTTAAAAATAATAAAACTTAGCAACAAATCAATAAACGAATTATAATTTTTTTATAATATTTTATGAATTAATTTACATATATAATAAAAAATATTATTGTTTTTTATTAATTTTTAAAAAAAATTATAAAATTTAAAGTTGACCTTGAACTGCACCAAGTTATAGGATTGGCTCTAGAGTCGATGCTGTGAAGGCATAGACCAACTCGTAGTCCTAATTTTTGAAGACCAACCCTGCATGGGTAAGCTGGGATTCCAATTTCAGGACCACCCACCGAACCATGCTCACCCTAATCGTAATAAACTTTGAAAGCCAATTGTAGTTAAAGTTCCTTAATAGCCAAAAGGGAAGAATGATAGATTAGAGTCCAATCCATGAATCTGGAGCCAACTCAAATAGCATTTATTTATTTCTGCGTGAACAAGGCTTACCGTATCATCAAATTTAACTGCACCATAAAAACAGACTAGTATCTCCACCCATCATCCTCCATCCTGCTGAAAATTAATTATCGATTTTACAATTTCATTCGTAAAAGTTAAAAAGGAAATAAGAAATAGTTAAATAAAGAATATAACATATGACCAAAATTTTCTTAACTAAGATGACCAAATATATTAAGAAGCTTTTAACTATTTTAAATTTTCAGCATTTTTTATTGACATATATTCCTATTAATGGTTTCTAAAAGCAGGTTATTAAACGCATTGAAAAAACTTAAGCCGTTAAAAAATTTTAATTTTTTAATATTTTAAAATTTTTGAATGATTTATCAAAAACATAATTGTTTTTAGAAACACGAATTGTTTCAAAATTAAATAACAATGTTTCCTTATGTTAATAGTGTATATATCTATATATATATATATATATATAAAAGAAAATTGCACTTGTAACATTTCACCGGCTTAAAGCTAATTTGAATTCGAAATAGTTAAAAAGTTTATTAATATGATCTTGACTATTATTGAAAATGACACATTTGCCATTCAAAGAGGCTTAAGTTGAATTTGATAAAAAAAAAAAAGCAAGCTAAATTTAAAAAATATTGAATTCAAAACTTAAGTAATTACTTATAAATTTAAAATGCATAAGGCTAAAGAAAGTGAAGATCGCTTTTTATGGTAATTTTCTCCTTTTTATCTGCATATCATTATTTTCTAACACAAATCACGATCTTTTTCCTCTTTATCTTTCTTTAAAACTATTATTAGAAAAAAAAACAAAAGACACAATAAGCAAAATCTAAGATTTTTTTGATTCTTATAAATAATAAAAGAAAAAAAATTTAAAATTCAAATTTACATTCAAATACTATTTAAAAGTTTTCTTTCTTCTTTACCAAATGATTTTAATATCAAATACATCATTTTTTTTCTCTTATTTATAGAGGAATTGAACTATCATGGTTTGAACACTTACTAGATTAATAAAAATCTAATAGTATTATTTCTATATAAATTTGAGAGTTGTTTCGTTTATTTATAGATTTGTTTGATTTTAACATATGAAATTATTTATAAACTCGAAACAGATTTGTTCCGCTTTAATTTATTAAGTGATTAAATATGATATGAATACCATTTATAATAATTTTAATCAAAATTATAACTTATATAATTTATTATATCAAACAAATTATCAAATAGTTTTAATTTAATTTTAAAAATTATTATTTTTTAATAAAAAGTTCATAATAATTTTTAAATTAAAAAAAATTCAGTCAAACAAGCTCTTAGAGTTAAATGCAAGGAGTGCAATTTCACATATCTTAATTAAGAAAAAAATAGTTACTACAAAATTTGATAGACAATATTGTGAAATAAATTTCCTCAACTGTAACAAGGTCAATAGAAGATTATAGGGAAGGAAAATGTCAACTCATTTAAAGACCGAGATCCTTTACATGCCTCTTTGGTCTTGACTTCCCTAAAGAGAAAAGAAAGGAATATATTATCTGAGTAATAATAAATATAACAAACATTATAAATAATTAATTGACTCTCATCGATTTGGATTTGTTGCCATGAAACTAGTCAAAATCTCCGAATTTCACCTCCCCTTTCCAGGGTGTTTTTCTTTTATGTTTTATTTAATTACAAAAGATATAAACAAAAATTAAAATTTTCAAAAATTTAATTTCATTTTAGAAACTACTTATAAAATATTTTTACTAAGGAAAATACTATTCATCCAATTTTATTTAAGGCACTCTTATAATCTGACTATGCTAATCTTGTATTCTTTCCCTCTTTTTACTATTTTTTTTACATAATATTCAACAAAGTCGATAAATTATTTAAGAATATTTAAATAACATTTTATTTTTTATCATATTTAATTAAGTTCATATATTTTTATTTGATTAATTAATTATAATTAGTTAAAATGTCACTTATTATTTCATATTCACATAACATTAATATGACACTGATGTAAAAGGTGAAGTACATGTAATCATGTGATTATGCTATATTAATATGTTACATCATCATTTTTTATACGATATGTCAATATATCATATTAACGTAATGTGATATGAAGTGACAAACGTCATTTTAACTAAACTAATAATTAATGATAACGATTTATTTAGCTTAAAAATAAAAATAAAATAACTTATTTAATTTTTAATAAAAGCATATAAAATTAATTGAGCGTAATAAAAAAAAGTTATAAAATTTTTTAAAAAATAATTTTAAAACTTATTTAGATATTATACTTTTTTTTCTATTATTAGACATTAAAACCTCAATTAGTTCTCTCATTAATTTTATGATTTTTCATACAAATATTTTAAATAATTTATTCTATACATGAGGCAAATGAAGCTTCCAAACTCCACGAAGAGGTCTTAACCAAGGAAAAAAACATTGTAAACGTGTTTAGAGAGTTATCACAAATTCCTTAAGTTATAATTAAAAGCATTTATGAATTAATATAATTATTAAATACACACATGACAATTTCATAAACGATTAAAATTTCAATTTGGTCCAGTACTTTATCAAATTATAATTTTTTTTCTGTTTTCTTATATTTCAATAAATTAAGTTTTTTGTACTTTTTATTAAATGTCGATTTTAATCCATTTTTCGATGACACCCTTAAATTGATGACATGCACTTGTAAAATACCCTTTTGCTGACCTAACAAGTTATATGGCAATTTTTTAGCAACTAGATACATAACACATTAATTTTTAGTGATTTTTTATTAAAAAAAAAATTGTTAGATTGATGTGCCACGTTGTTGGTAAAAAGTTAATATATAATTTCCACAATGTCAATTTAATGATGTTTATTGATAGAAAGATATAAATCAACATTTAATGATAATTTGAGGACTTAATTTGTCGAAATATAAAAAATAGATCGAAGTCCATAATTTTATGAAGTTCAGTAACCAAATTTATTTTTTAACTTTTTTATAAATATGTTTATGAAGATCAATAATGCGTAAAATATTAATTCAATATTCAATACAAAAAGATAAATTTTAAGAACATTATGTGTCTCAAAAATTATTTTTTTAACTATGAACCATAACATCTTGAAACATTAAAATAACAATTAAAGTTTCTGCTTGTCTGAAATAACTGCTTGTTCCTCCTATATATGTATATATATATTAAAAAATAAAACAATTTCCTTTTTTTTCTTTAAAATTTAAAATGAGTTTTTTTAGGTTAAAAATTAGTACTCGAAATTAGAGTTATAATATGAAATTAGAAAGAGATATTATACTAATTTTTATAGTAACAATTATTTTAGTTGCCAAAGGTGAAAATAGAATAGAAGAAAAGACCCCAAAAAATTAATGAAATTTAATAAGATGGAAAAAGTAAAAGAAAAAATTGCAAACTAAAAAAAATGGAAAAATTGGAAAGAGAGAGAACACAAATATACGGCAACACACGCACAAACACTGGAACGCATAGACACTCTCGCTTTTGACAAAATCCTAATTTGAGAGTTGAGTCCCCTCCTTTTCTCTCTCCTCTCTCTCTTTTTTTTTTTTTTAATTTATATAATTTTTCTTGTGCCGCCACTGTTCTATGCGCCACCAACCACCACCACCACCGTCGCGCCCGCGTCACTTAGTGTTTGTTCTAGTGGTTGAAATCCTCTCTCTTTCCTTCTCTTTTCTTTCCACAACTTTCCGAGCTGGATTCTCTCTCTTTCCTCAGGCGAATCTCCATGCGCCGCTGGTTCAGCGGCTTCGTTGATTAAATCTCGTCTGTATTCTTTCTTTCTTTCTCTTGTCGATCAGTATCAAGAAAAGGCTAGGGTTTTTGTGTGGGGCAAATTTGTTGAGATTATTTTTTATTACTAATTAAATTCCATCCGAGGGTTTTTTTTTTTGTTTTGGTTTTGTTTCTTCGGGGATTTGGATGGCATTGGGCGATCTGATGACGTCACGGTTTTCGCATTGTCGTTGGCGGTATCCAATCATGTCGTCGAGGGCAACGGCAGCAGCAGCGACTACCATGAGGATGATGCTGCTGCTGACGTGGCCTTTCAAGGAGAGATTTTGATACTGCAACCACCAGCAGTTACACCAATGCCGCTGCCTCTTCCGCCACAGCGCCTACAAGCATGGCTTACTTGCCTCAAACTATTGTCTTATGCGAGCTTCGACATGCTGCCTTTGAAGCTTCCACGCCTACTGGACCCTCCGATAGTGGCCTTGTCTCCAAATGGCGTCCTAAGGACCGAGTAAGTCCTTTCCTTTCAAACTCAATTTTGTTTCTTTCTGATTCTACCTTTGATCCGAGTTTTTATATCTAATCAAAGGCCGAAGAAGAAAAAATGAGCATACATTTAGACTGCAGTAGCAAAAGATGGGTGTTGTGCAAATAATTGGAATTCTCTATTGCTATCAGTAGTATGCAAATTTTGAGTTATTGTATAGGTTATTTGAAATGATATATGTACTAGATTACAATTGCCAAAATTAATCCATAACCCAGGCATGTTACTTTTGGTATAAAAGTAACATGTGAATATGTATTTAGTGCATTGGATAGAAGGGAGGGGAATTCTGAGATGTGCTAGCTTTGTGGAATTATTACTGTCAATTAGTTTTCAGTGAAATTCTTGAATTTGGTGTGAGCAAGGGCAATGAAAGGCATTCCATTTCTGATTTAGTTCTGGGTAAAAATATGAGAGTTATTAGGAAGTTCAATACTTTGTACAATAAGTAATCTGCTATTGTTTTTGCCTTCCAGCGTATTCTATGCCTTGTGATGTACCGAGGATAGAGAAGCATATTTCAAGTAGTTGGTTAGGCATGAATTCATCAGATGAGTAGATGCCCTTGAAGTAGATATTTAGTTTGTTCAATCCTTTTTTCTTTTCATCTGTAGTAAAGCAACATTGCCCTACCTTTTTTAGCTTTGGGTTTTAAAAATGCTGTGATGAAATCTATTCTATTTTATCTTTTATTGTGAGCTTAGAATTTTAAACGCAAAATGAGAGGAGAATATTGGTGGACGATTCTTACGTCTTCTTGAAGAAATTTCTAAAGCCTAAGCATGTGAACAAGGAAGAATGGTAATAATGAGAAATTATGTTCTACCATTGCAAATTTGTCGACGTTCCTCTCTCTATAGCATGCTTTAATAGATTTGCCCTTTTATCTTAAGCAACTTCTGTAGTCTGGTTTACTTACTACACATTAAGCAATTTTCTTTTCATGAGACTGAATTTGATTCTTAGATAATACTAGTATGGACCATGGACTGTTTCTTGTTCTTGATAAATATTTATAAATAATCCATTAAGAGTTATTTTCCCTTCAATTTTGTCATGATATGGGAGGCTTCACCATTTTCACTTGAGTCTCAACTTTATATGCAGATGAAGACAGGATGTGTAGCTCTAGTTTTATGTTTAAATATTAGTGTTGATCCACCCGATGTCATAAAGATATCTCCTTGTGCAAGAATGGAGTGTTGGATAGGTATGTTTTCGGAGTTAATTCTCTCCTCTTGTATTTGCGGTTGCTGTTTAATGGTTGTTTACACTTTGATGCTCATGATATTGTTTGGATTCAGGAAATCTTTTATAAGGTTTTTATTATTATATCATCCAAAGGAACTAAATGCTAGCAGCTTTCATTGAGCGTAATGAATTGTTGATATTGGCTATGATTTTGCCCTTGGATGTTACTCTCTCTGCTCCATAATAATTCTCCTTATTTTTGTGTTGAGATATCTGAAAAGAATTGTTATAATTTCTATCCAAGACTAATTACCCTCTTACATCCAACTAAGCTCTTCTCTGTTGTAACCTTTTATCAACTGAGGACAAAAGTAGTACATCCATTTATGTAGGGTGGAAACTGGAATATTGTGAAACTATAAGTAGTTTGAACTCTTTTGACATATTTTACAAATCTTTTAGCTTTAAAAATAGGGAAATAAATTTGAAGCAGTGGGAGTACCTTTGTTTAAGCATGTATTTACTGAATTGGTGGTGTGGTGTTCGAAGTAGTAGTGGCAAACAAGCAACTGAAAATTGGATGGAAAGTTGAAATAAGAACTATTGAGTTTGGGGGTCAAGAAACTGAAATTCTGAATGTTATAAAGGCCAAAGCTACAATTAGTTTTAAGTTATTGCTCTTAGTAGGGTTATCGCTTCATGAAAATGGTATTCAGCGTTCTGTCTCAAGAATGCTTATCTATTTATTATTTCTCTATAACTCCTGTACTACCCATGCTTTATTTGGTTGCCAAGAAGGAAGGAGGAACATGAAATTGGAATCCTAGTATTGCAATTACACAAAATAAGTTTGCCATTATGTTTTCTTTTCCATTATCCATCTCCCATTGTGACCAAACGATGTAAAATGAAAATAAAAATGTTTTTATTGGGAAAGTTAGGTTGTCCCACACTTTTTTTCTTTAATTGTTGGCAGATCCCTTTTCTATGGCACCACAAAAAGCACTTGAAACTATTGGGAAAAACTTGAGAGATCAATATGAGAGGTGGCAGCCCAAGGTGTGAGCACGGCCCCAAATTATGTTTCTTCCAGGTTACTCTATCAAGTTTATACTCTAATGCTCTTTGTTGAGATGTGGCCAGGCTCGCTGTAAGGTTGAACTTGATCCTATCGTGGATGAAGTGAAGAAACTTTGTAATACATGTCGAAGATATGCGAAGTCTGAGCGTGTTCTATTTCATTATAATGGACATGGTGTTCCGAAACCAACTGCAAATGGTGAAATCTGGCTGTTCAATAAGGTGTTCTTTTGTTATGAATAATTCTTGTTGCTTTTTGTTTGTGCTATCTGCCTAATTGTGTCCTTGCTCAGTCTAATCATTGTCCTGTGCAGACTTATACTCAGTATATTCCCTTACCTATCAATGACCTTGATTCATGGTTAAGAACACCTTCTATATATGTTTTTGATTGCTCTGCTGCTGGAATGATTGTTAACGCCTTCATTGAGGTATTTGCTTGTGTTCTATCCTCAATTTGTCAGTTGTATATAATTTGGTTTGTACAATATTGAAATTGATCTTTTTGTCTAGCTTGAGATGATTTTTGAATTTAATTTGGTTGATAGCTTCTTGATTGTGGCACTTCTAACTACCCTGGGTCTGCACGAGACTGCATTCTTCTTGCTGCATGTGAAGCACATGAGACTCTTCCTCAAAGTGCTGAATTTCCTGCTGATGTGTTTACTGCTTGTCTTACTACACCTATCAAAATGGCATTGAGATGGTAAAACTTCTTCTTCTATTTTTAGTCTTTATTTTCTTTTGGGATATGTTGGCCTTTGGGTATTTATGCTGTTGAAAGATCATGAAAATGCATCTTGCAGGCTTGCAAATATTGTTCATCTCTTTGTTTTTTTGGCTTGATTCTTACATTGCTTTTGTCTTTTTAATGTTTTATGGAGTAAACTAGTAAACTGTAATACTTCATTTCTTTTTCTTTCCCGTTGGAATCTAGAATTCCATGAATTGTTACTGTCACTTTAAGATTGTATTTATGAAGATTTGAAATTGTATGAGATGCTTTGTGTAAAATGTTAAGATGCACTGTCATTTTAGTCGCTACTAGCTGTAAAGTGTTTTATGTCTTTGATCTGTGAGGTTTCACCAAGAGCTGCTTAATAACTCCTTGTATGATATCGAGGTCAAAGTAGCTTTTTCACCTATGTAGAGAACATGAAAGTACCTATCTTTTTGAGGAGTGATTCTCTACTTGCACTTTGGTGCCCAGAAACAATTCACATTCAGTTTCCAGGAGTTGCTCTTTTGGTAATTATCAGTTGCTGTGAGCATGGCCTAGGATATACTGTAAGATTGATAAGGTGTTTCTGTCAGGTTGATCTGTCTTTTAATAGGCTTTATGTGATATGATTAACACTAAGTAGTACCTTTTATATGCAAATAATATGTGCCTATTTGCTAGGCTAAAGATCTTCTTGGTATTTGCATTTTGAATTAGTTTTTACTATGTTTCTCTATTTACTTTTTGCTGCTTCTGGATATCTTATAACATTGCCTTATTGCGTTATTTTAATTATTTGCAGATTTTTCTAATTTTAATGTATTTGGTTAACCATGTGTAAGATGGGCTTACTAATCTTCTGATGGTTATCTTCCAGGTTTTGCACACGCTCATTGCTTCATGAGTCTCTTGACTTTTCGCTTATAGATAAAATTCCTGGTCGCCAAAATGACCGTAAAACACTTTTAGGGGAGTTGAATTGGATTTTCACTGCAGTGACAGACACAATTGCCTGGAATGTTCTCCCTCATGGTAGTTCTTTGAGTGTACTGCTCTGCTGTGTTCTTTCTTTTATAAGTAGTTCTTGTCTTCTGATCTATTTAATTAACACTTATTTCTGTGATGCAGACCTTTTTCAGAGATTGTTTAGACAAGATTTACTGGTTGCCAGTTTGTTCAGAAATTTCTTACTTGCTGAGAGGATTATGCGCTCTGCAAATTGTTCTCCAATTTCTCACCCAGTGTTGCCACCAACCCATCAACATCATATGTGGTACTATAGGGGATCTTCACTAACTTTACAACTTGTTTCTCTGTTCTTCTTTAAATTTTTTCTTCTTTGCACTCCAGGGATGCATGGGACATGGCTGCTGAAATTTGCCTTTCTCAGCTTCCATCTTTGGTTGAGGATCCTAATGCAGAGTTCCAGGTGTGTTTTTTTTCGAAGTCTTTTGCTAAGTGTTAATTTATTACCCTGATTTTTCATAATGTTTACTGGAGCCAGACAAGAATTACTAGATAGGAGGAGGAAAAGGTGCTTACTTTCAGTTCCTTGTATACCCTTATTCTTTCTGAGTGTGCGTTTATTTTGTTTCAGTCGAGTCCATTTTTTACTGAACAGCTGACAGCTTTTGAAGTATGGCTTGACCATGGATCTGAGAATAAAAAGCCACCAGAGCAATTGCCTATCGTTCTTCAGGTGCTGAACTATTTCCTGGTCCTTCTAGCTATGGGGCCAATTGTGTGGTTGCCCTTTCTATTTATGGTGATTTTAAATTTAGTGAGATATAGGCTAAATAGTGTTTTTTTTTTCTTTTTTCTTCTGAGTCCTCTGTTTTATAGGTTAAGTTTTAATGGTAAGGTGGAGAAATGCTCCTTCAGAATCTCCGCCCATTGGCATTTTTGCTAATAACTTGATTTTTAGATTGAAATCCTATTTACTAGGAATTTGAGCTGATGTGTCTATTTAAAGAGTAGTCTATTTTGAAGCATAATTGATAGGCAGTCTGTTATGCAGGGCCACTGACAGTGACGTGCAAATGGTTTATAGTTACTATGGCTTTAATTATATAAAATTTTTAATCTAATGACTGACCAGCTTGTCATTCATGTTTCAGGTTTTGCTTAGTCAATGCCATCGATTCCGTGCACTGGTCCTTCTTGGAAGATTCCTTGATATGGGACCCTGGGCTGTAGATCTGGTAGTTATAGATGGGTGTATTCTTTGATATGAGCTTTTTATTGTGTTTCATTATATGCTGATATTTACTGACAGAGTGGTTTCATTTTTTTAGGCCCTTTCTGTTGGAATATTTCCATATGTTCTGAAGCTGTTGCAAACAACCACACCAGAACTGCGTCAAATCCTTGTGTTTATATGGACAAAGATTTTAGCACTTGATAAGGTGTGCTCACAAATGCTTATTTTGGGGATGCATATTTGTTTGCTTATGCTAATATAGCTACTTTTGCATACAGTCTAACTTATTTACTTGTGCTCAGCATGTGCCTGCCTGCCTTTGAACTTAACATTTAAGTAGTTATTGAGTGCTCTATTGTATATGGTGGAAGCTTCTATATAGTTTTGTCTGTGGTCAGAATTGGTGTTGTACTGGTGAAAATTCTGGGTTTTCACTTCTTGTAGGTGCCGAAATTAGTCTGTTTTGATAGTCTGCTGTTTTATATGTCAACACTTAAGAGATGAATCTGCTTCCATTATTCTATTTAATGCCTTTTGCAGCAGTATATGTTAGCATATTCTTTTCACCTGATACTATGGTAGCTTTGAAATTCTATCATTTTGGATTGCAGTCATGTCAGGTTGATCTGGTAAAGGATGGCGGTCATGTTTATTTCATTAGGTTTCTTAATAGTGTGGAAGCATATCCTGAACAGCGTGCAATGGCTGCATTTGTTCTGGCTGTCATTGTGGATGGGCATAGACGGGGCCAGGAAGCCTGTATTGAAGCAGGGTTAATACTTGTGTGCTTAAAGCACCTTAATGGTTCCATGCAAAGTGAAGCACAAACTGAACCCTTATTCCTTCAGTGGCTATGCCTGTGTCTTGGAAAGCTATGGGAGGATTTTACTGAGGCTCAAATGATGGGTCTGCAGGCAGATGCACCTACAATATGTGCTCGTCTACTTTCTGAGCCTCAGCCAGAGGTATATCTTCTCACTAATTATCTATCTCTCTTATAAATTAGTAGTTTCTATTTTGCTTTTTACAGACGTTTGTAATCGTAGAGGCTGTTGTCCTTCAGGTTAGGGCTTCTTCAGTTTTTGCGTTGGCTACCTTGCTTGATGTTGGGTTTGACTCATTTAGAGATGGTGTTGGAGGGGATGAAGAATGTGATGATGATGACAAGAGTAGAGCTCAGATTATTATTATTATTAAAAGTCTTTTGAATGTTGTTTCTGATGGAAGTCCTCTTGTCCGGGCAGAAGTTGCTGTAGGTATGTAGTAGTTATCTCATTCATATTTCATGCGTTAGGATAATTGCTTTTGGTTTTCTCTGCAGTTTTTGAACATTATTGTGACATAGTTGAATGAATCTTACAGAATCTTCACAGTTTGAAACATCTTGAAAATTTTTTATAGCGGTTGTAAATGCTGGACTATTAACTGTGATTTATTATATTCCAAATTCTGAATCATTGTGAGCTTCTGAGATTTTTTAAGATACATGCTTCTGTATAACATTTCTGTGCTATGGTATGATGCAAAACGTTAGAGCCACTTGTATTATGATCCTAGTATACTCTTTGTTATACGAATTGTCTATCAGCCTCTCTATCACTGGAACCTAATATTTGCATGTTTTGTGCGTACATGATTCTGTCTTTGAACTGCTTTCTCTTCTGAACGGGGGTTGTGAGTGGGTGTTCTGCAGATTTACTATGTTTGTGAATAATATTGGTGGATCAATGTTGATGCCTTGTTTTTGTCTTGGCAGCTCTAGCACGCTTTGCCTTTGGACATAAACAGCACCTCAAGTCAATTGCTGCTGCATATTGGAAACCTCAGTCTAATTCCCTGTTGAATTCATTGCCTTCACTGGCTAATATAAATGGAACAGGAAGTGGAAATATAGTTTCATCCCAAATAGGTCCTTTAATTCGAGTTGGAAATGACAACACAGCCATAGTTCGGGATGGTAGGGTTTCCACCAGCAGTCCCCTTGCGACTGCTGGAATCATGCATGGATCACCGTTATCTGATGATTCATCGCAACATTCTGATTCTGGAATATTGAATGATGGTGTCAGTAATGGGGTAGTTCATCATTCAAGGCCAAAACCTTTGGATAATGCAATGTATTCACAATGTGTACTGGCTATGTGTTCTTTAGCTAAAGACCCATCTCCACGCATAGCAAATCTAGGCCGGCGGGTTCTTTCAATTATTGGGATTGAACAAGTAACAAAATCTGTGAAGTCTTCTGGTAGCACTGGCCGGCCTGGTGAACCCACAACTTCCTCACCAACTCCAAATTTTGCTGGACTAGCTCGTTCTTCTTCATGGTTCGACATGAATGGAGGTAAATATTTTTGTTCTCTGTTAGTTCCTCATAATGATCATCCTGGTTATTATGACCTTTTCTTTTCCTTGATATCTCATGCCATGATTCTATCTTTTATTCTATTTAGACATTAAAGTCATGAGATTTAATTTGGAGATGATGTTGACAGGTCATCTGCCTTTAACATTTAGAACTCCTCCTGTTAGCCCTCCTCGTCAAAATTACTTGGCAGGAATGCGTAGAGTTTACTCTCTAGAGTTCAGGCCTCATCTGATGAATTCTCCAGACTCAGGATTAGCTGAATCACTTTTAGGCTCTGGTTCTGGGACTTCAGAGCGCAGTTTACTTCCGCAATCAACTATCTACAATTTTAGTTGTGGCCACTTTTCAAAGCCACTTCTTACTGCATCAGATGATAGTGAAGAACTATTGGCCAGAAGAGAAGAGCGAGAGAGATTTGCACTGGAGCATATTGCTAAATGCCAGCACTCCTGTATGCCTTTTAATTTATTTGTTTGTTGTTCTTTTTATACTATTCTCATACCAGTTTTTACTTTGGAGCTAATAGGTTTCTTATTTTCTTTGCTAGCTGTTAGCAAACTTAATAATAATAGTCAAATTGCTTGCTGGGATACAAGATTTGAGACAGGCACAAGAACAGCCTTGCTGCACCCTTTTTCTCCTATTGTGATTGCAGCAGATGAGAATGAACGGATCAGGTATGTGATTTCTGTGTTAGCGCCAGTTCCATTTTTGAGATATTTTGGGATGCACTTTTAGTGTAAAATTTTATTAATTCCCAGTGAATTGTATCTTGTTCTTTGATAAAACATATATATTAATAAGATTTATATTTGATGCACTGTCTATATTTGATGACAAGTTATGTCATCTCATGAAAACTATAACATTTATTTGTAGGATTTTAAAATATTTTAATTAGATGATGAGGTTTGTCATTGACAGTGTATAAGTTATGCACCAGAAATGCATCAAGTTGAATCTTATTAATATATGAGGTGGCAAGTTGTGATTCACATTCACACTGTGTGCGTCATATATAATCTCTTAAGTCAAGAAGCCTGATATTTTTGTTTCTTAGAAGATCTGATGCTGACTTCCAAATATATTGAAATATTAGAATTCTTTTCTTCATGAAATGTTAAAAAGGTAAATTTCTTCATACAAGTGGCTTTTGTTTTGTTACTGAATAGTGGACAATGCTTCCAAAATGAGTTAGACAAGTTTTGTCACTGTTCCTTAGGATTTTGGTTTGGATGACATTTTCAATTGATTTTTGTAAAGTATTTACTGGCATATTAATTGTTTGGTTTTTCTTTTCAGGATATGGAATTATGAGGAAGTTGCCCCCCTCAATGGTTTTGATAATCATGATTTTCCGGAGAAGGGAATTTCTAAACTCTGTCTTTTGAATGAGCTTGATGAGAGCTTGTTGCTTGTTGCTTCATGTAATTTTTTTTCCACCTTTTTTTTTTAATAATTTGTGGTGGTCTTGTTTTGTAAAACTAATTTAGGGTTTATCTCATGCAGGTGATGGAAATATCCGGGTTTGGAAAGATTATACAGTGAGAGGCAAACAGAAACTCGTTACTGCATTTTCTTCAATCCAAGGTCACAAACCTGGTGTGCGGAGTTTGAGTGCTGTCGTGGACTGGCAGCAGCAATCTGGATATCTGGTATGTATTTATTCTAGAATGTAATCTCTAAGAGTGTTTTTCTTGCTTACTATTTGATGCCTAATATAGTATTTGCCATTGCTTTGATGACACGATTAGTATGCTTCTGGAGAGATATCATCCATCATGCTTTGGGACCTGGACAAGGAGCAGCTTGTTAATTCTATACCATCATCCTCGGATTGCAGCATCTCAGCACTGGTGAGTTTAGGTCCTCAAGCTCCTTTGCATTTAAATTTAATTTATGTTTAAGCGATCGGATTAAGCATGTTTGCATAAATGCCAGTGGCAACAGGTACCTAATCAAAGTAGTAATCTTTTACAAGCTATATGTTTTGAAAAATTACTGCATATCACTATTGAGTTGACAAATAAGAAGCATGCTGTAATGGAAAACGTACTGTGCTTTAAAATATGTTGCTTTCATTAGTTTAGGACGCTTTCCTGAATATTGAGTTAATCGAGTCAAAGGTTAGCAGAGGAATTCTCTTGTTGTTTTTAAAGGAGGTAAACATTTTCATTCAGTTGTATGTTAGATTGCTAGAACCTTGCTTTTGCATCTGATTTATGTTGTTCCTTGGGTTTGATGGGTAAATGAAGATAGCTGTTTTGTTATTTTTTAATTTGTTTGTTTGATTATGTTTTTGGTTTGTCTCTGACATGGTTTTTAACTAGCAACGGGAAATTGTATCCCACTCTTGGTGAAATGTCCCATCACCTAAAATTTTCCATGAGAATGCAGCAGAGCTGTGAGTTGAGTTAAAGTGGCTTGTGACTTCTCTCTTTCATTTTCGTTAAAGATCTACCTCTTTAATTTTATCTTATCATCAGACTTCTATTGACCATTAATAGTTTGTCATTATTCCTTACTTTTTTTTGGCAGTTTATTTAATGTTGCCTATTATCCTCATTGATTTCCCTCTTCCCCCCCCCCTCTTTCTACATTTACAGGCTTCTTCTCAAGTACATGGTGGTCAATTTGCAGCTGGTTTTGTGGATGGTTCTGTTAGACTCTATGACATCCGGACACCTGAGATGTATGCACTCTATAATGAAAAATATCATTTTCTTGGAGAAGATAATGAAATATATTCTTCTGGAATGAGGCATAATTTTACCTATCATTTTGAGCATTGAATGATGTGACCTTCCCCATAGTTAAAATTTATCCTGTGCCCTTTGCCAGTTAAAAGCTGATATTCTTTCCTCTTCCTTAATGAATTTTGTCAACTATTGGAAGTGAAGTATTATCCAATTAGTTTATTGAATGGATTATTAATCTTTATTTACTTATATTTTATTAATTTCCATCAGGTTTTTTTTTATGAATTCAGAGTGAAACGCGCTCTGACGTTTTAATCTGCATTTTTTGTCTGACCCAAATTTGTTATTTTAATGTTTTAGGCTGGTTTGTGCAACTAGGCCACATACTCTGCAAGTAGAAAGAGTTGTGGGTATTGGCTTTCAACCTGGACTTGATCAAGGAAAGGTAAGCAGCTTATGAGTCTTAAAAGAGCTATGTTCAAGTGTTGACATCATCATTGTTCCTCATTGAGACATTTCATTCAGCTTTTGATTGTGGAAATAGAGAAAGTTGATGGACTTTTCATGTCCTCTTTTCAGATTGTCAGTGCATCCCAGGCTGGGGATATTCAGTTCCTTGATATTAGGAGTCAGGGAGATGCTTACCTTACAATCGATGCTTTCAGGGGCTCACTTACAGCTTTGGCTGTTCATAGACATGCCCCAATAATTGCCAGTGGCTCAGCAAAACAGCTAATCAAAGTCTTCAGTCTGCAAGGCGAACAACTAGGCTCCATTCGATACCAACATACCTTCATGGCCCAGAAGATTGGCTCTGTAAGCTGCCTAACCTTCCATCCGTACCAAGTACGGCTTGCTGCTGGTGCTGCTGATGCCTGTGTCTCTATCTATGCTGATGACAACTCTCAGTCAAGATGAATGTTTATTCTTTCCCAATTTCAAGAATTTGGGAGGCAGCAGACCGAGGATGAATGGTGTCATGGATATGGAGATCAAGGTCAATGGGGTGCAATGTTTTGAGTTTGGATGATGATGATGATGATGCTGCCACATTCTCGAAAATTCACTATGGGGTGTTCCTGGAAATTCAGGGGGGGTGGGGCACAATCAGCTGATTGTACGCTATATATAGAGATATATTCATTAGCCTCCGGTGTAGATGGTCATACATGTTAGAAAGAAATCCCATCCTGCATATATTTATGGGGGAGGGGGGGGCTTTGGCAAATAATTTGTTATATAGGTAAAAGCATGTAAATAGATTTCCCATTATTATTTCATCCTTTTTCTGTGTGTCCATTGTTCCATCTCTTTACTTGATTTGTAAAAGCGACCTACTTATCATAATTTCAGATTAGTTATGGGCGGAGGCATAGTAAGCGTTCGGCTTCAACCCAACTCTGTTGCTTCGTTATTAGTAACTTAGTATTACATTTACAATCCCACCGAACAATTATTTAGCTGATAAATTTATAAATCAAACAACGTGTACAACAGGAATCACCTTGTTGATGCAGCTGGGCTCATACGTTAAACCGGAAGGTTTAAGTCCCCAGTGAGTTTTAGCATAGACGTTAATTCTGAAGATGGAAGTGGCAGAGGTTATAAACATATCATGCACCACAAAGAAAAATTATAATATGACAATAATGAATAACAATCAAATCTAAAAAAGACAATTCCACGTTAGATACGGATTTACACCATTTTCACATGGACATACCCTTCACATTATGCTTAAGTGTCTCACTTCCTCCCACCAACCATACTTTGGCTAGAAGTACCTGACAAGCTAGGGGATGTACTGCTTGTCATCTTAAGCCTTCCATCTGCATTTCCAAGCACATTCAAATCTTCAAACAACCTGTATGATGGAATGAAGGGCTTCTGTCCTGCTACGGGAGTGGGGTTCCTATGACCTGTACTCGCCCAGGAATCCCCATTCATTGGTGCTCCATTGCTTCCTCTTGCAGGGAAAGAATTAACATGCTGCAAGGGCCTATTCCCTATTATGGGATTTGATGTGGCAACGTTCATTTGGGGAGTAGAAAACATGTTATTTGCAGAGGAAAGGTGATTTGGGCTGTTGAAATAACCTGGAGTAGCAGCCCATGGCGGAGGGGGGTACCCAGATGAGTATTGAGGGTATTGAGGTTGAAATTGTGGCTGGTGTTGAGGTTGTAAGAATGACTGAGTTTGTGTTTGGGACTGTGCTTGGAGGTGAGGTTGATTTTGCTGTTGCGCTTGGCGCTGAGGTTGAGATTGTAATTGTGGCTGGAGTTGAATTTGGGATGATGCCTGTAACTGCAATGGCTGGGACTGTGGCCGGGGTAAAGATTGGGATTGTGTTTGGAACTGAGGTTGGGCCTGAGACAGTGAATTTGACTGGATTTGAGTTTGGGAATCTGTGTGGAACTGGGTTTGGGATTGGGATTGTTGGTCAATTTGATGTTGAGATTGTGGGCGTACCTCTTGTTGGGAATGATATGGTGGCTGGATTTGAGGCTGGGATGGTTTCTGTGGATGAGGCTGAGGCTGGGCCCAAGGAACAACATAACTATCATATGGCAGCTGTCTCTGACTCCCAGGATAGGTTTGGGAAGCATAAGGATATCCCTGTGTACTAGGAGGAACAGGTACCTGATGCATATTTTGGTAAGATGCAGACGGTGTAGGAGGGGTATGGGGGGAGGAAGCTGATGTTGTTGACAAGGTGATGCTTAGAAGATCAATCAAGTCCTGTTCTTTTGTAGTCCTAACTGGTGCAGGTGGATCTGGCAAAGCTAATGCATTGCATGGAGTAGAGGTTGAGGCAGCTGGCACATACGAAGTTGTTGGAGCAGTATTGTTGATGGGCACAATACCTTCACTTGTTCCAGCAGATGTGCTCTGAGAAGATGTGGACTGTGCTCTAGAATGCCTGCACTCAGAACGAAATGTTGTCAAGAACTGACCCAAACTGAACATATTTAAACTATGATGTTTGATCAGAGACAAAAGAACAGGTCAGCGTGCTCTTGGCCTTCTGTAAAGGACGAGAATAGTTATCAAGGCTTGGGATGGGTTCTACTGAAAAGATTTGACTAGTATGTCTACACAACAACTAATAAGCAAGTGCTGCTTTACCCTTTTTTTTTTTTTAAAACAACAAATAAATGATCATAACAAATTATTAATGCTCTGATTCTGTCTGGGTAGATTCCCCAGACCGCAAGCAGCATACACCAATAAAAAATTAGTTATTTCAAAGATTGCAACAAGAGATATGAGATAAATTAAAAGTTAGCATAGAAACCTTCTAGCTAGCTGTGCAAAATCATCTTCCTCTTCTTCCTCTTCATCAATCTGGTTTCTTGTCACAGTGGCAATGGGTGCAGATGGACTGATATTAGGTGTTAGGCTTGAGTTCTTCACTTCATTTGATTTGTTGGAGGTACTTGCTTCAGCTGGCTTGGAGCTTGCATTAGTAACTTGAATTGGCAAGGGGGAACCTGAGGCTATGGCATCATGTTTGGCGAGTAAGCTTTGCAGACTGTCATTTAGTTCAAGACCTCGCACTAAAAGTTCCTCATCCCTGCCACATAGCCAAGAAAGAAATTTTTATATCTGCACATAAGCCTTGTGCAAAAGAAAACTTCTGAATTTCTAAAATCAACACACAATTCATGTGCGAGCAAAGAAACACAAGCAACAAGGTGGATGCCATAGATAAGAACAGGACCCTAATGATGATAATAGGATAAAATAAAAAAAGACTTTCAAAATCCTAGATTTTAACTTCCAAGGTCATTCCGCCATTAGTCCTAGACTTCCCAACTATTGGGGCCAACAATCAGGCAGACCAATCTGATACACAATTGAGTTAACAAAGATAATAGAGAACGCTATGTACAAAAAATCATTAAGGCTTTTAAAATAAGAGACATTTGGAGACAACTAACCCAGTAGTTGTTAGCATCTGCATCAGCTTTTTCTGGTTGGAACGACATCTGTTGACAAGATCAACTATCACTTCATCTTTTACTGCCTGCCAATACAAACAGAAAGTACAGTTACGGATTTTACAACCAAACTAAATTTTACATCCAAACTAAAGCAAAAGAAACGGTTTTATTATTGTTGTTGATACCACACGGTCATCGGGGTTAACAGCTTGCAGCATGTCACTTAAGAGCTCCATAACATCCCTCATAGAGTCCAAGCTAGATAAACTAAGATAATCAAGGAAAATTTCAGCCAAAAGAAAGGAGTGGGAGAAAACAGCAAAAGAAGAACAAAGAAACTTTCTAAACAACATATAAACTAAAGTGAATTTACACCTTAAACTTTCAATTTCTGTAGCCATTGTTTCGTCAAGCCTTCTAGAAGAATTGCTTGGCATTCCATAACCAGGATGATTGTGTCTCATGGTTGGATGGGTAGCAGGTGGTGTAAAGATAGGAGAAGCATCCAATGAACGCTTGGGAAATTCTACTCCAGAACGCTGCCATTTGTACAGTCATATCATTTTAGATGCACTAGTGTAGTCAACAACAATGAGAGCAATTGACCTTAGAAGTGAAATCCTGGATCATGTCCATGATGCCAGTCCAATATGACATCTAACTACTTAAGGTACCATGCTTACCCTTAGCTCATCATATGCCCAGTAGTACTGAGGATGTTTACCACCAGGACCACCAAATGCCTCCTGCCAAGAGTCCAACAAAACCAAGATTTTGTCCCTCACAACCATATCTGCCTGCAGAATTCCGTCAGTCAGGCTAATTAAAACCGGCAGATTGAGAAGCATTCAGATTACACAAAGTTCAACAAACAATGATACTAATCAAAATGATCAAACACCAGCAAGATCAAAATTAATGGAAGTGAGATGCTACATCCATGCATCAAAAGACTAAACATGGATAAAAGAAACTGCATTTCTGCAAACCTATGACTTGGTAATCAAACTCTCCTCAAAAGCAAAATACCCAGACAAACACTACCATTCAACATTAGTGACGCGTTCAATAATTTCTAACACCCATCACTTTTGGATTTACACCATTCATGCCATCCATCCAAAAAAATTCCTGCCCTCCAAGATAACATGAACCAAACTTAAATTTGGGATGCAATTATCACTGTTAGTGTGTGGTACATAGGTTCAAGAACACTAGTTTCAGCCAACAGTTAAAAGGAATGGAGAATGCCTTCAACACAAAAACAAAATTGTCTTCTTGCAGAGGACTTTGCTACATCATTTACTTTTCCTCCAACATCTTACCATATGCACAACAATCTACATCCCACAACTACATTTCAACCCTCCTTGCTTTTATTGTACGCTTTTGCTCCATATATGACAATGACCCCTTGAAACCTAATGGCTCTGAGCTAGTTCTATGCATTCTAAAAACCATTGAATTAAGATAACTCTACACCAGAAAAAAATCCTTTTAGAAAAGACAAGAAAGTAAGAGGTAACAGTTTTAACCAGAAGAATGTAATCAACAATTCTTAAATCAGTTGAGTTGGTAAAATCAAAGAATTACCTTCTTTTTCACAATTTTGACCATCTCACCCAATATATTCCTCTCAGCAATCTGAAAATGGACATAGTCACCACAGTTCTTCACCATTGTCTCCAAAAGCTACAAAAGGGAGATCACACAGGGTTAATCCACAAACACATGTGACAACGAAAAATGGAATTTGAAAAATGATCTCCAATGAAAGTTACCGTCAAAGCAAGTAATTGCACTTTAGAACTCTTGTGCTGCAACCTTTTCTTCACAGCCTTTACAACATCCTTTGCTTGCCTGAGAAATTCAACCATCCATAGTCCACATATCAGTAAACTAGCAAAGTTTATATTAGTTCCCTTCCACGGGAAAAAATCAAAAACCCAAAAAAGTAATAAAACAAATAATAAAATCGCAAAGGGCCATGACTATAACAGAGACAGAGAAGAGAAACTAAAACCAAATCAAATACTATTGCTTTTTATCTGTTAAATGTTTTTTGCTCAGAAAGTTTCTTATTTTTATGTCTATCATCATTTAGTCTTGTCCCCATAAATACTTTACAGTGATGCTTGAGAAAATTATATCACCTTTCTCTTCAATAAGCATCATCTAATTCAATCCTTTTACAAGAATCATAATTCTTCCCATAAAACCCAAAAAAAAAAGTAATAAATAAAGGAAAATCAATTAACTCCATTGAAGAAAAGAAAATCAACACCCATAATCCTACCGTATTAATACATAATCCAAAGACAAAAGGAAGAGATGAGAAAAATTAAAGAACAACAATCTCTAAAACATAAAAATTAAATATCAACACAAAAGCATGCACGTAGAAATCAAGAAACGAAACTGAAAAAACTCAAAAGTCAACCCCTTCACAAAAATTAACAGACAAATTAAAAAAAAATAAAAACTTTTTTTAATACCAATGATTAGAATTAACAGAATCGCAAATATCGATGTTCATAGTCCAATCAGGACCGATTAGAAGATCGCTCGTCGCCTTGTCCACTGCTACAGTTGCTGCTGACGATGAAGCCGAAGACATCATCATCATCTTTCCTCGTCTCTTCTCTTCTCTTCCCTTTACAAAAACAAAACACTTTCCGCTTGTTTCCCGAGAAAATTCCACCGAAACAACGACCTCAAATTCCCCTGGAAAACATCACCACCTTACCTTCTGTTTGGATGCCTAGAAAAAGAGAAAGGAAAAAACCTGAAAGCCGAAGAGAAAAATTAAAAAAGGGGGAAATTCTTTCTCTGGTTCCTCTGCCTCCCTTTAAAAGGCTTTTAAGCAAGAAATTTCTGAAATTGTAACTTGTAAATTGCAGCGGAAAATTCGTTGCTTTTAATAAATATTATTATTCTTTTTCCTACTTTCTTTCCCTAGTTCTAGACCAGCTTGGGGACGCCCCTTGTGCGTGAGTGCGCTGACTCACGCGCTCTAATTAACTGGCGAACGGAACGCGCTACGTTGGCGTAATCTTATCTCGTGAACCATTTAGCAGATTACGAGGAGCGAGTGTTCGCAGTAATGTTGCGAAAGGAGAGTGAGTTTACTGGGAAACTCCTTTTCCCCACTTTTCTATCAACTTTTGGCAATAAAGGATATATATGTAATATAATATAATACTTTTTTTAATTAAACAAAAGTCATTGTGGAATTTAGTTGTATTGTTATTACTATTATAAAAAGGCAAAGCCTACAGAGCATATAGTATAATAAGCATTTTAATTTAATTATTAGATGATTTGTCAAAATGGGGCCGGCTTTGTCTGGTTTTATTTATTTATTTATTTATGTAAAGTGATATCGGACAAGGTTTTCCTAGAAATTTACGGATAATGCCAATGATTGTAACAATGGAAAGGAGCAAGTCACAAGTAGTCAATAGAAAAAAGAAGAGAGATGAAATATGCCTTGGCTTTGATTTTTTGTGGGTCGCTTACTCAGAAATTCCAATTCCCACATTCATTGCAATCCATATCTTCAACCATTTGTTCTCTGTCATGCAATTATGTCACCCTCACCCGCACCCTCGTGTCTAATCATCAAATATCGCTTCTTTCTTCCAAATAATTCTATATATATATATATATATATATTATATTTTTTAATGTCATATTAATTTTTATAAAATTAATATTTTAATATATACTTATTATATATATATATATATATATATATGTTTGTATATGCATGGAGTCGTAAAATTGTGAAAAACTAAAAAAGGAATCAGACATTAATGTTCAGTTCGGTTGAAATCAAGACTGTAACATACTTAGTATAGGTAATAAGTATATGTATTTGATTTGGGTTTTGGATTATAAAATGAAAAATCAAACTGAACTCAACTGCAATTTTCCATATGTTCAAGCCTCAAGCACTGATGCACTTTGACTGCCTCCTTGCTGGTAACAAATACCATAATTTTTTATACTAATCCCATTTCCTTAAAATTGTACTACTAGATGAAAAATGGGTAAACGAAAATGAAGAATGCATGATGACGATGATCACCTCCTTAAACAAGGTGGAGCCAACCAAACTCTTTCTTCTCAATTTAAATGATAACAACAACAACAAGCATAATAAAAAAGATAATACATAATAATATTCAAGATTCGTTAATTTAATGGAAAATGATTGTGACCTTTAAGTTTATAGTGGTTGGAAGCGTAAATCTTTGACTCAAGCAACATTAATTATTATATATCAAATATTGCCCCAAGAATTAATTAATTTGCAGTGATCGATCATCATCCTTACTTATACGTATACCCACTATCCATTTTTATTTCCCTCAACAATATATGTATGTATATATACATATAATTATCAACCTCTCTCATTTATTTATATATATATATACACATAACTATCAGCTTCTCATTTATTTTGGCGTTGACAGTTTGATTTGCTAACAATTAGGCACGGCATTGCCAGTTAAGGATAGGGAGATCAGTATAGGATATAGCTCTTTGTTTTGTATTTTTCCTGTAAAAAAAGGAAAAAAACTTGTGAATAAAGACGTTGATGATCCATGGTGTTTCAGAGGAAGTATGAATGGGGTATTGTCGTATTGACTTTGTGGTTGTTGGTGGTTTTATATTAACGATGCAGTCGTAAAGATGGCTGTACTTACAGTAATGAAAGTTTAACAATTAGTTTTCTTTCCACTAAGGAAATTAATCGTTGAGCAATAAAACTCAATTTAATTATAGGTTCATAAGAAACATATTGTGGTGATCATTTTGGGTCGAATCTAACACTAAAAATTGCGAATCGAAGGGCCTTAAATAGAAGATACACAAAAAGAGTTGCTTCCAAGCTTCACAAAGGAATTAAGACTTGTATCCATTGTGATTTGTGATTGTGAAGGACTTTGCTCATTTTATGGTGAGGGAAATTGGAAGCAAAAGCAGGTCAACGCTCATATATCCCCATCATTCCATGTGCGACCGTCAGGTCTTCCATGGAAATACAATCATTCTCCATTCACTGCAAATTGCAAAAGCAAAAAGCTTTTCTGGGCATTGATGGATACAATCATCCTACCCTTCCTTCCCCCTCTTCTCTTAAATTTCGCACTCAATTTCTGGATGTTGACGTGCCCCAAGCCTGAACAAAAAGGGGTGGGTTTTCGGCTACTATCACAGCCTTGGATACTCCTACTTTTGAAACGTCCCGACCATAAAGCACACCGGGCATGCAATCACCAACAAAATTAAAAGCTCCGCTCTTCATGACTCATGCGCTACTCTATCTACATAAGCTGGCCCATGCTCCAGCAAAAACTACTGCAGAGGGGTAGTCAGGGTTTATTTACTTATTGTCATTACTTTTTTGCCAGCTTTTCAAGTTCAATTCAAAGGCATTTTCTATATTAACAAATGAGCAATATTGTTTTCAATTCAACTAGCAAAATGTGAACTAAAAAATGGGCAGTCAAATTAATTTCATGAACACATATAGATATATATCTTTTGTAGATATCAAAGGAGTCTTCAGCATCAGCAATCTTTTTCGAGTTAAAAGATAATGATATGTGGGTACATCAGCAAGTTTGCACTCAAACTCAAAGGGAGAAAGCAGAGTGGTGTAACATGATAAGGATTAGGGAGTTTATGTTCAGTCCTCGCCACTACGATCAGCATTGATTTCATCTAGAATCACCACCAGAGTAACAATAAATGCGTAATCAACATTAGGGCATGCAGTCACTCCAAAATTGTCTGTGTCGAATACCACGGTTTGCAAGCTGTGTTTTCTATGCATCTGCATTATCAGTATCCATCAATGAGTTCCAGGATTTCCAATATCAAACTCTTTAATTCTTATTTATGTTTGTTGAACAGTGTAATACTATCAAGATGGTAACAATATTATCTGTACAATGATAATCTCTTCATGTGTATGACATTAATTTAAACGTTTACGTGCAATGAATTACCTGTGCAATTACGGTCTCTCCAGCATAGATGGTGCATCCGCTCTCATGCCAGCCCCCTTTGATCCTGAAATCAGGCACTGATTCACTAGTGTTGGAAGCCAAGAAAACGTCTAATGTTGTCTTCAATTGGAGGAAAGACGATTTCTTCACACTGAAAAGCAAATCATTGGAGCTGTTGCTTTCTCCTCTAAAAACTTGCCATCTCCTATGCACAGTCAATATCTGAACAAAGACACATAAAAAACGGACATTAAGTACCGAGTTATCAATGTCTTGATTGATTCGGTACTATAACTATGATACTGATAAATACCACTAAATTTTTACCTTAATTTGCTACTAAACAAATTAAATGTTTAATTTCACATGAAACTTTTTACAATTTGCAATCATGTATATGTCCACAATCCACATCTTTTTTCCATGACATTAATTAATGATAAGGGTCATTCACTTATGATATTACTAACCCTGTAGAATGAAATATGGATTCGAAAAAAATATTTGAGTTCCTTGAAGAATAAGAAAACTTAATGATATAGAAATCAATTAAATAAAAGAAATACATATTTGTAAATTTTAAAACGAAATGATTTGGAACATATATATAACATAATTATATTTTGTGTCTTTTAAGACACATTTTCGAAAAACTAGCATTGGTCTAGATAAATTAAACTAAATAAATGAAAAGGTTACCTTCTGTTTGAGAGAGACGAGAGGACTTCCAACGGCATCAAGCAGAACGCGACGATCACGAATGCTGAATAATTTACCTTTAACCTTGAAAATAAGGCTACCATTAACGTCGGTAACATCAAAGTTATTTTCTGCAAGTGTAAATATTTTCTGTTGTATTTTAAGTTCCACGGGATATGGGGCAAGGAACTGTTCCCCAATCACCACAATGGGGTTAGTGGGCGGTGTATAGGCATTGGCTGGTGCTGGCAGTGGCAGGATTCCTCCTAAGGCTGCCATTGGGTTCATTTTACACTTAACAGGAAAAACAACAAGAAATTTGAGAGACAATTTGGAATGTTCCTTTTCGTGTTTTTTGGTATTTGAGGGTAAATTTGTTTTGGAGTTGATGTTTGATTCTTTGAGTAGTATTGTATTTATATATAGAAATTGATGAAAAGGCGAAACAAGCTGCTATAACTGGGAATGGCAAATCTGGGGAATTCCCAGAGTTTTCTGTTTGGACGGTATACGTTTGAATCAAATTCTTGCAGTCATTGATTTGTTTGAGATGAGGCCAGGCCAGCCATGAAATGTTTGTTGCACCTTTCACTTACAACAACGCAAAACCCTTTTTCTTTTTAAAAACAGATAGGTTTTTTATGAATAAAGGACTGACAGAGAATATTATCTATAAATTTAAAAACAATTTTCGCAAACCTTTGTAACAAACAATCACAAAAAATTAACAGATAATTAACTTAGAAAACGGATAATTAAATATTAAGGACTAACAAACAAATTTGTTTAAAGATATTGTACCAATATATAATTGCATGGCAAAAGATGTTTTTAGGTTAGATGTGTCAACACAATTCCTACTCGAAAAACTTAGGTTTGCGCTTGAAATTGGTTTGTCTTATCTATTTATGTATATTTAATATAAAATATTAAAAAAAATTATGTTAATATTTTTATACGATTATATAAATACATTCAAATTAAGAATTTTATTAACAGGTACTTAGGAGACACTCTTTAAAGTTACCATCTTAATTAATATTTTCTCCCAATGTATTATAAGTCATTACATTGCTTATCAACTATTACATTTAATACAAGAATGTTACTATAAATAAAAAGTGAGCTCACTTTAAAGAGTACTTTTAAAGCACTCGCTAGCAAAAACTTAAAATTAAAATTAAATAAAAATGTATTATGTTTGAAAGTAAAAGTATTTTTGGATCGAATTGAGCCACGGCTTAAAATTCATGTCCCAAGTCAACTCGAGAGAAGCAAGCCTGCAAGCTAGACATGTAGCCCAATTCGTGAACACCTGCAACTGAAGTTTCTATTTTTAAAATAAAATTTATTCACAAAATTATATAATACAATTAAAATTGGATACATTGTTCCTAATTAATACAATTTCTTTTATGAGGTTACAATTATAAATAAAAATTTTAATTACAATCAAATAAAATTTATATATAAAATATACCATATTCATGAAAAAAATCACCTCACAACTAATTTAACATTTGGCCGCACCTTTTTTTTATAATGCTGTTAAAAGTCTTTTTGGTTGTACTCTTTTTTACCTTTTGACTATAGTTTTAGAGATTTGATTGTGTTATATAAATTTTACAATACTTTAAATAAAATACAAGGATAAAGATTGTATACATTAACAATGACTATATTTTTTAAAATGTTATTAAAGGTGAAAAAAGTACAGCTAAAAGTTAGAGTAACAATATTAGTTAGTTTTTGCTACATAAAATTGTATGCTACTGATGCCGTCCACGTGCACGCCACGAGCGAATCAATATGTTTTGTAGAAAATTTATGTTGTTCTATATATTGTAACTAATAAAAGGTCCTTTTTATTCAGGAGTTTATACATTTTTATGTTATTTACTTATAAAGATAACGTTCATGGAATGAATATGTCTTGTAAAAGATTAAAAAGGGTTATAATTATGAAATTTTTATTGTATTAAAGTATTTAAAAGTTCCTAATAAATATTTTATCAAGATAGGATATTGATAAAGTCAAAACCTAATGCATATTATATCTCTTATGAGTAAGCAATTGGTTCCATATTTAAGTTAAAACATAGAGATACTTGAAACTAATATATGGATGTTTATTAGAAGAATATATTCATTGAATCTGATTCTCCATGAGAATTTCATTTTGTAGTTTACTCAAGCATTTGTGAAAATATTCTCAAATGTCAATCGTATAAGTGACTCTTAGACTTGAGATTATCAAGTAATCTTATATAGAGATTGTTATATTTTGATACTATCTTAAGTAGTCTCAACTAAGGATGTACGATCAGGGGATATTGGTATAGAATGAAAGACATGAAAACAAATGAATGATCAATAAAAAGATATATCACCTTAATTGATCTTTAAGAGATATAACCCATTGTTTCTTAACATGTATTAACTCAAAGAATTCTTTGATTAAGTTAAAATGAAGATTCAGAAAATGATTTTTTGGAATTCCATTGAAAAGTTAAGAACAAATTTCAAGAATTAAAATGATAAAGACAAATATAAAATAGACATCCATCATTGGGGTGGGTTTCAATCATTTTTTCACCATCTCAATCTTGGACACCATGTGGTCCAAAAAAACTAACACTATTGAGCCAAAATTCACACTTAGAAAACTTTTGCAATTGTACAGTGATCTTGCCCTCACTAGGTGTCCTATGCCACTAAAGTTTTCTATCAATTAAGATAAAGACTTGTCATGACATTACCGATGATGGAAGAATAAAATTCACTTTTGAAAAAAAAATAATGATATGTGGGTACATCAGCAAGTTTGCACTCAAACTCAAAGGGAGAAAGCAGAGTGGTGTAACATGATAAGGATTAGGGAGTTTATGTTCAGTCCTCGCCACTACGATCAGCATTGATTTCATCTAGAATCACCACCAGAGTAACAATAAATGCGAAATCAACATTAGGGCATGCAGTCACTCCAAAATTGTCTCTGTCGAATACCACGGTTTGCAAGCTGTGTTTTCTATGCATCTGCATTATCAGTATCCATCAATGAGTTCCAGGATTTCCAATATCAAACTCTTTAATTCTTATTTATGTTTGTTGAACAGTGTAATACTATCAAGATGGTAACAATATTATCTGTACAATGATAATCTCTTCATGTGTATGACATTAATTTAAACGTTTACGTGCAATGAATTACCTGTGCAATTACGGTCTCTCCAGCATAGATGGTGCATCCGCTCTCATGCCAGCCCCCTTTGATCCTGAAATCAGGCACTGATTCACTAGTGTTGGAAGCCAAGAAAACGTCTAATGTTGTCTTCAATTGGAGGAAAGACGATTTCTTCACACTGAAAAGCAAATCAATGGAGCTGTTGCTTTCTCCTCTAAAAACTTGCCATCTCCTATGCACAGTCAATATCTGAACAAAAACAAATAAAAAACAGACATTAAGTACCAAGTTATCAATGTCTTGATTGATTCGGTACTTCAACTATGATACTGATAAATACCATTAAATTTTGATCTTAATTTGCTACTAAACAAATTAAATGGTTGATTTCACATGAAATTTTTGCAATTTGCAATCATATATATCCACATCTTCTTTCCATTACATTAATTAATGATAAGGGCCATTGACTTATGATATTACTAACCCGTAAAGAATGAAATATGAATTAAAAAAAAATATTTGGGTTTCTTGAAGAATAAGAAAATTTAATGATATGATAATCAATTAAATAGAAGAGATATATGTTTGAAAATTGTAGATCGAAATGAGTCGGAAAATATTCTGTGTTTGTTAGAACACATATTCGGAAAACTAGCATTGTTCGAGATAAATGAAACTAAATAAATGGAAAAGTTACCTTCTGTTGGAGAGAGACGAGAGGATTTCCAGCTGCGTCAAGTAAAACGCGACGATCACGAATGCTGAATAACTTACCTTTAACCTTGAAAATAAGACTACCATTAACGTCAGTAACATCAAAGTTATTTTCTGCAAGTGTAAATACTTTCTGTTGTATTTTAAGTTCCACAGGATATGGGGCAAGGAACTGTTCCCCAATCACCACAATGGGGTCAGTCGGCGGCGTATAGGCATTGGCCGGTGCTGGCATTGGCAAGATTCCTCCTAAGGCTGCCATTGGGTTCATTTTACTCGTAATACGAAAAACAACAGGAAACTTGAGGGAGAATGGAATGTTCACTTTTGTGTTTTTGGCGTTTGGGTGTAAATTTGTTTTGGAGTTGATGATTGATTCTTTGAGTAGTATTGTGTTTATATATGGAAATTGATGAGAAGGCGAAACGCGTTGCTATAACTAGGAATGGCAAATCTGAGGGATTCCTAAGAGTTTTCTGTTTAGATGGTACGCGTTTGAATCAAATTCTGGCGATCACTGTTTTGTTTGAGATGAGGCTAGGCCGGCTATGAAATGTTTGTTGCAACCTTCACTTACAACAACACAAATTTTGGCTTTTTTCTTGTAAAAAACAAATAGGTTTTTTCTGAATAAAGATATAACAGAAAATATTATCTATAAACTTAAAAACAATTTTCGCAAAACTTAGTAATAAACAATCACAAAAAATTAACAGATAATTAACTATTAACTACTAACAAAAATATTTGTTAAAAGATATTGTACCAAAATATAATTGCATGGCAAAAGATGTATTTGGATTACTTGTGTCGGCACGATTGATACCTGGAAAATTTAGTTTGTACTTGAAATCGGCATGTTTTATCTATTTATGTATATTAAATATAAAATATTAGTAAAAAATATTTTTATGTTAATATTTCAATACTATTATATATTTTTTAAAATTAAGAATTTTATTAACAAGTACTTTAAAGATATTTTTTAAGGTTACCATATTAATTAATATCTTCTCCAAATGTATTAAAATTTATCACATTAGTTTTTTTTTTTTTTGAAAAGCACCTTCTAAAGTCAGCCTTGATTTGATGGCCTCAAGTGTATGAATTTTTGATCATGTAAATTATAAATTTAGAGAAGAATTTTACACCAACAATCTATATGTCATTGACAGTTCTAATACATTTTCATACAAGAAAGTTAGTATAAATAAAAAGTGAGCAACCTTTAAAGGGTACTTTTAAATCACTCCTAAGAAAAAACCTTAAGATTTAAATTAAAAAAATATTATTTATTAAAATAATAATATTTTTGGGTCGGGTGGAGTAACGGGCTTAGAATTCATCCGAAACCACCTTGAGTCAAGCCGAGCTTGCAGGCTAGACATGTAGCCCAATCTGTGGACACCTCTAATTTAAGTTTTGTTTGTAAAATAAAATTTATACGTAATATTATATAATACAATTAAAATTCGATACATTGTTCCTAATACAATTTCTTTTATGAGGTTACAATTATAAATAAAATTTTAATTACAATCAAATAAATTTCATATATAAAATATGTTATATTCATGAAAGAAATCGCATGACAACAAATTTGACATTTGACTGCTCTTTTTCTTAGAATGCTGTCACAAGTGTTTTTAGTTGTAGTCTTTTTTACTTTTAAATAATATTTTTATAGATTTAATTATATTATATAAATTTTTTATAATTGTTAAATATAATATAACTATAAAGATTGCTTACATTAACAATGACTACAACTCTTTAATTGTTATTAAAGTTGAAAAGTGTAACTAAAAGTTTGAATAACAATATTATTTATGTTTTTACTACATAAATGTGCGCTACTGATGGGTTGACATGTGCCCCACGAGCCAATCAACATGTTTTGTAAAAGATTTATATTGTTTTATGTATTATAATTATTATTAGGAGTTTATACATTTTTATATTATTTACTTATAAAGATCAAATTCATGGAATGAATATGCTTTGTAAAAGGAATTAGAAAGAGTTATAATTATGAAATCTTTATTGCATTAAAGTTTCAGTTTTAAAAGTTCCTAGCCAATGCTTTTTCAAGACAGGATATTGATAAAGTCGAGAACTATTACATGTTATGTTTATTTCTTTCGAGTGAGCAATTGGTTTCATATATAGATTGAAGTATATAGATATTTAAAACTAATATATGGATACTTGTTTGAAGGATAATTTCATTGGATATGCTACATGATCACAATTTCATTTGGTAGCTCATTCATGTTTTTATGAAAATATTCTCATATGCCAATTGTATGAGTGGCTCTTAGACTTGAGATTATTAGGTAATTTTATATGAGGATTGTTATATTTTGATACTATAATTAGGTTGTCTTAGCTAAGGATCTACAATGGGGGGATATTGGCATACAATGAAAGACATGAAACCAAATGAATGATTAATAAAAAGATCTATCACCTTTAAGTGATCTTTGAGAGATATAACCCATTGTTTCTTAACATGTTTTAACTCAAAAAAAATCTTTGATCAAGGTAAAATGAAGATCCAGAAAATAAAATTTTCAAATTTCATTAAAGAGTTAAGAACAAGTTTCAAGAGTTGAAATTAATGATAAAGAGAAGTATAGAGACAAATACCATGAATCTATGATCTATGTTTTATCGAGAGATTAAATGATTAAGTATTGAAATACATTGATAGATTAAGCACTTAAGGGTTAAGTGAAACCTCTTTGATTTTCATAACATTTGGGTAGTTATATATGACACATTGCTAAATGTTAATCTTGACTTAAAAATATGAACTAATCCATTTGGAAATTGATTATGAATGCAAAATAGTTTGATTCATCTAATTTTAATTGCTTAAGGATTATAGTTTATATTTTTTGTTAACATGTTAAGAATCTAACGCGTCATGTACATTAAAAGATGGCAATGAAAGAATGTAAAATTGGGAATTAGGTTAGAATTAATTGAAAAGAAGTTTTGAATTTCAAGGTTTTAATTGAATGTGTTTAATTAAATTGGGACAATTTTATAATTAGTACAAGGATTGTGTTAAACTTAATAGTATAAAGATTGTATTAAAATTGAATTCAATTTTATAATTGAATGATGATGTTATATATATATATATGTGTTGATATGTTCATATAGTATTTTTCACCTTCCATATTTGTGCCATGTAAATATAAAATGATAAGTGGTATTTCGATTAGTAATAATTAGTTTATTAACCATTTGTTATAAAAGCTATTTGACCTAAAATAAAAAGTTTAAGAGCTTGATTAAATGTAATAATAGAATAAAAATTCATTTAAATTTTCTTAAATAATTCAAGAATTTTTTCAAATACTATATTTTTTAATTTATAATCTTTTATTCATCTCTTTCATTTTAATATAAGAATATTACTGTAGACACCATAGGATTCTTATTATCAATTAATTCTCTAATCTTTAATTTTAATTAAAATTCTTTTTTATTTTTCAATCGGCCTTTGGGTGATTTGGGCCGGTGGCCCAAGTTGTGGGAGTCCATAATAAAAAATGAGAGCACTAATAAAAATACAAAAAAAATAAAAATAAAAAAATCAGAAAATTCTTCAAAAATTCAAATTATAGAAATTAAAAATCACATAAAAAGTACAAGAAGATTAAAAAAACAAAGAAATCGGAAAAAGAAATGTACTCCTTATATATACACCTAAACTGTCTAGAGATCGATGTTTATACCGAAATCAATAGCTGTGTTATGCCCCTACTGAGTATTTATCCCATTAACAATAACGGTAAGGGCCATGATGAATGCGTAATCGATGTTGGGATGCACTGTCACCATGAACTTGTCCTTTCTAACCAAGACGCTTTCAACTGTGTGTTTCTTGTGCATCTGCTCACATTCAACAGTCATTACTTAGACTAGTTTTCAAGTGCCTCAGGTTTTAATCAGAAAAAAAGGAGAGATTTCGGTTGAAGCAGGTGCTGACATCTTACTTGGGCAACTATAGTGGAAGACCCTCCAGCATAAACAACACAGGATCTTTCCGGCCAACTCCTGTTGATCTTAAACTCACAAACATCCTCCTTCGTGTTGTTTGCCAATAACACATCTAATTTGTTCTTTAACTGAAACATTGAAGATTGTTTAACTGTAAAGATAAGATCACTGGAGTCCGTGCTATCTCCCTGAAGGCTTGCCATTTATCATGTGCACTCATTAACTACATTAATAAACACAGGGGAAAGAAAATGAATAACGGTGAAAATATCTATAGGCTGTTTTATACTATAAAGGCATGCCATTTGATCTAATAAACATGGAAACTTGAAAAGGACCTATCAAACAGCAAAAAAGGGTTGAATAAAGGCAAACAAGGTAGTAGTCAGCAAAAGGTAAAAATGGTGAGTAGGGGGTCCGATTCGAAGAGTAATAGAAGTGGAAAGGTGAAGGAAGATAGTCTGGTGGATTGTTATATTGAGGCTGAGGGTAGTGCTTCAGTCCCAGATACGGATATAAGGAGAAGAAAATCAATGCTAAGAAGCAATGCGGAAGAAATCTGGGGGTTGAGTAAGAGATTGGGATTGGTTTTTCAGGAGGAAAAGGAGGACGTTATTTATAGATTGGTGGAATTCGAGTCTGTGGATGCAAGCAGAGAACACCATCCGGACCAGTGCTACATTTAAGGTGAAGGGTTGATACTTTTGCGGCATTTTATTTGGACTTTTGAGTACTCTTAATAATTGGATTGTAGTGAATTAGGACGTTTTGATAAAGTGTAGGAAGTTTGATGAGTGATTTTTTTGGGGTTTTTGTTCTGTGGTTTCTTGTGGCTGGCGTTTTATGATGTCTCTTTGCTGGTTCTGTTATTGAGATTTTTAAGGCAGGGATTTAAGATATGGTCGTATGCACTTGGATGCTCAATAAGACAATGGTTAGGTACTTTAAGGTTTTTGATCATCTGTAGCAAAAAATGGAGAAGAGGGAAGAGTGGGAGGAACTTCATTGAAGCACGCAATAGGCCACTAAAATGAAATCAATGATGCATGTGTGCTGCCGTGGGAGATGAAGTTTTGGCTTCACAAGTGATGTTTTGCATGGAGAAGTTTCAAGGAATTGAACCAGGCTACCGGAAGATGGATGCAAGAAGGCTACCAAGGCTTTTGAGATAGGAAATGATTCCCAAATTGTTATGCTCGGGCCATGAGACGTCAACCACAAGTTTTTTCCTTTTTTGGTGGAGCGAATACTAGATGCTTTTTAAGTTAATACAGAATGCTTGGGTTATAGTTTCTTTGGTGTAATTAATTGGTATTTTAATGAATGGGTAAGTATATCTAAATTAGAATTAGTTGATAATTTGATGAAAGAAATAGGTTCAAGGCTTCAATCTTCCCAGGAAAAATACTTTTTTCGTTTTGAATAGTTAAGTTCTTTTGTAATTGTATTACTTTTTTGAAAAGTAAAAAAAAAGGTAATACAATTATGAAAGAACTTGATTACTCAAAATGATAAAAGTATTATCATGAGAAGATTCAACCCTTGAACTTATCATGAAGATGTAACTCATAAAAAGTCAAGCTATGGAGAGAAAAAGAGTAATATAATTACAAAATGATAATATCGTTTAATTCAACAAGATTCAATACTTGTTATAACATACAAGTTTTTGGAACTAATACAATTTTTACTTTTCAAAAAAAAAAATGGTAACTTGATGTTTTGGACTAATCAAACCTTGTGTTTGAATGAGATAATGGGATTCCCGGCGGCATCTAGCAAAACTCGACAGTCATGAATGGTGAAAAAAGTTTCTTTAACTTTGAAAAGGATATTGTCGTTGCTGTCTGCAACCACAAAGTTGCCATCAGTGATGTTCTTTACCTTTTTGAGAACTGCAAGCTCGATGGGGTTAGGAGCACAGAACGGAGGGCTGATAATGGATACGGGGTTAGCTGATGGTGTTCTGGAACTAGGGTATGCCATTGGATTGGGACGAAATTGAATAAATGGAAGGTAAGGCCTTTGCAGATTCCTTAGCCAAATGTGGGGTTGACAGGAATTTTACTTTTTCTGCTTGATGGTGATGACTATTACAGTCTGCTTTTAAATACGTTCTTTTCACATAATTTGCTCCTTTTCGTTTATACAGTGTTTGTTTTTGCTTTGATGCTGTCACAATATAGAGCATAGGGGGCATCCTTTCATTTTCATCTTTGATCGTTTTCTCTATCTCAGTTTGCTCTATATATTTTTTATTTTATGATGTGGAGAATTTTTTTGATAAAAGTTATCTTATTTTAATCTGTTTAACAGACGCCGTCACTGCACTTTTCGAGCAGCAATTGCCACCTCTTGTAATTATTTTCACTATCGATGAAATCGATGACTGATTGAGAAAAAAAAAATTGAATAAATGGAAATTCGTCTCTTCCGATTCGTGGCAGCAGTCAGCACGGTCTTAGATGAGGCACCCAATATATAAAAAAAATATACATTAAGCGCCCCAGATAAGCGGAAAGGAGGCGGCGATGCTTGTAAGAAACGGCAACTGCAAATTGCAAAGGTGAAACTTCTGCCCCACCTCCTTTTGCGCGTCATTTTTGACTTGACTTGGTCTTCCCAATTCCCATATTGTGTACTAACTTCTTACTTCCAATCAGTCAAATCAACCAATTTAAAAGCAAAAAAAAAGCAAAAAAAAAAGTCAAGAATTCAGCTATGTAAACGGGAAACTCCTTCACCACCCTCTTTCCACGAAAATAAACTATACTTTCATTTGTATTAATTACGCGGTAATCTACTTTATTGTTTCCAAAAAATAAAATTTATTAAAAATGATATTCACTAAATAAGAGAATCTCTAAAACTGTGGGAATATCGATTCCATATGAGACCTCTTAACGCTAGATGAACTATAAAGAAAAAAAGGAAAAAGAAGAATTAAGATTAGTGAGAAGATTTTTAGTGGGGAGATTGAAAATTTGAACTTATTTTCTCATATCACTTGAAGCTTTCATTACATGGGATAATGATTTAATTTTTTAACTAGTATTATATTTGCAATTCCATAGAGAGTTAGTAATTTTGTTTTTTGAAAAGTAGAATTCATTATCAACCAAGAGTAAGCATGGGTGAACGAAATAAAAGAGGACAAGTTTTTGGAAGACTATGTGCAACAACCAAATCATCACACCAAATCAAAAAGAGGGCATCGCCTGTAGCAAACAACTTGAAAACAAGATACAATCCCTGGAATTCAATTAAAGACTAAATCGTTCAAACTTGTTATTAATTAGTTAATTAGAAAATAAAGCAAGAAAATGGTCGGCACTACTTCAGAATCATAACACTAATCATATCACCTCCTCCAATCATTTATTTAATGAATTTACTGATGGTTCAAAAACAAAGAACAAAAATAACAAAAGCATAAAGAATCCAGTTCTCTTCCGAATTTAGTATTCAGTTAATTCATATCAGTATGGTGCGGAACATTGCTCACTAATGCTGGATTTCTTAAGTAGCCAACATCGTATGTTGCCATGATTACAACAGCATATACATAAATAAAGGTCTTCCATAAGCATAAATAAATGTAATTTATATTTAGGTCTCAAAACATAAAAAATACAAATTACTCACTCCAACACAATCATATGAGACATATAAACATGAAACAAGCCAAGTAGAAAATCAAGAAAGAATAAGATCCCATAACATTAGAATTGTGAAACGAATCATATCCCTTCCTTTAATAATTTATTCAATGAATTTATTGGTAGGTCAAGAACAAAGATAAAATAGACTATATGATCAAGAGCGTAAATACTACTTCATTTCAAGACCAAAGAACGAAGATGAGAACACATATTTCAAAAGCTAAAAGAAGAAAGATGGAAATACAAATTCAAAGGCTAAAAAAAACATTGAACAACTAGAGACAAAAGTTAAGAAGCTTGATGGTTTAGAAAAATTGCGAGAGTTGAAGGAAAAGGCGTTGACTTTAGTATTGTGGATGGAGGTACGATGAGACACGTTGAATTTTTTGCATACGAATTTCAATGAAAAACCTACCCGGTGGCTTAATTTTCGAACTACGTGTCTCAAAACCATTGCAGAAATCCTTGTCTGGAGGTTACGTGATATGTTAAAGAGAGAGTATGAGTATGAGTATGAGGTTAAATGATAGAGTTTCGAATCTGAAAAGTGCGATATATGAATCAAATATCGATATGATACTTGTGTAAAAAGTATGATATTTTTAAGATAATATTGATGCCTAACGTGGAGAATTAATGCTTTTGAGAAGCACTTTATTTGTAGAAGTATCGATACCTGCATGTGAATATCGATTCTTCAGACGTGGGGTATAAAATAAAAGGGGGCCATGCAGCCCACCCAATTTTCATTTTTCGCACTCGTTCTCTCCTCTAAACACACTCTCTCTCTCTCACCATTTCTTGCTCAAATTTGAGGATTTAAGCTCCAAAGATTGGTTGGAGGCTCCATAGGGAGTCACTCGTTCTCGCTGACCAAGGCAATGGTTTCAAGGAAAGTTTATGTTTTATGCAATGCGTCTCCACATCAACTTCCTGAAGACTAAGGTGGAGGAGTGGAAGATTCAGCATATATACAGCACGTTCAGCTAATGACCATGCTGACAGATTAGCTAAAGTCGATGTAGACAGAGAGGAGGACCTGCTGATGGTTTATTCCAGAGTCAGCGCATGAGCGATGAATGTACTGGTGGTATGTGATGCAACGAATGGCAAAGCAATTTTCTGTAAGGGCATTCTTTCACTGCTCATTTTTACACCAAGGTGTGGAATTGTCTCGATCCGCTGCAATTTTTTTTTTTTGGAATCAGGGACTATTGGTTACGTTGCGTTCCTAGTTTCATGTGCGAAACTGATTTTGCAGTTGGTGAGTTTGCCATAAGATGGTGCAAGAATTGGAAACAGGGACATGGCTCCCATACTTAAAGTTCTTACGTTTTCTGTGGCAGATAGTTGTGAGACCTGATGTGTCTGGTTTTGAATGCCTTGTGTGGGAGTTTTTGTGTTTTGGAGCTGTATGAACCTGGGTGAGTGGGTGATGTAGAGTGAGCCTGACTGGTTTTTTGCCTCAAGGGACAACTCATGTTTTTGTGATATTTATGACGAGTTGGGACTTTGCCACCGATGTTCTGGTTGATTTCTCCTTGGCCAGAGCACACGGTTTTTCTCAGCCAAATCAATAAAGATACTAATTTTTTTTTAAAAAAATATTTGGTCAAATTATGTACCATTAATTTTAATATTCTTCTTAAAAATTGAATTTTTATATTTTTCTATTATGTTTATTGACGTGACATTTAATTAAATTGACATAAAGTTAAATGCGATGTTGTGACATTCGACAAGGAACTGTCCTTCCACCCTTGCTGCCATGGCCGCCTTCACTATTCATCATAGATTTCTGATCATGATCATCAAAATTCTTCCTACCATCCGTTTCAAGGAAATCAACAACTCATTTTTCCTTTTAACTTCTTTTTAGTGCAAGCACTCGTTTCGTCTCTCTCACTAGCATCCGATGTTCTCTCTCATAAGCACTGTTTTTTCTATTGAAGAGAATCAAACAGTCTGTTGTTTTTTAATTTATTATTTTACTTCATAATTGGATTAATGTTATTAATTTTGAAAACAATAAACTTGATTTAAAAATTTATTGTACAAAAATTATATCCAAAGAACATATTGTAACGTTTTATTCATCAGTTTAATTTGTCACTTTCATTTTAATATATAAGAATATTGCTACTCCACAGGATATTTATTACCAATTAAATATCTAAACCTTTTAATTAAAATTCTTACTTTATTTTTCAATTTGCGTTTGGGTCTTATGGGCCTGTGTCGCCCAAGTCGGGGGAATCAATAATAGTAATGAGAGCACTAATAAAAATACAAAAAAAAATGCAGAAAATTCTTCAAAAGCACAATTCATAGAAATTAAAAAGATACATAAAAAAGTACAAGAGTATTCAAAAAACAGAAAAAATAAAAAGAATCTACTCCTTAATTGTATATATAAGCCTAAATTTTCTAGAGATTGAAGTCTAACCCACCCAAATCAATACTGCTATGCCACCACTCCAGTATTTATCCCATCAAGAATCACGATTAGGGCCACGATGAATGCATGATCGATGTTGGGATTCACTGTCACCATGAACTTGTCCTTTCCAACCAAGACGCTTTCAACTGTGTGTTTCTTTTGCATCTGCTCACATTCAACAGTCATTACTTAGATTAGTTTTCAAGTGCCTCAGGTTTTAATCAGAAAAAACGGAAGAGATTTTGGTTGAAGCAGGTGCAGAAATCTTACTTGGGCAACTATAGTGGAAGACTCTCCAGCATAAATAACACAGGATCTTTCCGACCAAGTCCCTTTGATCTTAAAGTCACAAACATCC
>NW_018397264.1:883728-902674 GCF_002168275.2 Theobroma umbraticum
TGTTTGCCAAGAACACATCTAATTTGGTCTTTACCTGAAACATTGAAGATCGTTTAACTGTAAAGATAAGATCACTGGAGTCCGTGCTATCTCCCCTGAAGACTAGCCATCTATCATGTGCAGTCGTTACCTGCATCAATAAACACGAGGGAAAGAAATGAATAATGGTGAAAATATGAGCTGTTTTATACTATAAAGGCATGCCGTTTGATCTAACAAACATGGAAACTTGACGTTTAGGACTAGCTAAACCTTGCGTCTGAATGTGATAATGGGATTCCCAGCGGCATCTAGCAAAATTCGACCGTCGTGAATGGTTTGGAAAACTCCTTTAACTTGGAAAAGGATATTGCCAGAGATGTCTGTAACCACAAAGTTGCCATTAGTGATGGTCCAAACCTTTCGGGCAACTGCAAGATCAACGGGGTAAGGAGCACAGAACTGAGGGCCGATAATGGATACGAGGTTAGCTGATGGTGCGCTGGAACTAGGGTGTGCCATTGGATTGGGAGGGCGATGAATCGATGGAAATTCGTCTCTTCTGATATTTGGTAGCAGCTAGCACATTCTTAGATGAGGCGCGCTGCATATAAAAAAGAATAAATTAAGGCCTCTCGTTCGCGGAAAGTTGGTGGCTCTATTTATTATGAAACGACAACTCTTTAGAGAATGAGTCAGAAAAAGTTTTAAAGTCGCAAATGGCAAACTTCTGCTAAACTTCCTTCTGCAACTTGTTTTTGAATTGAATTAGTCTTCCCGTATGTACTAACTTTCAAGCTGTCAAATCAGCCAACATAAAAGGAAAAAAAAGTCAAAGAGTTCATCTATCTCAACGGGAAGCGTCTTCACAATCCTCTTACCACGAAAATAAACCATGTATTTTTTTGGTATTAATAACACGATAATCTATTTTATTGTCTCAAACAATGAAATTTTATTGAAGAAAATATCCCCTCAATAACATAATCTCTAAAACGGTGGGAATATTGATTTCAGATGACAACATAAACGTGAGAGCTTTACAAACCAAAGAAACCAGTATATATAAAAACAAATCGACAGGTGACCATATTATAATACATTAGATTAGAAAAGATAGAATTTTCTCATTGGTCAAAAACCATTTTGGGTGTTCATACCCTCATTTTAATGTTCCAATAATCAGGGTCAGCAAATAATTCACGTAACACAACAGATTCCAAATCGGAGGTAAAGACCTTTACAGCTAGATGAATTTATTGATAGGTCAACAACAAAAACTAAATGGGCCAAGTAGAAAATAATCAAGAAAGATTAAGGTCTCTTAAAACTAGAATTGTAAAACTAATCATATCTCTTCCTTTAAGAATTTTTTCAATGAATTTAGTGATATAGCTCAAGAACAAAGACTAAATAGAATAAATGGTCAAGAACATAAACATTACTTCATTCCAACACCAAAGAACAAAGATGAGAATAATACATATAGAGTAAGCTAAAAGAACAATTAACACATAGTTTATTATTGTTAAGGTGGACAATATGTTGAAAATTGAGGAAAATTTAAAGGTAAGGAAAGCCCAAAAGACAGAATCAATGATCACAATTAATCATTAAAACCCATTTAAAAAATATTGTTTTATTATTATCAATTAAAAGAAACATTTGACAAATAGTTTTATTATAAATTAATTAAACAAATAAACATTATCAATTTTTTCCATCAGCAGCCAAAGCGGACTGCAAAGAAAGAAGGAAGGCTTCACTTGCTCCAAGCCCCTTAAGAAGTTGAGGGCAAGAGCCCAAAAAGATGAAAAAAGCCCAACCTGGAACTAGTTCAAGAATCTGGGCGCCAAAAAGTTATTACCTAGTTCAAGTTTGTTCCCAGTGCGTTAATGGGTAAAAGACCAGAAAATGCTCTGGAAAATTTGGGTGGGAAAACACCCAGAGATTATGAGCAAATGTCCACATTCAACCAAGCCAACAGCACAATCGGCTCAGAGTCAAGACGTTGTGGGTGTTTCCTTCCGATTGCGGTCATGCTCAAACATTTGTCTTTACCAGGTTGCCGTGACAACGCGTGCATTAACCGTCTTTAGTCTTCACTCCTTGACTCGAAGGTCCGAATCAAACATCCTTATCATTCTTTTCCTTTACTTACGTGGTTCTTTTGTGGACTTTGATCTTAATCAATAAGATTGCTTTGCTTGTCCTACTATTGTCTTCCACAAAGTGTTTGATCTTCGACGGTGCTCATGGCATGGGCCCGGAAAAGGTCAAGTTCTCACCGTTGCAAGGAGACCGCGAATGCAGAAATGAAGTAGATGAAGTTGAAAATAATTATTTTTGGTTCAACTAATCAACAGATTTCAGTTTGAATTGAAAGAGCTGAGTCAATTTTCCTTCTAATTGAGTAAACTGTTATTCTCAATTGAAATTGGGCGCTCTTACTGTTAAAGAAATTCCATTTATTTTCCAATGTTTCCAATCCCCTTGGTGTTAATCTTTCCGATTATATTAATATATACTCGCTGCCTGATCTTGAAGATTGCAGCAAAGTTTCTTAAAATTACTTTTTCCCTTCTCACTTATTCCAAGCTTTTCTTACTCTCAATATTTTTATAGCATGGAAGTGGTTGGCGCTGTAGTGGAGGTGATGCTAGCCAAGGTGATTTTACTTGCCACGGAACAGATCAACGTTGCATTGGGTTTCAAGGAGGAGTTAACAAGGCTCCATGACTCACTTACCATCATCCAAGCTGCCTTGCAAGATGCGGACAGAAGGCAAGGAGAAGACAGGGCTGTTAAGCTTTGGCTTGAGAAGCTTAGAGATGTTACTTATGAGGCTGATGACGTACTGGACGAGTTTGCTTATGATTTTCTTCGAAGGAAGGTGCAGATTCAGAACCAAATGATGAAAAAGGTCAGCTACTTTTTTTCTTCTTTCAATTCTATAGCATTCCGTCTCCAGATGGCTAAAAAAATTAGAAAGATTAATATATCCCTCAGCAACATGAACAACCAAGCCAATCTGTTTGGACTCCAGAGGAGAGTTACTGATATGATTGTTCTACCTAGAGGAAACCAAGTGACCCACTCCTTTCTTGGAGATTCATCACAAGTTATTGGAAGGGAAGATGATGTCTCAAAAGTAGTCGACTTGTTGATCCACTCAACTTGTCTGCAACCCCTCCCTGTTGTATCTATAATTGGCATGCCAGGTCTTGGAAAAACTACATTAGCAAAATTAGTGTGCAAACATGAGCAAGTAAAAAAATATTTTAGTAAAATAATCTGGGTGTGTGTATCTGATGATTTTAATGTTGAAAGGATTTTACTCGAGATGCTGGAATCTCTTACCCAAAACTCGTGTGCAATAAAAAATAAAGATACTCTACTCAGAAAAATGCATGGAGAACTGGCAGGGGATAATTATCTTCTTATACTTGATGACGTATGGAATGAGGATATAGAGAAGTGGGAGGACCTAAGAAATTGCTTGATGGGAGTATCAGGAAATGTAGAGAGTAGAATTGTTGTGACAACCCGTAAGGAGAATGTAGCATTGGCGATGGGAACACTTCCTGAATATATGCATCATCCAGACAAACTTGTAGATGATGAGTGTTGGTCAATAATCAAAGGAAGAGCATTTGGACACTCTTCCATACCTCCAGAATTGGAGGTTATTGGAAAGGATATTGCTAAAAAGTGTGGAGGTCTGCCATTGGTTGCAAGGGTTATAGGTGCAACATTGAGCAATAAAAGTGACAAAGATGAGTGGCTGTCAATTAAAGATAATCCTGTTTGGGGTCCCCTAGAAATGGATAATGGCATTTTACGTGTACTTAAATTGAGTTTTGATTGCTTACCTTCTTCATCCTTGAAGCAGTGTTTTGCATATTGCTCAATTTTTCCTAAGGATTTTGAAATTAAAAAGGAACACTTAATTCAGCTTTGGATGGCTGAAGGGTTTCTTCAATCACCTGATGGAAGTTACACAGAGATGGAAATTATGGGTAACAGGTTCTTTAATGAATTGTTATTAAGTTCTTTGTTTCAAGATGTGGAAAAGGATGTGCATGGGAATATTAAAACTTGCAAGATGCATGATGTAATTCATGATCTTGCCCTGTTTGTTTCAAAAGCTGAAACCTTGGTCTTAGATGAGACTGGTCCCATGAGCGACAGTTCTCATATTCGACGTCTGAGCATCATTTCTACCGGGATAGAGGTCCCAACTATTTCAGAAGATGTTGCTACAAAGTTGCGGTCTTTGTTTTCAAACGCTGATGTTCTGCACAGTATGTCAAATGAACCTAAAAGCTTACGTGTCCTAAGTTTTCGAGATGCTAAGGTTGAGAAATTGCCAGCTTTTCTTGGCAAATTGAAGCATTTAAGATACCTTGACATCTCAAGAACTAAAATAAAAAAATTACCAAAATCTTTCACTCAGCTCTACAATTTGCAGACTTTAAGCATTATGGACTGCTGTCTTGAGAGGCTTCCCAAAGGAATAACAAAACTAGTTAGCTTGAGACATATTTATTTTGATAAAGAAAAGCTTATGCCAGTTAAAGTTGGGTGCTTACCCTGTCTTCAAACATTGCCATTCTTTTTTGTGAGCATCGAAAGTGGACGCAAAGTTGAAGAACTTGGGTTCCTGAGCCAACTTAGAGGAGAATTAGAAATATACAACCTTGAACATGTAAAAGACAAAGCAGAAGCCATTAGAGCAAAGTTGCTAGAGAAGACTGAAGTTCATAAGTTGGAATTTTTGTGGAGCTACAGAAGGGAAGGCTACAGTAATGACAAGGAAGTATTGGAGGGCCTCAAGCCTAGCTCAAATTTGAAAAGCTTAAAGATTGTCAACTACTGGGGAGACAAGTTGCCTTCATGGATGCTTATGAGTGTCCATGATTTTGGATATTCGTTTCTCGATAATCTGGTTTTCTTGAAATTGATAAAATGCACGGAATGCACAAATATTTCGGGTCTTGGGCACTTGTGCAATCTGCAAATTCTTGAAATAGATGGAATGGAGAAGGTGAAATGTATATATAAGAATTTATGTAACAGCAACATAGAAAGCAGTGAGACTACCACTCTATTCCCATCATTGAGAAGATTCAGCTTGGAGAATATGAATAGCCTGGAGGAATGGGTACAAGGTGTGGGTCCAGGTATAGAAAGAAGTGAAGATGTGGTCTTGTTTCCTCAACTAGAAGAGTTGATTGTTTTGAGCTGTCCTAAGTTGAAGAGTGTTCCAACACATAGAGGGTTTACGTTTCTTCAGGCATTTCATGTTTGCTACTGTGATGAATTGAGTAGTTTAAGGGATGGACTATCTGTCTCCACTTTTGTGAAGGAATTAAGATTGTGGAATTGTTGTAGTCTTATCTCCGTTCCCAAAGATATAGGGGAATTGCGATCTCTTATTTATTTAGAAATATCTTTTTGTCCAAAATTGACAAGCATTCCAGAGGAGATCTTTGGTTACCTCACCAGTCTGAAGGAATTGAGAATTGGCTTTTTCTCAGAAGAGCTAGAGGAATTCCCAGGTCTCAGTTCGATCCACCTTCTCTGTGCATCCCTTGAATGTCTGTTCTTATTTGGATGGAAAAAGCTAAAGTCCCTGCCACCTCAACTACAACACCTTGTTGCCCTTAAATCTTTTGTAATATGTTTCTTTGATGGTATGGAATCCTTGCCAGAGTGGCTGGGAAACTTCTCATCACTTCAGAAACTTCGAATTGAAAAATGTAACAGTCTGATGCATCTGCCCTCTATGGAAGCCATGCAATGCCTCTCCAAATTACAGAGACTTGAAATTAATAGGTGTCCAATATTGGCAGAAAGATGCATCGAGGAGAGCAGGCCTGAATGGCACAAGATTGCTCACATTCCATACATTCAAATTAATTGGCAACACATTAAACATTGACCAGCTTCGATTAAGTGCTAATGTTAATGGTAAATTCTCTGAGTAACCTTTATTTTCTTCTCTAATTCTTTGATTCATTCTTGTTTCACCAATCAGTTGATTAATTAATTGTTTGGTTATGAGTATCTTCTTTATTTTTCTCTCCCTCTCTATCTGTTTAGCATATCTCAATTCCTTCTCAAATTTATCAGTTGAAAATTCCCTTGAAGTTATCTATTGCTATCAACATCAACTGTTGCATGGATTTTTCATTCTGTCGGTTAGTTTGCAATTGCAGCTGTCAATGTCATACATCTAAACAGAGTTGATAATAAATAAGAAATGCTTATGTTTTTAATGAAATATCTTCTAATTAGCTGTACTCAAATTTCCTTTTACATTTTCTCCCTTTTTTCCCAAAAAGTCTACAATGGATTAGTTAGCAGAAGGAAAGTTTATTTTCTTAATTTTCTGAGAGCTGATCTGGGAACCATGATTGCTACTTTCTTTGCATAGAAAATGATAGAATTTGGATCATACTTAAATGCTATAACATGACCTCAATGACATTTGTGCTTAACACTGCAGGGAGGATGACAGAGAGTTTAACGGGCCATGGAGGCTTCAGATTGCTGTACAAGCTCTATTTGATGACGTGTGCTTGAATGAAATAAGTATTTGTTGAGTATGAGCTCTATTTAATACCTTTATGCGTCTTTTGATCAGTGGGAAGCTTGGCCAGAGTGCTCAAGGGAATCTATTTGCGGAGTTGGAAGCTTTTCCTGAATGCTGAAGAAACCTCTCATCTCTTCAAGAACTTGAAGTTAGACTTTTTAAGAACCTAATGCATCTGCCTTTAGCAAAGGGCTAAAATCTTTCCTCAAATAAAAGAAGCTTGAACTTGTATGGGAATCCTCAAATAAAATAAAGATGTACCAAGGAGAGTGGTCTAATATTTCTTTCGGTGTAGACATTGTAAACACTTCTGATGAGACTATCCAGTCCAAAGCTGTTTGAGATTTTGAATAATTGTCAATATTTGAGAGAGTTTATTTTATTATAAAGGGCTTGGAATGACATTATCATGTCTAGTTCTGAAATCTACATTCAAATAAGGTTATTTTCTAATGCTAAAAGGCCCTTCCCGCATTTTGTGTTTACACTATTTTCTAAATTTTGACCGTTCTTCTTTAATTACAGAGTTATGCACTGCTTGTCAATCAGCTCTTATTTTATAGTTGAACACACATATGATACATGCTTCTAATTACTTTGCTGCTTTTATGATTGTTTGGGGGTTTTATCAAGGTATTACTAGCATTCTCAATTTTTTGATATGATAATTTTTATTTTCAAAACGTAGGAATGAATCTCACTAATGATATCATTCAAACTAGTGACATGAATTCTTTTTTTATTTGGATTTGAATAGCTACATGATACGGGTGCTGCTATCTACATCAAATTTCACAGCATTGTTTCCTTCATAAGTTTGTTGACTAATTCAATTATATAGCTAAAAATCCTAGCTAATTAAATGACCAGCAATGCATGTAGGGGATTTTGGTTGGATTTCTTCGGGACGTGAGTAATGGAGTTGCGAGTAATGTTCTTGGTAGTTTCTTGAATATTAGAGCACTTCTGTTATATATCAGTCACCCGTCTGCCTTTAGTCTATTCAGTACATACGTGGTTTTCAACCGTCAATCATTTTAAAAGACTACTCAGACAAGATATTTTGTTTGCAGTCGCATTTTCATAAACGTCTTGGTTGCTGGGAGAAGCATGCGCTCTGGAACTTGTTACCCACTATCGAGGCCAGGCCAGTGTTGCCTTTGAGCATCAGCGTCACCTGTTGTATTGGACCACTGTTTTGTTAGTTATACTTACAAAAAATCAATCCATTAGTTATTGAAATTTGCAGTTCTTAGCTTCCTTTATTAGTCCATGAACTTGATACAGAGTAGAGGGTGCGTTTTTTGTTCCTTTTCAGCGTGGATACCTGTTTCAATAAACAGATGACGGATCTCGAGGTACAGCATTTAGCTTGATCATAGGTCTGATCATAACCAAAGCAGTTCGCTATTGTGTGTGTCGGTGCCCTGCTTTTTCTAGTACTTGCTAGTTTTTAAGGCCATGCTAGCCTACTACCCGGGCTTAGCTAAGTGGTTTTTACTCCTCCCCTTGGCCTTGTCGTTGGGGTTGCTGGTGGTGATCTTGTATGTAAATTCGGGGGTATAAGATAAACTGATTTCTTTCACCGTAAACAACACTGCTTTCTCTGTTCACAGGGTGAAAGCGGAAGGCTGACTGACTCTAGTCTTTAATAGCGTTCCGTTCGGGGTTGATGACGATATAAAGACTAAACTCCATGGTCAGTCCACCTTACCTTAGTACGCACGCCACGCAGACGCAGTAGCTGTCAATGTCATAAAGTGATGCATACGTGTCAACTTTACATTCTAGAGCAACAACTTCAATAGGAAATTAACAACTCATTTCACCTGAAACGCTGCGTTTTGTTCGTTTCTTTTTTATATCGACCCTGGCAGTAGCATATTTTTTTCTCAGTTAAATGAAATTTATATTAAAATCACTAAAATTACTGTGTAAAAATCAGTCCATATATGGAGATCCATTGCAAGTCTAGTGATATTCAATGCCATTAAACAAAAGATTCACATATTGGTACTTAGTACTTTTAGCAACTCCAAATTTCGGTAAAGAATTTGTAAAATAATTACCTTCTCATAGAATATGGGTAAAGGATATCATGTCTATTGAAAGAACAAATGCATCAATCTCGTTAAATAAATATCGCTTGTTTCAAGGTCTTATATCAATGTTGGTTACTCGTGATAGAGTATTTTCATAATCAGATTCAATAATTAACTTAAAACTTACAAAAGAAGAGCGAGAGAAAAAACGTAATGCAAGAAGAATGATTACAAACTTTGTAAAGTTAGAGTCTTGGATGCCAAGTGAGTCAAAGAAACACCTACCACATAATCATCAGAGTTACGTAAGACTCCAATGCATTTGGTTTGGTCCAGTTTACCTCTTACTGAGTCATTCACATTAAATTTAAAATTGACACTAACATATAAATATTTGGTGTACCTCTACAATTTATATTCACTTAAAAAGTAAAAGTTATAAAATAAAGAATAAAATATGTTACTATTTAAATTTTTATATCATATAAAAAAGTAAATATTCAATTTAAACGGAGCAAGTCGTAAATATTAAAAGATCAATAGTTCAGTTAGTGCTTTAGACTTACGTATTCTATGGTTTAATGTTTCTTTTGTCTTTGCATATTTTCTATAATACTTAATAAGGTTTGAAGAACAAGAGAAATAGAGTGAAAAGGCATAATTTGTACTTGTGTATGAGTATACATAGTGCATGCTTTATAAGTAGCAAGTATGACTAGTATGAAATGCAAACATCTGATATGCAGATTAGTATTTGAATTACTTTAACCTTAGGCTTGTCACTTATCATTATCATTAGCATTATCCGAATCAGATTTGAATATGATATTTCTTTCGATATGCTTCCGTAGAATAGTGGAACCATTTGTGACACTTATCTTGATTTAAGAGAAGTGAAATCTGGCTCGAGATAAAGGTTTGGTAAGAGCATCTGCAAATTGATGAACCGTAGAGATGTGATTGACCTAAAACAAACCTTGGTTAACTCTTTCTTCCACAAAAAAAAAAGAAAAAAGAACCAACATCTAGTGCTAGGTGCTTTATCATAGTGTGAAATACTACACGTATATACACTTTATTTTTAATTCAATATTAAACATAACAATTTCGTTCCAATTATTTTTTTAATAGATTGAACTGATATTAATAAATTTTGAAAATATAAAGACTTAATTTATGCAAATGATATTGGAAGGAATAAGTTTAATATTTTGATAGAGTAGATGGATTAAATTCAAATTTTGACTGTGTTCTTACTTGTTTTAAACGTTCAGCTTGAAGTTGTAAGGAAGTCTCCCATGCCACCTACCGCTTCCTTTTTGACCTTAGGTCATGCAGATTGCAGTAGACTTGGTTCTTGATTTTGATTCCGCTTTGTGGAAAGGAAATTGAGTATTCTTTTTCCCTACTTTATTTTCTAGTGTAGTTGGTCCCTGTAATGCTCTCACAAGCTAGATTGTTAGTGTACCTCTCCGTTTCCTTCATTCATTTCAATCTTCTTCTATGGTTTATTGCACTTAAATTTCATCTCTAATTTTCTCTAGTAATGACCTATTGTTACATGCAAATGGCTCCAAACACAAGATTTGGCTGCAAGTTATTGCTCCGTACTTTGGTGTGGTTATTGTTGTGTACAGTAAGTATCTGCTCAATGGAAGATAACAATTCAAATATCAGCTGCTTGAAATCTATAAAAGATTCCTTGGATGACCCTCATGACTCCTTCAAATCTTCATGGAACTTCAACAACAATACAGAAGGTTTCATCTGTGATTTTGTTGGGGTCGAATGCTGGCACGTTTACTCGAATGAAGTGCTAAAGATTCGTCTAACCAACATGGGCTTGAAGGGCGAGTTTCCTCGGGGCGTTGCAGACTGCAAGACCTTAATGGGGTTAGACCTTTCAAATAACGAGCTTTCAGGACCCATTCCATCTAATATTTCAAGAATCTTCCAATATGGAACTGAACTTGATCTATCCTCCAACAGATTTTCTGGTAACATACCGAAACAAATATCAAATTTAAGTTTTTTAAATGCACTGAAACTCGACAACAATCAGCTAACTGGCCTCATTCCGCCAGAACTTGCTCTACTAGATCGGATCAAGCAATTTAGTGTTGCTAACAATAAATTATACGGCCCGGTGCCTAACTTTGGTCCTTCTTTTAACGAGAGTTCCTATGCGGGTAATCCGGGGCTTTGTGGTTTTCCTTTAGAGCCCTGCATTAATTTTTTCAGTGATTCCTTCAAGAGGGGTTTTATAATAGGTTATATGGTATCTGTATTTTCAGTTATAAGCATTTTTATGTCCTACTGTGTCCCCTGGGTACACAGGAATGAGAGGAATAAAATGCTGCGGCAATTCATGTTGAATCTGATATTGAGTAGGAGAAACAAGGGAGAACATTCTCATCAGACAAGCAAATTGGTACATCTGGACCTCTTACATGAAGCCAGCAGAGAGGTACTGCCCACCCCACTCTCCCCGTCCCCTTTTCTATTTCGTGCAATATTTGTAGGAGTGAGTGTTCTGCAAACCGTGGCATAGCATGTTGATGTTGATTCCTTGATTTATTCAATCGCATCTAAATTTAAAATGATAAATGCGGGTATTAATGGAATTTGTATTTATCCAGACTTCTATGCTGGTGCAACTGGTTTCAAGAATGAGCTATGCGGATCTCACTGAGGCAACAAACAATTTTAGTGCAGATAACATCATTGGAATTGGACAAATGGGGACAACCTACAAGGCAACCTTGCCCAATGGTTGGCTTCTCGCAATTAAGAGGTTGTTTGACACCCAAAAGTTCGATGAGCATTTCATAACCGAATTGAAGACACTGGGTAGATTGAGACATGACAACCTAGTTCCACTCCTTGGATTCTGCATAGAGTCAAAGGAAAAGCTTCTGGTTTACAGATATATGTCGAATGGCAACCTTTATGATTGGCTACATCCTGCAGAAGGTGAGGCAAAATTCATTGATTGGCCATTGAGGGTGAATATAGCACATGGGATAGCAAGAGGTCTGGTTTGGCTCCACCAGAACTGCAATTTCCGTGTAGTCCATCTTGACATCTGTTCAAAGTGTATCTTACTTGATCAGAATTTCGAACCCAAGATATCAAATTTTGGAGAGGCAATGCTAATAAAATCAAATAATACTGACTGGAGCAGTAGCTTCTACAAGGATACTGAGCTTTGGGAATTGAGTTTTGTTAAGGAGGATGTTTATCACTTTGGAATTGTGCTCCTTGAACTGATCACAGGGGCGGAACCAAGTAAATTGACCAATTCTTCAGACACTGGAGATGAAACTCTTAGAAATGGGTCGATTGATCTCTCAACAAGTACTAATTTCTATGATGTCATCGATAAATCTCTGATCGGGCGAGGCTTTGATACTGAAATCTTTAAGATTTTTAGCGTTGCATGTCACTGTGTTCAGCCCAATCGTGATGGAAGGCCAACAATGCTCGAAGTCCACAAAACAATAGGGGCTATATGGTCTCAAAACCGCCCCTGACAGGTACAATTTAATAAATTCAAAAACTTAAAATGAAATATTTAAATAAATTTTTTTATTAAAATTAAAAAAATTATTAAAAAAATCATAGTTCCTTCAACCTAATTTTTACTCTAGCAAAATTTCTTGTTAATTCTTTTTTCCAATGTTCTTTATCTCCTTTTATTTGTTCTTAAATGCTTTTATCAATTGTTTTATTTTTCAATAATCTCATTTTCACGCGTCTTCCCATTTGCCAACTTTTGAATATAGAATGTAGCAAAAAATTTTTTAAAAATTCATCTTTAGGAAAATCTAAATCATTTACTTTATTTGGACTATAAATTTGTGTCAATATTTGCCATTTGACTTGGATCATAAATATTTTTAGGAATGGAATCATTTAAATTAATAACTTGATTCTCTTCATCATTATTTTTATGATCATTTTGAATCTCTTCATGATTTCAATGATAATTTTGAATCTCTTCATTAACTTCTTATTTTAGTATTTCATCATCATCTAACTCTCTAATATTATTAATCTGTTCATTTAAGAGACATTTATTAATAATTTTTTATTCATTATTGTTATTACTTATAAAAAATTTATCAAGTGCTCTTTTTTAGATTGTATTAAACTTTCAATTCTTCTATTTTTTTTAAGCTTTGAATAACCAGATTCATTTTTTTGATTTAACATATTTATTTAGCTATTATAATTATCTTATATTTTTTAAATAGCTAATATAAAATTAACAATTAAAATTTTTAATTCAAATAAATCAACTATCGTATAAAATAAAGATAATATAACAATATATTATAAACTTTAAATTAAAGTAAGAAAGTCCTAATTGTTGAATGTTTATTGCAAATCGTAAATGAGGCTCACGGCTTTATGAAGATGATAATATAACATACTTCTTGTATATTCTTTAAAAAAAATTGAAGTTAAAAGGAAGAAAGAGCAAATGAAAAAAAAAATCAAAAGTAGATATATATTATACATTGAAGAAAAATAATTGATTTTATATATAGAAAAAAAATAGCAGTTGAAAATCATTAAATACGTTAATTGGAAATATGAGATATAAGCAAAAAAAAAAAAGTTGTTGATGATGATTAAATATATATGACTGTTAATTGATTAGAAATAATTGAATATAATTGAAAATTAATAACATTTTAAAAATTAAAAAGTGATAGAAAGTTGAAATTTATTAGACACATAATTAAAAAAATAAAAAAATAAATAATTTTTTATTAATTATTATAAAATTACAAGACCTCCCTAAATTTTATGCCTCTCCAAAATGGGGGCCTAAAGCCCTTGCTTTGGTGGCTTCACCCAAGGACCAGCCCTGATGGCTGATAAATGCAATGAAGTTGAAATAACAGAGATCCAGTGTCAATGATTTGATCTCTAAGCTGGATAAATATAACCGTGTAGTGATGTTAGAGGTTGTGTTTCCTTCAGTTGAGCATGAGATGTAGAGCAAGTTCAAAGTTCTAAGAATGATTTGCATGTGAAATAATTGTTTTTCAAAGCATATAAAAGTAAAGGAACTAAATCTCTTACTTAATTAATGCAGCATGCCAAGACAGTTGAGCTGATGGTTTTTCAAGGGCCGAACAGTAAGCAGTTAGATATTGATGAAAATCATAGCAAAGTGCTGTGCTGTTTGATTAATCTGGGTTTCGGCGCTAATTAAGGAGGTAATTTCCAAGTCCATCCGCATTTTATTCAAGCTTTTCTATCTTGTACCGTTTCCTTTGGAAGGTTGACGCATAAAAGTCTTAACCGAAGGCGCATGGAACGGTAGAAATCAAGCATCCGCATCTTCTTTTACCTTTACATGTGTCGTTCATTTATAGACTTTGATATTAATCAATCCGATTTTGGCTTGTTAAATTTCCAAGTCTTGCTGTTGACTTGCACATTTGCTTGACGGTGTTCACTTGGCAAGTTGTGATTGAACGATCAACGAATGCTAGGAGACTCAGAATGTAGGAAATGAAGGGTTCAGAAAGTCACTGTTGCTTGAATTATCAACAAATTTGAATTTGTAATAGAAGAACGGAGTCAAGTTTCTTATTATAATTATTACATTGAAATTGGTGCTCGTATTGTTTACGGAAATCCACTTCTTTTCCACTCTTGCTTTCCTCTTGGTATTTTATTTTTAAAAAATGATTTTATTTGGACAGAGTCGCTGTGCCATATAAAGTCTTTAATATTTGCTAAAGATTTCTGTTGACATAAGATCTTTAGCTTGTGCAGAAGTGGTTATATACAGTTACAACGGGAAAATGCTCACAGATTAAGAGCAATCCCCTCCCCTAGCTGAGCTACAAAACAAAAAGATAGCTCTCTACTCTTTCTTAAAGACATGCATTGTATAAAGAAATCGAAGTTAACAACAAGCATGTGTCTCTAACCCAAAACCCAGAAAGAGCTTGGCTGTTGAACTCAAAGGACACCCCTTTGACAAAGCAAAAACAAAGAACGAAGAATAAAGCTCTAAGGATGCTTCTATTCGAACCCTGCATTAAACTGATGTACCCAACAGATGTACCACTAGACCCAGAGTCCAAGACCAGCATAACGAACACAGCCAACAATTCCTTTTATCAGATAATGCTAGACGAAAAACAAGAGCCTACGTCAGAGCCTTTGACCTTTGGGAGAAAGTAGAGGTAGGAAGTGATCTTCCAGTGAGGAGACACACTAATTCTATCCTTGCACAGATCAAGTAGCATAGTGAAAATATTGCTAAAAAGTACAAAGCCTTGTTCAATTTACATTCAATTGTGTCTGATGTAATTTTTACTAGAATAATGCATTGTGATAGTCCAAAAGAGGCCTAAGATCTTTTGAAATATGAGTTTTATGGTAGTGAGAGACCTAAGCAGATGCAAGCTTTGAATTTGCACAGGTAATTTGAAATCCTTAGAATGGGTGAAGATGAAAGCATTAAGGATTTTTCTAGGAGGTTAATGAAGCTAGTTAATCAACTTAAGTTACTTGGGGAAGAAATGACTGAGAAAAGGACAGTCAACAAAGTATTGGTTAGTCTGCCAGAGAAGTTTGAATCAAAGATATCATCTATTGAATATTCAAAGGGCTTCTTACAACTTCCCTTGACTTGGCTTGTAAGTGTCTTACAAGCACAAGAACAAAAAAGGGCTTTAAGGAGGACGAATTTGTAGATAGTGCTTTAGTTGCTAAGACTAAGAATCTGAAAATTGGGAGTAGTAGTACTAACAAGAATGATTCTGAAAAAAAAATGATAAAAGATAGGAAATTCGGTGATGGTAAGGCTGGGGAACAAGGACACAAGTATCCTCTTTGTCCACATTGTAAAAAGAGGACTCATTCTTCCAAAGTTTGTTGGTACAAGCCTAATGTGAAATGCAAATCTTGTAATCAACTTGGACTTGTTGAAACTGTGTAAGAACAAAGCTTCTCACACTGATGAGAAGGTTGTAGTAGTTGAATATATTAAGGCCTCTGATGTGTTACTGTTCATGGCTAGAGAGACCTATGAATTAATTAGGAAAAGTGTGTGGTTAATTGATAGTGGCTACTCAAACCACATGACTGGAGATGAGAGTCAATTCATTTCTTTTAACAGGAGTTTCAAGGCAAAAATAGAGATAGGAAATGGAGTCTTTTTGAAAATTCTTGGTGTAGGGCCAGTTGTTGTTGAAACTAAGTCAGGTAAAAAATACATTTCTAATGTTTACTTTGTTCCTAAGGATAATCAAAATCTGTTAAGTGTCTGATAGCTCACTAAGAGTCACTATGCTCTTTTCTTCGAGGACAAATATTGTACAATATTTTATTCAAAAAGAAATGAGTTGTTGACAGTTGAAATGAAGAACAAATGCTATCCAATTGATTGAAAACATGCTGGTCATAAGGCCTTTTATAATGCTGTTAATGATTTAGAATTATGGCACAAACGAATGGGCAATGTTAACTATGACTCATTGTAGAGAATGGCTTCATAGGACCTTGTTGAAGGCTTGCCTAAGATTGCAAAGCCTGATCATGTGTGTAGAACATATCAGTTTGGTAAGCAGAGTAGACTTCTATTCCCAAAAAAAAAAAAATGAAAAAGAAAGACTTGGAAAGCAACTCAGAAATTACAGCTCATTCACATAGATTTAGGAGGTCCAATGAAGACTCCATCTCTTGGTGGCAGTGGATACTATCTTATCTTCATTGATGATGTGACCAGGTACTACTGGATTTATTTGTTTGAAACTCTAGTCAGAAGCTTTAAAAAACTTTGTAAAGTTCAGGAGCTTAGTTGAAAACCAAGTAGACTTAACCATTAAAATACTCAGAAGTGATAATGGCAAGGAATTTATTGTAGCAGAGTTTGAAAGATACTTATCTTAGCTTGGTATGGCATATCAACTAATAATTACTTACAACCATTAGTAGAATGGGGTATCTGAGGGGAAAAATAGAACATTTATGGAGATGCCAAGGTATTTGCTGTTCTAGAAGAATTTGCTTAAGTTTTTCTAGGCAGAAGCATTAATACAGTTAATTATTTTTTAAACTTCACTCAAACAAGGTATCTAGCTTACAAGACTCTTTATGAGTGTTGGTTTGGAGACAAACCATCAGTGTTTCCACTGAAAGTTTTTAGGTGCGTTTGTTAGGCAAATATATCAGATGATAAGAGAACAAAGCTCAATGAAAAGAGTCTGATAACTATAGATGTTGGTCATAGTGATGTTTCAAAAGGTTACAAGTGATATAATGTTGAAGTAAAGAAGATTTTTATTAGTAAGGACATTAGGTTCGATGAAAAATCAAGATAGAATTGGGAAAAGTCAATAGTTGAGCTATCTGAAAATCTGAATTTGATAAATGATCAAACTATGAATGAAGCTGATCAAGAAGAAGACATTAAAGATAAGAGTCTTAAAGTGAGAGGCATAAGGTCTTTACAGGGTATATATGCAAGGGTGTAATGTAGCTATCATTGAACCTTCAACCTTCAGCGAAGTTGCAAAAGATAACAAATGGATTCAAGCTATGGAAAAAGAAATGGAAATGATTGAGAAAAATGGAACCTGGTTCTTGGTTGATAAACCATTCGATCAACATATCATTGGGGTGAAATGGATTTACAAGACAAAGCTTAATGCTGATGGATTTGTCAACAAGTACAAAGCAAAGCTTGTAGTAAAAGGATACTCTTAAATTTATGAAATTGACTATTGGGAAACCTTTGCACCAATAGCAAGGCATGACACAATTAGGTTACTTACTGCCATAATAGCTAGAGAAGGGTGGAAAATATGGCATCTCGATGTCAAGTCAGCTTTCCTCAATGGCTATCTTATTGAAGATATCTACGTTTAGCAACTTGAAGACTTTATCTCTCTCGGCACAGAAGGTAAGGTCTGCAACTTGGTTAAAGCTTTATATGGACTAAAACAGGCTCTTAGAGCCTGATATGATTGAATTGATACCTTTCTCACTTCAAAAGGTTTTCAAAGGAGTGTTAATGAACTTACTTTGTATGTTTACAACATGATTTATTTGGTTAAGTTGAATATATCCTTATATGTTGATGATTTGTTGATTATTGGTTCAAATGGGACAGTTTTGAATGAATGCAAGACGAAGTTGATGAGAAATTTGAGATGTCAGACTTGGGAGAAACGCATTACTTCCTTGGATTATAGTTCATTCAAAGTTTAGATTACATTTGCATACATCAAAGCAAATATGCAAATGAGTTACTGAAGAAGTTTCACATGGAGAATAGTAAAGCAGTTGAAACTCCATTAGCTTCAAACTGCAAATTAAGCAAAGAAAATGGAGCTCTTAAAGCTATAAGCTCAGCATACAGAAGCATTATTGGTAGTCTTTTGTATTTATTAGCTTCAAGGCCAAATATCATGTTTTCTACAAGTCTTCTATCTTGATTTATGTAGAAACCATCTTAGAATCATTACTTAGCTACAAAACGAGTATTGAGATACATCAAAGGCACAATTGAGTATAGTTTAGAGTTTGAAAAGGAAAAAGGTGATGAACTGATTGGGCTTATAATACTGATGACTCTAAGAGCACAAATGGTTGCTGGTTTTCATTCAGGAGTGCTGCTTTCTCTTGAAACTCCAAGAAGAGGGAGGTGGTTGCTCAATCCTCAGCAAAGGTAAGAGTATATAGCAACAGCAACAGTTGCTAATTAGGCAATTTGGTTTAAAAAGATTCTCGTTGATTTGGGGTTTGACCAAAAGGGGAACTACTCTACTCATTAATAATCAATCTGCAATTTCGATTGTAAAAAATCCGGTTCATCATGGAGAACCAAACTTATCATAGTTAAATTTCATTCAATTAGGGATGCAATGAAAGATGAAGAAATTGAAGTTATGCATTGTGGAACAGATGAACAACTAGCGAATATATTTACCAAAGGCCTGAGCAAGGAGAAATTCATTTATTTGAGGAACATATTGGGAGTGTGCAAACCAAAACCCAAGGAGGTGTGTTGAAGATCTTGGTTTGGTTCCTCTGTTATGCTTTGCTCTGGTTCATCAATAAAGCCTCACGTCAAAAATCATTTTGGAAAAAATGAAGAAGAAGAGCATTTGTTGCTACACATGACTCATTTCAATAAGGTTGCCGTTTATTTCTTTTTCAATGTCGTTTTTACTTTTCTCTTTTATTTACTTTACTCATTTGGTTGTGAGGGATTGTATTTTTCTCTTTCCTCTATGCTGTGTCGCTTAGTCCATTAAGCGTGTAGTGTCTTGGGCAGGCAACGGGGAATTTT
>NW_018397264.1:902774-911942 GCF_002168275.2 Theobroma umbraticum
TTTTTTTTTTTACCACAAATCAGTTAATTATAAATGAGTGGCGTCCTTTACGTGTCTGTCCCTTAGTATCAGTGCAGTGTATTTTATTGGTCAAAAGTTGCCCTTTAAATGATGTGTTTCTAACATTATTGTCAACTGTTGGTTAGTTTGTAGTCACAATCTTCTTACACCTTAAGCATAATTCATCATAAACAGAGAAGGTTTATGTTTTCACTTTAAATCTCTTTTAACTGGCTTTATTTGGATTTCCTCTTTCAGAGTTAATGCTAAATAGTCTGACCACTAACTGATTTGGATTCTAATAATTCTGAATGTCCAGTGTCTTTACTCTTAACAAGGTTTATGTTTTTGACGGTTATAGAGCACAGAGGTGTTTATTGGGACATGGGCGTGGATATGATTTGATAAGAAAGCCGGATTTTTGCGTTTAAGTTAGAAAGTGAGAATGTAGGGGCATTGCAATTTCTCATCTCTTCAGTTAGTTTTAAAAAATTAACATCTTGACATGATATATAGTCTTGTAACTTTCCAGGCAATTCTGAGGCCAACTGCTCCATCGTGGACGTTTATTTGATTCTACTGCAGTTAAAAAGTTTCTTATCATATATATTTTTTACTCATATTTCCCCTGTCGGTGAAGGAGTAAATGGAAGCTTACAAAGAGAATAATTTGCAGCATAATAAAATAGGGTGAGGAAATAGAATCCCATGTACTCTGTTGTTAAAACTGTTTTATTAAATAATGTACATATGCTTGTTGGAAACTTGCATATAATTTTTTTACAAGCACTTATAAAAGAACATTTTATCATGAGATTGGTGGTATTTACAATTACAGAGAAGTAACAGGATCAGGATGATAAGGAAGTCTCTTAACGAGCAATACAGCGCTAGTATTACATTGTTAGAACATCAAATTGAAAAATATCAAAAAAGCTTTAAGATGTGTATCAATACTGTTATCTTTAAAGTTTTATTGCCCCTATTTGTAGTGTGTAAAAAAGTTAGTAATATATAAGTTTCGAAAATACAATGAAGTCAAGCATTTTACATTGAAGAAATCAATCAATTGAGTACTTATTGGAGTAAAACAAAATTTTTCTATAATAAAATAATATAAAAAAAACTTAAAAAATGTTAAGAAAGGAAAGAGAGATTGTTGTTATTATTTTTTATTGTAAGTTCTGTTGTTATTTAAAGGAGGGTCATTTTTAATAAACAATTGTATCTGTTTCAAACAATAACAATTATTGATTTTTTCAATAGGTTTGATTTTTTTTTATTTTTAATAAATATTTTTTTTATTTTTTAATTTTCAATAGACATGACTTTTCTTTTTATTACAACACGGGATTGTATCCCATATTTATTTTAAAATGTCCAATAACTAATACATCAAAAGTTAAAAAAAAAAAACATATTCGTTTACAAAAGAAATCAAGACATATTGAAAAAGAATATCAATTATTAAAGAAAAAATAATATTCCTCTTCTAGTGTTAATCCTTTAAAACTGTGACCATAATTTTTGAGATCATTCTGCTTGAGGATAGTGATAAAAGTTATTTGATTATAATGTTTTTTTTTTCAGTGGACTTATTTCATTATAATATTTTTAATTTATTGTTTTGAAAAAACTGCAAGTAAAAACGAAAAAAATACCTATTTAGTCATTTAATTTTTTAAAATTTTTTATTCAAACTATTCAACATAAGAAATATATAAAAATATTACTGAAAAGAATAAGATTCGATTTCCACTTTCTCTAATTATTAAAAGAAAAAAATTTAGTTACGTGAAAAGTGACTTGTTTAGAAACAATGAAAAAATTCAAAAGCTTGTTTAATATTTTAGCTTTTTTAATTTAAGTTAAAATGGTTTAATGGGGGATTGAATCTGACGACTCCGGCTATGTGTCATGGGGTTGTTTGTGGTTATTTTTCTGTGTTCGCATGTCCTCGAGATGACAGATTTAGTGAATAAGGAAGCTCTTACCGGCGGGTCCCCAGATGAAGTTTTTGTACAATTATGTTTTATTTCTCCTTTCGGCTTGCTCGAGGCAGTGATTTCATTTTTTGGGTTCATGACTGGAACCTGGACCCGGGTTTTTGAGCTAGAGACTGACGTGCTTGATCTTTTAGGTTCCGGTTTTTCTTATGTACAAGACAAGTCGATAGGATAAGGGGAGACAGCTTTTTCTATTTCTTTCAACTCGAGTTAGGTAAGGAGATTGTTATGAATTTTGGGAAGCAGTCCCTTTTTGTAATTGTATATAGTTTTCCTTTGCACAAGCCCTTTACTTCACGCCATTGGGAGCCTCCAAGAATCAGTTAGAGATGGTGGCTTATTGCTAATAGAGTCATCTTTAAAAAAAGAAAGTTAAAAAGAGAAAATAAAGGAATGTATTGCAAGAGAGAATCCAATCTGCATTTCTGGCTTACTCAACCATAGATAATTGAGCTCTTTTTTTTAATGAAATAACATATTGATTGAAAAAATAATTTTGTTTCTAGATTAATTTAAATTAACTAATAATATTGTAATATAACTCTATATTAAATATTATAGTTTAACTAAATTAGATTATAGTCTTATATAATAACTTTAATTAAATAATTTGTATAATTATCTTAACATTTTCTTCAAAATCAAGATGGGAGTTTGCATAACGTAATTACATGGTAAAAAACATATGGCAACTAACATAACGATACACAACAGAAAAAAGACATGCTAGACCACAACACAAAAGATAATATAACGAAACATGGTATAAAAATTAAACATGATGAAATATGCATAAATAGTTAAATAATGTAGTGAAATAAAGTATAAATAGTTAACATACAAATGATGAATTGTTTGTATGTCTTTATGATGTACTGGCGCTTATTGGTGTTTGTAATGGCGTTTGTACTGTCCTTGGACATGGCCAGTATTATGTGCCCTGCTCCATTGGGGTCATCGTGCTCAGAGATTACTGCCAAGATTTAAACTGACGAACTTATCAATTGAGTTAAGTCTCCTTGTTGATACTTTCTCTCATTTTCAGCCACTTAATGAATTATAAAATTAGTTGATTAAGGGCTGAAGAGAGTGATCCATTTCACTTAAAAAGATACCCACCTAGACCTAGTTCAAGTACCTGGCGCCAAAAGTCACCTAGACCTAATTCGACTGGGGAGGTTACTGGATTCGCTTCTGCACAGGTTTGAATATGATTGAGAAAGACTAATGCCCAGGTGCTTTCTCTTTTGTTTTCTTGCCCTGGTCTTGATGTGAATCTACAGGATGCTGTGTATATTTTGTTGAGAGCATGGGGGTTTGTTTCTGTTGGGTGGGGTTATGTTGATTGGTGGGAATTGTTGCTTTGGGATTGATTCTGCTGTGTTTTGTGCGCAATCACTCCTCACTCTGTTTAGGGATGCTGGAATCTGGACTTATGTATAGACTTTTTTTGTGGGGTTGGAGTTGATTTGCTGCTGTTATTCTCAAATTCTGAGATTTAACAGGTATAAATCTTCTTGTACCTTTCTCAGAGGTGAACGATTGCTTCCCTCAGGTTTAGTATATATATGAACTTTAAAAAAAAATCACAGTAAACTTGTTTTTCTCCAACACAATAATGTTTCCGTATGATTTAAATTTGAATACTGGTGATGGTGAGTTACCAAGACACAGTTGGGACATCGGCAACAGTCAAGAGAAGTTTTTAAGTGTAGGACTAGGTGACTTAAATCAGTCGTGCATTATAATGGGTAAAAAAACTAGAAAATTCTCTTGAAAAACTTAAATGGGAAAAGAGATCGTGGGCTAACATCCAAATCACCTAGCCTACAACACAATCAAAGTCAAGACTTTATGGTCATGCCCAAACGTTTGTCTTTAGCAGGTTACCGTCCTGGACAGTTGCTTATGTCAACCGTTTTTAGGCATGACTCAAAGGTGGAAATCAAGCATCCTCATCTTTCTTTTCCTTTACATATGTCGTTTATTTGTAGACTTTGATCTTAATCAATTAGATTTTGTCTTGTTAAATTTTCAAGTCTTGCTGTTGACTTCCTCAATTGCTTGACGGTGTTGCAGTTGGCAAGTTGTAATTGAATAATCAATGAATGCTAGAAGACGCAGAATGTAGAAAAATGAAGGGATCAAAATAGTCACTGCTGGTTGAATTATCAACAAATTTCAATTTGAAATGGAAGAGCAGAGTCAATTTTCTTATTAGAATTATTATATTGCAATTGATATTAATCTTTCAGATTATATGGTACTACTTGCTCCCTGATATTGAAGATCACAACAAAGTTTTCTTTTAACTTTCTGTAGCATGGAAGTGGTTGGTGCTGTTGTGGAGGTGATACTAGCCAAGGTGATTTCACTTGCTGTCGAACAGATCAGCCTGGGTTTCGAGGAGGAGTTTGTTATTTTATGACGCATCGTAACCCCACCATTTTGACTTTGGTGAGGGGTCCGTGCGTTCGCTTGTGTGGAGCTCTCGGTGCAAATCGAAACAAAGAAAGAGAGAGAGGAGATGGCTACCTTTGGAGGGCTCGGATCTCTCTCCGTGAGGGAGGTGATTCTCACAGCCTGCGGATCCTTGCACGGCGTGTTGAGGCGAGCTTGGAGAGCCCGGTCTTGGGCAGTGGTGTTGCCGGACGGCGGGATTCCGGCGACCGAAACTTGGAGAGCTCGGTTTCACCGATCCGGGAGGTATTTCAAGCGACGGTTGGCGCGGAGAGCACCGCAAGGAGGAGGCTAACGCATCAGTTCTGGTCGCGTTGGTTTTGGTCGAGTTTGACCGAAAACCAGTTCCCGGAGAAGACGACGGTGACCGGATTCCGGCAACCTCCGGCGACCGACCCCGATTTCGACGGGGATGCTACCCCGGGGTTTTGACGCGCTGCGGTTCCAACGGCGACGTCGGTTTCATCATCCGACGCACGGTTTTGGAGATACGGGACAGCGGACTTCCGAGGCGCATTTCGGGCCGTCAGGAAGTCGAAGTGATCGCGGATTGCACGTACGCGATCACAGGAGCATCGAGCACGCATCTGGAGCACAGACGGGTGGTGGCGGCGCATTCCTGTCAGAGCGATATTTCGGGATTTGTGCGGGTCCACTTTGTGTTCACTATTTCGCATTGTATTTCCCGAACAACATTTATTCAGTGTGACTAGTTTCCGCACTTAGTTGCATTGTATTTCTCAGAGCGGTTTTCGACGATCGAGTGTGTGGTGCAAGTGAAAAGACACACACCCAACAAAGTGGTATCAGAGCCTTCAGTTGACGCTCAGAGTGGATTGGTAGAGCATGGCTTCTCGGAGTTCTGTGGAGGACCGTGTGGAACGGTTCAACGGCAGAGGCAACTTCACTCTATGGCAGTTGAGGATCCGGGACGAGCTTGCGCGAAGCTCGGGTGACGCGCGTGCTTTCAGGCATGAAACCAGCTACGATGGATCAGGCTGATTGGACGGATCTTGATGCCGCGGCTATGGGCATCATCCGTTCATCTCTTGCGGACGAGGTTGTGTACGATGTGGCTTCGCTCACCACAGCGAAGACACTTTGGGAGAAGCTGGAGCAACTCTACATGGGGAAGACGATCACCAACAAACTGATGTTGATGCGGAAGTATTACGGTATGCGGATGCGTGAGGGAGGAGACTTGCGCACACACATCGCCAACTTCAACCAGATTCTCGGTGATTTGGGGAAGATTGGCGTCAAGCCAGGAGATGATGACCGATCTATGGTGCTTTTGTGCTCGCTACCGGACTCATACGATCATTTGGTGACAACTCTTATCCAGGGGAAAGAGTCGTTGCAGTATGAGGAGATTATGACTGCGCTTCCCGACCAGGAGACTTGGGGTCGCTTGAAGCATGAGCAGTCGGACGCGTACTACACTAGTACGTCGACAACTGGCCAGGGAGAGGGCCAACGGAGACGAGGGTGCGGCGATCGTGGACGTGGAGATCGCGGACGCAGAGATGGTAGCCGAGAGCGACGGCAAGGGGAAGGGAAGACTTCCCTAACCGATATACATGCTACCGATGCGGGAAGCAGGGACACATCAGGAGACATTGTCCGGAGCGCAGTGGCCGCGTCAGATGTGTCAGAGTCGGATGTTAGTGATGCAGAGGGACATGCCACACACATATTCAGGTCAGAGAGGAGGCGCTGACCATTGGCGAGGTGGCAGGCCAGTGATGACTGGATTATGGACTCTGCATGTACGAAGCACTATACCTTTGATAGGAGTGTTTTCATTGATTATCATCCAGTCGCATCAGGTACGGTTTCGCTCGGTGACGGTACTCAGTGTGCTATTGAGGGGATTGGCAGTGCCAGATTTCGGTTACACGATGGTGCCATCAGGATCACAGGGACATATATTTTGTTCCGACGCTTCGCAGGAACCTGGTATCTTTGGGGACCCTCGACAGAGACGGTTACGGGTTCCGCGGGGCGAGCTGGAGTTATGCTCGTGAGTAGAGCGCCATGACGATGATGAGCGAGGTGTGCGTCAACAACCTCTATGCTTTGGATGGCAAGGCTCTACCGTCGGAGGAGATGTCAGTTGCGACACATTCGTTGACCAGGCAGTCCTTTGGCACATGCGGTTGGGGCATGTCGGTGATCAGGGATTGCGAGCGCTGCACCAGAGAGGCTGTTGCCAGGTATCAGGAGTTGTGAGATACCTTTGTGCCAGCACTGTGTGATGGGAAGCAGCAGCGTGTGAGCTTCCGGACATCACGATATCGCAGCACAGAGAGGTTCCACACCAGCACAAGGCATCACTGATCACACAATGTATCGGGCCACACGCTCATTCTATTGGGCGGCCGATACTTTGTGACGTTTATTGATGACTTCTCTCGCCGCTGTGGGTATACATCATGAGAGAGAAGTCACAGGTCTTCGCCATATTCAGAGAGTGGCTCGCCGGAGTTGAGACGGAGACAGGAATGCGTGTCAGATGCATGAGATCTGACAACGGAGGTGAGTACACTTCGCGTGAGTTTGTGCAGTTCTGCAGAGATCGCGGGGATTCGGCTAGAGTTTACGACGCCGAAGACGCCACAACAGAACGGGGTGGCTGAGCGCTTCATGCGCACCATCACGGAGAGGGCACGAGCCATCGACTGCATTCGGGTCTACCGAAGCAGTTTTGGGCGGAGGCAGTCTCCCATGCGGTTTACCTCTTGAACCGCACGCCGAATGGGAGATTGGATGCGAGATGTCCGATGGAGTTCTGGAGCGGTTGGAAGCCGGATTACATGCATCTACGCACATTTGGAGTCCCGTATTTGTGCTGACTCCGAGCGATGAGCGGGACAAGCTGGATGCAAGGTCAGGCGGTGCATCTTTGTTGGTTTCACTCGAGGAGTGAAGGGATACAGATGTTGGGACCCGGCGTCCAGGAGGATCGTGACGAGTCGGGACGTCCACGTTCGATGAGGAGGCACTTCTACGTCAGACGGAGGCGACAGATACGCAGACGCAGGAGACACCTCAGCCGGTGGTAGTTGAGACTATCGCTCCGATGGGATCTTCTCAGCTCGAGGTGGAGATTCCAGCTGGAGGTGGAGCTCGCACGACGATACCAGAGAGGCTCCCGATGATGATTCCGATGGTGGTGATGATGTCTACCATGATACCATGGATGACACGCAGCATACGCAGGGTGCACGACCGACATCTCGACAAGACATGATGAGCCGGAGCCGAGCATTGCACGGGAGGCCTCGCAGGGCCACGAGACTTCCACAGAGATTCGGAGACTACGAGCTCTACGATGTGGAGGGTGTTGATCCGACGACGTACATGGAGGCGATTTCGGGACCGGATCGAGACCGATGGATACGCGCCATGGATGAGGAGATGGAGTCTCAGCGTGCATGCGGTACGTGGGAGCTTATGGCGCTTCCACCTGGAGGTCGTGTGCGGAAGATGCAGATGGACTTGGATGAAGCTCGACATGATGTGGAGGTCACGGTGCGAGGTGGAGATTGTTATTTTATGACGCACCGTAACCCCACCATTTTGACTTTGGTGAGGGGTCCGTGCGTTCGCTTGGTGTGGAGCTCTCGGGTGCAAATCGAAACAAAGAAAAGATAGAGAGGAGAGGGCTACCTTTAGAGGGCTCGGATCTCTCTCCGGTGAGGGAGGTGATTCTCACAGCCTGCGATCCTTGCACGGCGTGTTGAGGCGAGCTTGGAGAGCCCGGTCTTGGCAGTGGTGTTGCCGGACGGTGGGATCCGGCGACCGAAACTTGGAGAGCTCGGTTTCACCGATCCGAGAGGTATTTCAAGTGACGGTTGGCGCGGAGAGCACCGCAAGGAGGAGGCTAACGCATCAGTTCTGGTCGCGTTGGTTTTGGTCGAGTTTGACCGAAAACCAGTTCCCGGAGAAGACGACCGGTGACCGGATTCCGGGAACCTCCGGCGACCGACCCGGATTTCGACGGGGATGCTACCCGGGGGTTTTGACGCGCTGCGGTTCCAACGCGATGTCGGTTTCGTCATCCGACGCACGGTTTTGGAGATACGGGACAGCGGACTTCGAGGCGCATTTCGGGCTGTCAGGAAGTCGGAAGTGATCGCGGATTGCACGTACGCGATCACAGGAGCATCGAGCACGCATCTGGAGCACAGACGGGTGGTGGCGGGCGCATTCCTGTCAGAGCCGATATTTCGGGATTTGTGCGGGCCCACTTTGTGTTCACTATTTCGCATTGTATTTCCCGAACAACATTTATTCAGTGTGACTAGTTTCCGCACTTAGTTGCATTGTATTTCTCAGAGCGGTTTTCGACGATCGAGTGTGTGGTGCAAGTGAAAAGACACACACCCAACAGAGTTGACATTGCTCCATGACTCACTTACTATCATCCAAGCTCTGCTGCAAGATGCGGACAGAAGGCAAGAAGAAGACAGGGCTGTTAAGCTTTGGCTCGAGAAGCTTAGAGATGTTGCTTATGAGGCTGACGATGTACTGGATGAGTTTGCTTATGATGTTCTCAGAAGGAAGGTGGAGATTCAGAACCGATTGATGAAAAAGGTCAGCTACTTTTTTTCCTCTTCAAATTCTATGGCATTTGGTGTCATGATGGCTAAAAAAATTAGAAAGATTAATATATCCCTCAGAAACATTAACAACCAAG
>NW_018397264.1:911952-939439 GCF_002168275.2 Theobroma umbraticum
TGGACTCCAGAGAAGAGTTACTGATAGGGTTGCTCTACCTAGAGCAAACCAAGTGACCCACTCCTTTCTTGGAGATTCATCTCAAGTTATTGGCAGGGAAGATGATGTTTTAAAAGCAGTTGAATTGTTGACCAACTCAGCTTGTCTACAAGCCCTCCCAGTTTTATCAATAGTTGGGATGCCAGGTCTAGGAAAAACAACATTAGCAAAATTAGTGTGCAAACATGAGCAAATACATAAATATTTCAGTAGAATAATTTGGGTGTGTGTGTCCGATGATTTTAATGGTGAAAGGATTTTACTAGAGATGTTGGAATCTCTTACCCAAAACTCGTGTGCAGTTAAAAATAAAGATACTATACTTAGAATAATACTTGAAAAACTGGGAGGGGATAATTATCTTCTTATACTTGATGATGTATGGAATGAGGACACCGAGAAGTGGGAAGACCTGAGAAGTTGCTTGTTGGGGATAACAAAAAATAAAGAGAGTAGAATTATTGTGACAACTCGTAAGGAGAATGTAGCGTTGAAGATGGGAACACTTCCTGAATATATGCATCATCCGCACAAACTTGTAGATGAAGAGTGTTGGTCTATAATCAAAGGCAGAGCATTTGAAAACTCTTCCATACCCCCAGAATTGGAGGTTATTGGGAAGGATATTGCTAAAAAATGTGGAGGTGTGCCATTGGTTGCAAGGGTTATAGGAGGTACAATGAGCAATAAAAGGGACAATGATCAGTGGCAGTCAATTAAAAACAGTCATGTTTGGGATTCACTTGAGATGGATAATGGGATTTTAAGTATACTAAAATTAAGTTTTGATCGCTTACCTTCATCATCCTTGAAACAGTGTTTTGCGTATTGCTCAATTTTCCCCAAAGATTTTGACATTAAAAGGGAAAATTTAATTCAGCTTTGGATGGCTGAAGGGTTTCTTCAATCCTCTGAATGTAGTCAGATGGAGATGGAAACTATTGGTAACAAGTATTTTAATGACTTGTTATTTAATTCCTTTTTTCAAGATGTGGAAAGGGATCTGTATGGAAACATTAAAACTTGCAAGATGCATGACCTAGTTCATGATCTTGCTCTGTTTGTATCAAAAGCAGAAACCTTGGTTTTAGAGAAGACTGGTTCCATGAATAATGCTTCTCATATTTGACACCTGACTGTCATTTCTACTGGAAAAGAGGTGCCAGCTATTCCAGAAGGCATTGCTACAAAGTTGCATTCTTTGATTTCAAAGGTTGATGTCATCAAAAATATGTCAAAGCAACCCAGAAGCTTGCGTGTCCTGAATTTTCAGAATGCTAAGGTTGAGAAGTTGCCAGCTTCGATTGGCAAATTGAAGCATTTAAGATACCTTGACATCTCTAGAACTCATATCAGAAGACTACCAAATTCTTTCACCCGACTCTACAATTTGCAGACCTTAATCATTATGGACTGCTGTCTTGAGAGGCTTCCCAACGGAATTACAAAACTAGTTAGCTTGAGGCATATTTATTTTGATAAGGAAAAGATTATGCCAGTTAAGATTGGGTGCTTAACTAGTCTTCGAACATTGCCAGTCTTTTATGTGGGTACAGAAAGAGGACACAGAATAGACGAACTTGGATGCTTGAGCCAACTTAGTGGAGAATTAAAAATATACAACCTTGAGCGTGTAGAAGACAAAGCTGAAGCCATTAGAGCAAAGTTGCAAGAGAAGACCGAACTATATGAGATGGAATTGTTATGGAGCAACAGAAGAGAAAGCTACGGCAATGACGAGGAAGTATTGGATGGCCTAAAGCCTTGCTCAAATTTGAAAAGCTTAATGATTGTGAATTATCGAGGAGGCAACCTGCCTTCATGGATGGTGATGAGTGTCCATGATTTTGGTTACACATTTCCCCTTGTTAATTTGGTTTCTTTGAGATTACTAAAATGCAAGGAATGCATAAACATTTCTAGTCTTGGGCAATTACGGAATCTGAGATTTCTTGAAATAGATGGAATGGAGAGGGTGAAATGCATATATAGCAGTGACATAGCAAGCCATGTCTCAGGCCGGGTTGAGGGAATCACACTATTCCCATCTTTGAGAAGATTCAGCTTAGAGAATATGAGCAGTCTTGAGGAATGGGTACAAGGTGTGGACCTGGGGACGGAAGGAAGAGAAGACGTGGTCTTGTTTCCTCAACTGGAGGAGTTATTTGTCTTTAACTGTCCTAAGTTGAAGAGTGTTCCAATACAGAGAAGACTTGCATCTCTTCAGGCATTTAATATTTGCTGCTGCGACGGATTAAATAATTTAAAGGATGGACTCTCTGCTTCCAGAGTTCTGGAAAAACTAAGAATGTCGAGGTGCCATAGTCTGGTCTCTGTCCCCAAAGATATAAGAGAACTGCAATCTCTTGTCTACTTAGAAATCTCTTTTTGTCCAAAACTGAGCACCATTCCAGAGGAGATCTTAGGTTATCTCACCAGTTTGAAGGAACTGAGAATTGGTTTTTTCTCAGAAGAGCTTGAGGAATTTCCAGGTCTAAATTCAATCCACCTTCTCCATGCGTCACTTGAACACCTGTACTTGTTTGGATGGAAAAAACTGAAGTCCCTACCACCTCAACTTCAACACCTTGCTGCCCTTAAATCATTTGTAATAGTTTTCTTCGATGGAATGGAAGCTTTGCCAGAGTGGTTGGGAAACTTATCGTCCCTTCAAAAACTTCGAATTGGTCACTGCAACAATCTGATGCATCTACCTTCTATGGAAGCCATGGAATGTCTCTCCAAATTACAGAGCTTAGAAATTCACGGAAGTCCAGTATTGGCAGAAAGATGCACCAAGGACAGCGGCCCCGAATGGCACAAGATTGCTCACATTCCATACATTCAGATTGACTGGCAATGCATTTAATATTGAGTCTGCAGCTCAGAATAAGTGCTAGAACTTGATGGTAAATGCTTTTGAGAAACCTTCATTTTATGCTGCTATTAGTTCACCTCTTTTTACCACCAATCAGTTAATTTTGAATGAGTGGCCTTCTTTACGTGTCTGTCCCTTAGTATCAGTGCAGTGTATGTTATTGGTCAAAAGTTTCCCTTTAAATGATGTGTTTCTACTTATCAACTGTTGCCAAAAACTATCTTCTAAATTAATGTACGTATGCTTGTTGGAAACTTGCATGTAAACTTCTAACAAGCACTTACAAAGGAACATCTACAAGAACACAGAAACAACAGGATCAGGAATGACAAGGAAGTCTCTTAACGTGCATTACAGGCTGGCCAACATCCGGAGATGGAGAAACAAGTCAACTGATTGTCATTTTAGCTGGCTTCATGAATCTTCACCGTAAGAACCTAGGAACTAACCTATGCAAGAAAAGAACACAATACAGAAAACAAAAACCGGCAACCAGCAATAACAGCATTGCCACAATGAAAACAAAAAATGTAAACAAAGAGCCTAACATCCTTAGTAGTCGAGAAGAAGTGATCCTCTGGAACCAGAAACAAAAACCAACTTTATAAACCAATATGTTATAACCTGTTATATTATAATAAACCTTATTAATAAACATAATACTTGGATGTTATCAAAAACTGAATAAAGCCCCGCTACTCACACACATTGCTTAAATAAATTATTAATCAAAATAGTTGCAGAACAATTCCCGTCTTTTCTTTCTCAAAAATTCCAAACATTTCTTACTTTCCATGGTATGGAAGTCAAGGCAATTGAAACGCTGCTTGGTGCTGCAGCAAAGCTGACACTTTCACTTTTGGGAGTTGGGATTTATTGTCTTATACTTAAAGGGTAAAAGACTCCTTTTGGCAAAAAGCCAACTTTGGAAAAGTCAGAAACAAACAATTTCAAGAGATCAAAGCTGCTCCAGAGGAATTGGCAGCACCCAAAAGAAAATTAAGACAGCCCCTAAACAGGAAGTTCAGGCTGAAACCTATAACAATGCTCATCCCAGCGAAACAGCATAACCCTAGGATCAACAGCTCCGTAATGAAAAAAGATCACACTACCTCCTGGAGATCCTCATGGAAAAAAGCCAAGGATCAACAATCCTAGAAGGTACAAAAAAAGAAAGGAATAAAGAGAAAAATGTCAGAAAGGAAGGGAGAGCGGCGCAGGATGACGAGAGAATGGGATATCTCACATTACTCAAAATAGGGAAAAATCTTTACAAAGTTTATATACAGTAGCTCAACCTTAAGCTGAAAGAAGAACAAGCTATTAATACTTAACTAACTAATCATTACGCTAACTAAATTTTGAAAGACAAAATGTACATGAAACGGTGTAGTTCTGAAGCTTTCATCTTTTATTGAAACGCTGCGTGCAAGCCTCCTTTTCTTCTTACGTCGTTGTTATTGAAACGATGCGTCTAGGTCTTCTTCCTGTGGCTTTCTTATCCAACCTGATCATTCTGTTCAGTGAAGCCACTTATCCAGTTCTTCAATCCTTCGATCCTTCAAGCTCAATAAAAAAAAAGAGCAACCCGATAGAACAATTGCGGAAGCCTAAGACGTGCAAAGCCTTGTGCACGCCAACAATCGCAGAAGAAGAAAACATCCCAAGCATCACCCCAGAACAGCAAGGGCATGAAGCAGACATCCCACAAGGAAACAACAACTTGCGTTCACGACAATAGAGTCATCATAGGAAACACACAACAAAAACATGCAAATTCGGTGAGGACATATCGCATCAAGGCAAGCCAAAGGTCAGCCACAGAAGATCAACACAGCTTTAACCATCAGCAGACACAAAAGACAACAGACCAGGTACTGCAGGAGAAGCAGACATAAATAGCCCCCTCCCTATCCTTCTGGAATCCACAGAGCAAAGACGACGCTGCCTGCACATTCAGCAAACCAGCTCCAACCAAAGCCGAACCATAATCACAGCTCAACCAAAGAAACAAATTAAAAATCTGACAGCAAGGAGAGCCCTCCTGACCTCGTCAGACAACCAAAGCATGAAGAAGAGACCCGCATCAAATGAGAACCGTAGCAAAACGGGGACACCCCACCACCAAGAGGCAAAGCCTCATGCAACCATTCCTCCTTCACCTCCTCCTCATCCCCTGTTGAAAAGGAAACACAACCCAAGAAACATGGGAGATCAAAAGAAATAAAAAACAACATGGTCGGTCCCCCACTGAAAAACACCAGTATGCCCAGTTTCTGTGCGTTTATAGGTATGTTGGACTTTGCATGTGAAAAGTTATAAAACCCCATAAAATCATAAAATGGTGGCTGTGGTTACTTTTGGCTTCTAGCTACGACTGTCCAAAATTCCACCGAATTTCACTTCTGCAATAACAGGTGATAACATTAGTCTTTGGCTGGAATGGCTGAGTGCCTAAGTCTACAGCATTTGTTACACTTCCCACACCTTTCTAGGAAAATTTTCTTCTGTAAATCAAGTGACTTCAACTTAGACCAGGCAAGTATGTAAATCCAATTGGATAGGGTTTAATTTTTCATTTTCTAGATATAGTATTTAAGGTTTTTTTTAAATTTAAATAATTTTTATTTTTTTGTTATATGTAATCAAATTTTATATTTTTATTTTAAATCAAATAAACTCTAATGATTAACTAATTGTTATTAATCAAAATATTATTTGTCATCTTATATCATATGATACTGAAATGATATGATAATATGTCATAATGCATAATGACATAGGATGATGACATGATCATATAGCATTACCCTTTACGTTAATTTTATGTTAACATCTCGTCACATATATTGGTAAATAATATTTTAATTAAAATAGTTAATTAATTTTTAATTATAAGAATTTATTTAAGTTAAAATAAAAATATAAATATTTAATTAAATGTAACAGAAGAATAAAAATTTATTTTAATTTTTTGAAATAATTTTAAAAAAAATTAAAATTATATTTACTATTTTTAATTTTCCTTTATTGTTGTTTCAAGTTTTTTAAAATTCGTTTTATTTCACAAAATTCATAATATTCTTAAAATCAATTCGAATTAAATGCTACTAATTGGTTTGAAGTTTTTCGTTAATTGAATTTTTTATTAAAATATTCAAATTTAATTCTTTTATATAAGAAATATATACGTATTATTTCGTCAACCTGCGAGGATAGCCCTTAGGACCTTTTGGTGAGCGTGCGCCATTGTCTAATTCAATGGCTGGTCCTTTTGACTTTGCCCAGATCGGTGCCACTCATGTCATGTGAGTCTTTAGCATTTTAAGCAAGAGACCTAAAATGGCATCACGGTGCTGAAGTTAATAATAATTTAGCTTTTCAAAATCAAAAAGTTCAAATGCTCAATACTTTATTATATTTACTATATTTATTATTTTTTATATATTTTAAACCTTACTCTTTGAATAATATTAACGGATATAAACATCTATCATTATTATTTAGACAAATTCTTCTGTTTATTACGTTCACTTTACTTTGTTAATTAGTTAAAAATAATTAGTTTGTTGAATCGTGTCAAAAGTAAAGTTTTGACATGAAATTCACCAAAGTTTTCACATATTTATCAATAAATTCTGTCAAGTGAATTTTCATGTCAATGAGAATATTTAACAGTTTCAACTTGAAACTAACAATAACATATCGATTATATGATTAATAAAATTCATTTCTCAAAAAATAACTACAAAAAAAAAAATAAAGTGGTGTTAGGGTAAAACCATACACACAAACCTTTTCCTTTTTATATTAGTGTTGTATTAGAAATGGCAAAGGACAATGTTCCAGAAGTGGTGAGAACTAAAGGGTGATACTGAGGCACTACGTGACTGGTTTTCCAAAAGAATCAGACATGTACATAAGCTTTAGTACCATGATTTTGAAGATACCAGAAAACCACAAAGGAGTTGTGCTGGTCAAGAACCTTTGCTTGTCTTGTGATCCTTACATGAGACTTCGCATGAGAAATGATCAAGATCCCGAGTTTACCCCCTTCACTCCTGGCTCTGTATGCTCTCCCTCTCTCTCGGCTCTCTTATTTGCTTCCTCACATGCGGAAATTGCAACGATAAGCTGAAGCCGAAGCCTATGACTCAAATTTTGTTGATTATATGTATAATTCTTTCAGGGGTTGTTCCTCAACTGAAATTTTCAGTTTTTGATTCCCTTTGACAGAATAATATGAATTTAAAAAGTGTTATGTATTCCACACTTCAATTGTTCACAGGACAAAGTTTGATTAAATTGATAGAAGAGTATTACATCCTTCTTTAGGAAGAATATAGAATATTTTCAATTCCTGATAAATTTCATGAAATTCGTCTTTTCTTATTAATGATTTAAAATTTTGGACATTGATTATGATTATCATAATTGGGATGCTTGTAATGAATAAGTTTTAGTGGGAGCATTATGATTTCTCAAAGTCATTTTGACAATTTAAACATTTCTGCTCGGGTTTAGGAGTATAATAAGATGATACCCTGCATATGCTTCTTGAACTTACCACCAGGCTTCATAAGAATATATGGCATTCATGTTTAGTAATGAAGTGGAGTGAGAAGACTTTTACTTATCCCAAAAAAGAAGGGAGATGGCCATTTAGTATGGTTGCTTATATCGTGATTGTTGTCCCTTCCTTGATGAAAACTTGTAGCCGATTACTGGGTTTGCAGTGGCTCGAGTTTTGGATTCAACGCACCACGGCTTCAAGGAAGGTGACTTTGTTTGGCGAACCAGAAGATGGGAAGAATACAGTTTCATAGCAAGACCTGGAAGACTCTTCAAAATCAGGCATACGGATGTCCCTCTTTCCTACTATGCTGGGATTCTTGGTAAGTTATTTTCCAGTCAAATGATTTTTATTTTTTTTATTTAATCTCTTTTTCATTTTGAGTGCAAAATAGTACTGCAGACTGATGTTTTGCCCAGTTGTCTTCATGCATGTGTGCTTAGCCATATCAGCTGCGTACGTCAATTAAAATTTCACATGCCATCTGGATATTGCAGAGAGAATCCAACCATTTTAAGAGTCCAGGACTGTTAGATTTTTATAAATATATTTATCTTATGAATATGGACTATAACAATGGAGTTCAAGGAAACATAGCTAAAAGTATTTTTGGGGAAGAAGACTATTTCTATTATATAAAATAATAGCTAAAAGGAGTCCTTTATATCAAGACTTTTACAAAGAAGGAAAAAACAAACGGTGTCATATGCTGATCTAGCACTCACACTCTCCAAAGCAATAACAAACCAAAGGTTTTTTTATATTTGAAATTTTTCAATCCAAATGCACTAACAGATGCTAAAATTAAACAAAAAATGACAAAAATAAAAAAAATAAACAGTAGTTATACACACCATGATCATAATGCGCTACACGTTACAACTTCTGAAGCTACACATGCCGAAATGTTGCAGATGGTTACACACCATGTGGCTCCAAGATGTACATGTCAAGGTATCAGATGTTACACCCAAAGCTTTAAGATGTAAATGTCAAGGTTTAAAGATGTTACACGCCATGGTTGCAGCAAGCTTTATCTTCAACACACCTCCTAGAAGCTTGAATTGCAAACTTTGAGTTTAGCTCTCAGATTTTCAAACTTGTCTTTATCAAGCCCTTCGGTGAAAATGTCAACTATTTGCTCGCCTGTACCACAATGAATAACAAATATCTCATCAGTTTTAATTACCTCCTTAATGGCATGATATTTGATTCTGATATGCTTGATCCTCCATGATCTACTGGATTTTTCGTCATAGAAATGACAGACTTGTTGTCAATCCAAAGTGCAATAGGTTCATCATAGTTAAACTTCAGATCTCGAAGAAATTTTCTCAACCAAATTGCCTAATTTGCAGCTAAAGCAACAACATATACTGCTTCAACAAAAGATTGTGCAACAAAATCCTACTTCTTGGAGCACTAAGCAAAAATAGCACTTCTAAAATAAAAACAACACCCATTAGCACTCTTAATGTCTTCCACGTGCGCTTCCACTCCAATCACTATCACAATAGCCTTGAAGTTCTTTTTTTTTTCTACTTTGTTAAACTTCAGTCCATAGCTCAGTGTCCCTTTAACATACTTGAGGACTCTTTTAGCAACAACTAAGTGAATTTCAGAAAGATTGTGCATAAATCTAGAGAGTAAGCTAGTGGCATACATAATGCTAGGCTTTGTAGGAAAATGATACAACAGACTTCTTATCAACCTCTTATAAGAAGTTTCATCTGTCTCAACGCCTCCATCATCCCTACTCAGCTTCTTACCATAGGCCAGAGGTGTTGCTATTATCTTGAAATTCTCCCCTCTAAATTTTTTCGACAAATCAAAAGCATACTTCTTCTGATGTATCAATATGCAATCAACTTTTTGTTCAATCTACAAACTAAGGAAACGTGACATCTTGCCAAAATCACTCATGTCAAATTCTTTTGGCATTTTCAATTTGAAATCATTCCCAAAACTACCATCCGGTCCAATAATAAGCAAATCGTCAACATAAAGTGAAACTATTAATTGAACTTGATTACCTGAGTTTTTAACATGCAAAGTATGTTCACTGTCACTTCTAAAAGAACCTTGACTTTGCAGGCTACCATCCATCATCTCATAGCATGCTCTAGGAGCTTACTTGAGCCTATAAAGTGCTTTGATAAATTTGCAGACCTTATACTTTTTACTTGGTTCAACAAATCTTTCTGGCTGATTTCTGAGTTCTTTCATTGAGTTTTGTTTTTTTGCTTTCTTTGTTTTAGGGTCTTTCTTTTCTTTCTTTTTATTTTTATTTTTTGTTTTCTTTTTTATCATTTGTGGTCTTTCCCTGTTTTGTGTTGATTCCCAAGAAAGGATTTCTTTCTTGGTTGATTAATGAATCTTTCTCTTTAAAAAATAAAAAAGGATAGTTGGTGTTAAGGACTAAAATTGTTGTGCTCATTTTACTAAGAGTTTCAAGGTTTTCAAATTTATTTTGGATAATCAAAATGGTGATTTGTTAGGGGAAAAAGAGGTAAAAAATATAAATAGAGGCAGAGCTAGTCAATTTTTATTTTGGAGTCAAAGACAATGAGGAATAAAGGTTAAAAATTTTTAAAGCTAACATGTTGAACTTAACCTAAAATCAAAAGCTTTATAATAGACAAAAATTTTATATAACATGTAAATCAAAAGAAATAAGAAAAAAAAGACTTATAATAATCATTTAAGAAAAGTTGTGCCCGATGATATTTTTTGAATTCCAATCCATCAATTCAATTATTGACTCCATAATGAAAATACAAGTAATACCTTTTAATGTAAACAATTAAATTATCTACAAAAAAATCGAAAGAATCAAAACAATGTGAATTAATCTATCAAATAAGATTAAAAAAATGATACATTAATAAAATTTTAAGCAACAACTAATCGTGTTCAAAAACTAAAATCATAGAAAATAAAATTCACGTAACAGAGAAAAAAAACATGGTAAGTAGAAGATAAAACTTACATAACAAAAAAGAAAAAAGAAAATATGGTTGATGGTTCATAGAAATTAAAAAAAAAGTTTATAGAAATTATGAACATATGAGCAAATAAAATACAAATAAAAAAATAAACAAATAATAATAAGACAAAAGAAAAAGTATAGAATAAATAAAAAATTGTTTGTATTAATTATTAAATAAAAAATAATTTAAAGAGTATTAAAAATATATATAATAAATAAAAGTTTTAAAAATTTTGGGAGACTACCATGCTATGCTCCGCCCCTGAGTATGGATGAAGATGTAGTGTTTATGAGTAATAAGCAGACCTTGGTTGTGTCAACTTCAAATATTCCTAAAGGCAAATCTAATTTTATATATTTTATAATTGATTATATCATTATTAATACTTATTGGCCAAATGGCTCTTAAAATTTTGGTCTTTTAAACCTGAAAAATGGAAAGTGGGAATATATTGCCAATTTAATCTTTCAAACAGGTATCTAGCTCCATACATTTGGATCATACTACCAGATGAATTTAACTTATATCGAAATTAATTATGTTATAATTTTAGGGTTAAGGTATATGTTGATTTTATCTTTTCATCTATATAGCTTTTAGATTGTCTTTTGAATTTTATTCAATTATTATTCTATAACTAATTAGTAATTGTTGCATCAATTTTTTTTATGAAATATAATGATAAACTTATTTTTGGAAATTTTTATGTATTATCAATTTAGCTGAAAAATGTGAAAAAATTAACGATATATTAAAAAGCAATAATCCACAAATATATAATCATTAAAGTTATCACGGATTCTACATCAGTAAAAGATAAAGTAAGTTTTGGGTATATTTATATGGATCTTTCATTACTTATCAAGCATGTCTTTTGAGTTGAAAATATAAACAGTAAATTTTAAACTTATTTAATCTCTATTTTCAAAATTTAAAATCGTATGAGGTTGAGCTCTACAAATATGAATAAAAATGGCATCAGCAAAGCTCTCCTCTACTCACTAATGTAGGATCCTTCTCGAATGTTACATAATTAGGTGAAATAATATAGCAGGTCGTTGCATAATTAGGTGAAGTAAAATGTAATAAATTCGAGATGAGTCTTGAATATTAAACATAGATTTTTCAACATCTATTAAGCATATATTCGAGTTAAAACCACAATTAAATAAGATAGAATATCATGAATTTAATATGAGTCTTATATATTAATTTATATAAACATAGATTTATCAACACCTACTAGACGTGTCTTCGAGTTAAGGCTACATGAGTTTGGGTTAAGTTTCAAACATAACAAAAGTAATCATAATAGAATCAATGACTTACATAATTTAAAAAAATAAAATATCACGAACCTAACAATAAAAAGATTTTAAATATATAAACATGATTTTTCAACACCTACCAATCTTGGAGATAAGTTTTAAATATTAAACAAATATATAAATATATATTTTTTAATATCTATCAAACATGCTTTCGAGATAAGTCTTAAATATGTAATCAGAAAACATACAAGAGGAACGCGTGTTTTATAGATTGATTAAGACCACATGACCTGGGCTTAACTTCCGACCCTATCAAAAGTAATCATAATAGTATCAAAGGCAGGTATAAGAGAAAAAAAGGAAAGAGAGAAACTTACCAAATTTGAATAATGATCCTTCCATCAAGATTCTGAGCATCGATTCCTTCAAAAGGATTGTTTTCAATCTCAATCAGAGGATCCTGGGCCAATTGATGAATGAGGGCATTCGCTGCAAACATCAACTCGCTCTCTCGCTCAATCTGTTCAGCTGCAACTTGCAGAGCACTTAGCGGCTGTCGCATACGCCAAACACCCTTTCTCTTCCTTGCCTGCCGATCTCACTTTCGTAGCCCTCCGGCGACGACCCTGTTTGGACAAGCGATTCTCAAAGTTACAAGAGTTTAATTTCAGCTGCAAAGCGTCACAATAAAATATCTGACGACAGCACTCTTAAATCCTAGCTTAATTCCCACTTCCTTCTTTCCCTTCTGCTCCCGGGTGCCCGTCCTCCATCTCAGCCATCATTCCAATCTCTAATCCAACCAAATTTCTCTCTCCAACAAAAACCCAAATATTTCTTCTTGCAAAACCCCGATAATTTCTTTCCTCCAAACCCTAACATACAACAGGTACTCAATAGAACCGGGCAACTAGCAACCAGAGAGACACCACCGCCTCTGGCCAAGTCCTGAAGGAGGTTCGAGAACGAACCGACAGGCCGTGAAGCAGGCGTGGGGCGAGCGTATTGCGTCCAGAAAGAGTGTTACAGCGTGTAAAGTTTCGTAGGCAGCTCTGGTGGCGCTGCAGGCTGATTTATGGAGCTCGTTGGGATTGGATATGCAGGGGATTCCATCTCCTCAAAAGCTTATAACCATTGAAGGAAGGGTAATTACACACCAGAAATTATATGTTTGTATATATGCACGTTTTGTTGCGATTTAGTGGTTAATATGGATATTGAAATCTTTGAGGTAGAGTAGGCGGCAACTATATGCCAACTTGCCTTTTGTTTGTTGCTGCAGATAAAGGTTTTCTAAGAAGATTGTGGTTTTTTACTTTGCTACTTGCATTTTGTTTCCTCCTCTACCAACGAGAGAACAGGAATTACGATTTAAATCACAAAGCAAATAATTTTATTGAAAATTCCAAAGCTAAAATGTTGCAATTAATTGGAGAATCAAATGTTTCATTTTACTTTATATAAGAATAGTTATGTTAGAGATGGTAATTACATTTTACTATTTTAGTTAATTTTTAATTTTTAATTAATTTAGAATTTGCTTTTATCTTAATAGTAAGCAAGTAGCAATTAGAGATAGGCAAGTAGCAAAAGTGACAACTAAACTGAGCCATAAGGGAAGAGTAGGATTTATTATTTTATTTATTTATTTGACTTTTGAGGGTTGAAGATATATATTGCAGTAAAAAGTTGGAATTTTATGGAATTATAAACTTTGATGACAAAATGTTTGCTAGTTTTCCTTTTGGGGGAGAAGGGAACAGGCAGGGCACATCTGTCTAGCTACATGAGAAGAGCTTTTAATATGTAGCAGACAAATAAAAATTTTCTACCCTCCCGCAATTGGAGACCAAATTATTATTTGAAACATAATGATTATTTCCCTCAATCCTTTTTTTTTTTTTTCAATTTCTTGCTTTCTTTTCTGTCTATTGTTTAGGTAAATGCGTTTATTCAATGTTTTGTGGGAGTATGGCAAATTACTATGTTCTATGAGTGGGAGTTGACAATATGTGAGAATTTGGGTGTTAAGACATCTACAATGCCGGAGCTTGGCCCTTTGCTAGGCCACATGCTTATCTTGTGTTACGTTCTACTTAGCTCGGATAATACGGAAGTGTTTGAAATAACAAATGAGGACATAATTCTTACCTTCATGAATATATGGACATCATAAAAATCAAGATATTATTATTGATGAATTTCTGGATTTTGTTGCTCTCAAGCAAGGAAAAGCTTGGCGTGCATATTCAAAGCCCGATGTATGTATTGCATATGTTTCTACTATCATTTAGTAGGAAAAGTCTCATGCATTGATAGAAACCATTGCCTTGAGAGCTGCATAAAACTGTGTTCATAAAGCATGACTTGTTTTGATTTTGGTATGGGCTTTACGGTGATGTATCATGATTTTTTTCACAAGTTGGTGAATCCGCTAATAAATTACAACCTCTAATGTCTTGGTTATTGGTTCAAAGGTGCATTATTGATAATTATGACCTGGTAAAACTTTCTTTAGTATAGTATAAAATATTTATAACTGTTAGTCCTTAACAGTAATGGAGTTGGCCTTTTGTCAGCATAGACTAGGAATCTATTACACTTTCAAAATTTCCTCTTTTGGCTTTAAAATGTAAAGATTTATATGTAACATACTTGAATGTTTGTTATCTTTGCACTTTGTGTGTGATATCCTGTAATTTGTTTATATATTACGTGGTTAGTTTCTTTTCACTTTCTGTATGATGTCCTATAATTTGATAATTTGTTACATGGATTTTTTCTTTTCACTTTCTATGGATTTTGTCCTTTGTTTGAAGTCTTTTTTTTTTTTTTGTGGTGTCTGGGTGGTGGGGTGGATGACTTCCTTGGTGATTCTTTAATTGTTATAGTTGGTTAAATTATTTTTTGTGGCTTTATTTTAATAAGTTCCTGTTTCTCTAGAAATGGGCCTCATTATTGATTGGATTGTATCTGAAATTATCAGGTCTTTTTGATAGTTCTTGTTTGTTTGTTTGTTTTTTGGCTTGGATCTTATTCTGTTTTAGTTTGATGTTTATTAGATTTTATTATTACATTACTTTCTTTGTTCAGATAGTAGCATTTTGGATTTTTTTCCTTTTAAAGTTTGATTGTCAATTTTGCTTCTGTTAGAACTGTGGCTTGCGATTTTACGGTCACCAGCATTTGCTTTGTTAGGGTTGCATGGCTGATTGTGGGTTGAGTGGTTGATAACGCTTGGTGCCATTTTTTGATGTGGTTAATTTGAAGAGAGAAAGAGATTAAATACCCAAATTGCTGAGAATGAAATAACCTGATCAACTGAACAATTTCCAAAAATGGCAAGGTTTCTCCCTCTGCATAACTTTGATTTGACATACCCAGGCTTAGATTTGTGTGTAAGTGATAATGCAATGACAATGATGGAAGCCTCAAACAGCATCCAAATGTGTTGTCTTTTCTACAACCACCAGTGTTTATACAAAAATGGATTGTCAATTTTATGACTCCTCATCCTCTGTCTCTTCTCTTTAGAAATATATTAGTTGCTAGGTGTGATAGCAGAAGATGTTATTAGGAAAATTATTGCTTATTTTGAGCCTAATCATGAAATTTATGGTGGTAAAGCACTTCAAAACCAAAAGTTAATTTTGGCAAGAAAGCTGTTTAAATGTGAGTCTTGGCTGGCTAAGCAATTTTATGTTAAGGAGTTCAAGTCCCTTGGTCATGGGGAGTTCTTCATGTTCCTATAGGGACACTTCTTTATTACCTATTAAACTGCAGAAACTCTTGGCTGCTAAAGTATGTGAAAAGTCTCCTTCTGAGGCTTGCCTTCTCCAGCATCTGTTGATTGTTATAATATCACGAGCTTTTGCAGTTTCTCATTAAAATTGACATGCCTTTGTATCAGCTGAGTTGGACATCTTAAGCTCCATAGTTCATCAAGTTAGGAAGGTCAGTGGTACTGGTTCTGAAAGCAGGAGGAGCATCCATTCATCTAAAAGAACAGAATCAGATCAGAATAGCATGAACAGAGATGCTGGTGGATTCAGGTAATACAAGATTTGCTGAAAAAAAAATTTCTCAATCTGAGGTTTAAATTTATTCAAAAACCATAATCTTTCACTGCACACTTATTTGTCAGGTGTTGGACAAAATCTTAACCCCAAATGAAGCCATATGGTGACATAGGCAAATGATAAAGATATGGTATATAAGTAGAGAGAGATACAAGATCAAATTGCAAGGAAGAAGAGGGGTACAAGTGCTCTCCAAGTTGCAGCTGAACAGATGAAGCGAGAGAAGGAGCTGATATTTGCAGCGAATGCCCTCATTCGTCATTTTGTAGGAATCCATGCTCAGAATCCTGATGGGAGGAACATTATTCAAATTTGACAAGTTTTTCTTTTTTTATTTATATATATATTTATACCCGCCCTGGATTCCATTATGACTGTTTTATTGATTAAATAATTATGGATTATGACTTCTTAATATCTCGTTATCATTCTCTTGTTAAATTGACAAGTGCATGGCAAGCATTTTTTAAAATTAAGATTGTCATTATGTTTTAGAAGAAAAAAGTTAATGCAACAGTCGTTAAATACAAATAAAATAATAATTCATTAAAATTTAATAAAGAATCCAAAGATGATATTGATGAAAAAAATTAAATTAACATATATTTTCAAAAATCAAAGTTATGACATGATTAATTTAAATGTTATGGAAGGAGGTAAATGCTTGTGTGTAAAGGTTTGAATTGGTAATGTTTTTTCACATTTTCATCTTTTATATCGGAAAAATCAATATCATAAGGGTGAAGCATTAGACAATAATAATAAACAATTATATGTGAGATATATAGAACAAGATTGGGTTTTAAGAAAATTAAAAATTGAAATAGTTAAGGTCTGATTATCACTAATAAAAACACTACATCTCTATTTATATTTTTTATTTTTTATTTTTTAGACAATTCACCACTTTAATAATCCAAAACCAATTTGAAAATCTTGAAACTCCTTGTAAATGAACACAATAATAACAGTCCTCAAAGTCAATTTCCTTTTAGATGATCAAACAAAATATGCTCAATGAACATAATCCTCTAACCTTCATGGGTCAGTATGAATATCTCACCTTTGTCACAAATTCTAACAAATTTTACGAGTTAAATGCATCTAAATGGGGTAACCATCTGATCACCCTTCCATTTTTCCACTTGTGCTTTGCTAATTCATAAGAATTGCATTCATTTTCCCTGGATACTGGCACGAAATATGGAAAGTTGAGGTTGATAGTGTGCTCACTTGCAGGTTGCAACCTTGCATTTGCGGTCCCTAAGTGCCAGACTAATCAATCAGGACTCAGGCTTGGATTTCTACAAGGTGGGTTCCATTTTGTGTAGGGCAGTTCAAAGGTTGTTTTTGTATAAGGGTGATTTTGTACAGGGCGCTGGATATGGGTTAAACTTGTCTTCCTATACATGGAGGGTTATGATTTAAAGGTAACCCCTATTATTAATTTAAACACTTCCTGTCTTATCCAAAAAAAAAATTTCTGCCTAAGGAAAAGGTTTTTAAATTTTCATTGCACATGTATACTCGTTTATATGATATTTCCCAACAAAATGAACCCAAAAGACCACTTCCTTATTTCTGATGGACATTGGCAGCTGCCCCATTATGCTCTTCGCCACAATAATCCAGACATTAAACATTTTGGATGTTTCAAAGATCTTATGCGTATTTGGATTTGCCCTTTGTCGACATAGCATACAGCTAGATACAAAAAACAAATCCAAAAATTTTCCTCGTTTAAAAAAACTACAAAAAAAACAGAGAAAATGGTGATATTATATGCACATGCAATGAATAAGGCAGCACTAAAGCAGTGGCTTAAGGCCCTAAATTTTTAGTAAGTTTTTTAATTTTACAATAATAATATAATTAATTATATTAAAAATATGCAAAAATTAAGATAACTATTAAAATATTTACCAATCTCTCAAGCCTAATAGATATTTATTTTCTCTCCCCTTCACATACTTATTTATTTTCAACTATTTAACTCATTTTTCATGTGAAAGTTGAGATAATTAATAAAATAATATATTCTTTCACTTTCTTAATTATGTGTTTAATAAATCTAAATTTTTTATCACTTCCTAGTTCCTACAATACTATTAATTTTCCACTATTTTTCTTATTTCCAATCAAATAATGATAATATATATTTAATAATTTTTAATAACTTTTTTTTCTCAACTATTTTCTCTATTTACAATCAATTGATGGTAATATGCATATAATGATCTCTAACAGTTATTTTTTTTCATATATAAAACCAATTATCATTTTTTATTCAATTTATAATATTTATTTTTGAATTCTTCTTTCCTCATTTGCTCTATCTTTTTTTACCTTCAATTTTCCTTCAAAAAATATACACGAAATCTGTTATATTATTATTTTCTTAAAGCTGTAAGCCTCATTTATTGTTTGTAATACTCATTCAACAATTAGGTATTATTATTTTAATCTTTGCAAACTTGTTTACTTTAATTTAGAGTTTTTATTATATTATCATATTATCTCTATTTAATGTGATAGTTAATTTATTGAATTATAAATTTAATTAAAAAATTTAATAATTTTTTTCAATATCAATATAAAAAATCTCATTTGGTTATTTAGCTTTAAGCTTTTAAGATTATTAAGCTGTCCCTGAAAAAAGTTGACTTTTCTTATTTTTATCTTTAACTGGCTAATATGTAATGACATCCAAGTATTTGATTCAATAAAAAATACATATATCTCTACTTAAAAAAATTGAATTTTAATCTATTCCTCTAAATCTAAAAATTAAAAAAGAATGCACCATGTATAGAATGTACATGCATCCTAAAACCTTTCACATTATATACCATTAGCTTCAACATATATCTCTCTCTGCCTATAAATACCAGACACCCTCTCCTTTCTCTACCTCTCTTCAATAGTTCAATTTGTAATTCTCTCCATAGTATTAGAGAGAAATTAGGAAGAAAGAAAGCAAATTAAGATGGCGACGGGAGCCATTGATGAAGCAAGCAACATGAAGGTGATATTGAAACACTATGTATCCGGTTCTCCACAAGAAACAGATATGCACCTGACTGCAGGGACCATCAAACTAAAAGCATCAGCGGGCTCCAACGCAGTTGTTGTCAAGAATCTTTTTCTCTCCTGTGATCCCTACATGATTTTCAAAATGATGAAGCTCGAAAGACATTATTCTGACCCTTACACGCCTGGTTCAGTTAGTTCATGCTTCTCTCTCTTTTCCCTTTTTTTTTTTCTTCTTTCTGATCGAATTTCCTCTTCCCTTTTATCATATCATGATTAATTAGATGAACACACCCACACTAGGAATATTGTTTCTTGATTACATTTTGTTTTTTTTTTTTTTTTGCTGTTTTATTCGTTATTTAGAGCTCCTCTTATCAGGTTTTAACTGCTGGAAATACAACAGAATAAAAGTAATGGTTTTGCAAGTTATGGTATGGTTTTAGAAGTTAACTATTATGTGGTAGTTTTTTCTCTAATTCCTTTTAATTATTTGAGCATAATTACCCTTCGAATTCTCAACAAAAACAACAACTTTCCACATCCGAGATTATTTCAATAGGTAGAGAACAAACTGAAGGCCATAAATTACTCTTGACCTTTTCATCATCCGTGATGGCCGTTGCTAGTTTGCTACCCCAAAGAACATCTTCTCGTTTTCTATATACGGTTTGCTTTCTATTCTACTTATTAACGATTTCCTCCTCTACAATAGAGTCAAGTAAACAGCATTTTTTCTTTTCAATTAGAATTTTTTTTTTTTGAAGAATCTAGAATGGGAAAGGTTTACGTAAAATTCATTAGATAAAGTTCATAGAGTTCCCTATAAATAGAATTCATTGTGTAAATCAATAATATATAAAAAGGTAACCTAAATTACATCTATATGTACATAAAATCTAATTGATAGCTGTTGGACAGTGACAATATTGTCAAAATTTTCAGTTAATATGCCTTTTTAAATAAAAAAATAGTATTAAAAATTTTATGAGTAAGTTATCTAACAAGCTCTATCAATTTATTAATTTTCATTCTCATATTTTAGTTTTCATTAATCATTACAGAACTTGAATTATTTTAGAATCAAATTAATAGATCAAATAAATGCCACACGGAAAATACAAAGTTTTCTATATATAATAACTAAAATTCCATTATGTTGTCATTTTAATACTTTGTTACATCCTACATCCTAAATTCATTGTCTCTCTATTTAACATCCTCTAATAACATTCATGAAGATTAAGGGGAAAAAAAACTATGATTTTAGTGTATGCTATATTAAAATTTTTTAAAAAAATTATAAAATTGATATTCCATGGCTTTTAATATCAAAGAGAAAGAAATCTCTCTATAAACTCCTGTTGCCTATTATCCTCAGGGATATTCATATTTATCACTTCTAACACTTGAAGTTGGCACTTTTATATAAAGAGATAGAAAAGAAAGATATTTATATTCTAGTCCTATGTACATCCACTATGTGTGTGAAATAAATAAAAAAAGTTATTATTTGAATGATTGTTAAAAAAAATTTAAATTATCATAAATATAAAAGAGGGAAAATGGGAAAATCAAAGATAAACATACCCCTGTTTATATTGTTTTTATTTTACAACTTGATTTGTACATAAATTCATTAGGGTCTCATATCTTTTCAATCTCAATTTTGTGTTTTTTTTTCTCTATTTTAAAAAACTGTACATTCAGCAGTTATTCTTATTTTTCCCTTTTTTATACTTACAATAGTTAACTAATTTTTTACTTTCTTTTTAACAATTATCCAAATAATAAATCAATTTATTTATTTATTTCACCCTTTGAGCAAAAAAGTTTATTTATTTCACCCACGCATATATAGTGGGTGTGCATAGGAGATAAGACTAGTAGATATTAAATAAATAAGCTAACAAAAATAGAAAACTTTTCACATTTCCCACACATCTCACCTATACCGTACACATTCAAAACAACTCTCCCTCTATTCATTTGCCCTGGTCTCTCTGAGAAAGAAAAAGTAATGGCGAGCCAAGGGATTGAAGAAGCAAGCAACATTAGGGTGATACTCAAAAATTATGTGTGTGGTTTTCCAAAAGAAACAGACATGCAATTGGTCATTGGTACCTTAAAACTCAAGGTATCAGAGAGCTGTAAAGGAATTGTTGTGAAGAATCTCTATCTGTCATGTGATCCCTACATGACAACGAGAATGATGAAGATTCAAGGACATTACGTTGAGTCTTATGCACCGGGTTTGGTCAGTGATTCATGCGTGGTCCTTTGGCTGTTTAGTAATTTTCCCTATGATCTAGACTGTATTGACTTCTTGAATTGTTTTTTTTATACGCAACAAACTACTATAGTTTGCTTGCATGCATTTCTTTGTGGAAGGGTGAGATTATGTGCATAGAAGATAGCTATTTTATTTTCTTCTTTGAAATTCAAAGTTTATTGAATTTGAAAAAACAAAAAACTAAATAACTAGTACTAGAAAAGAACATTATGAATAAGGGGTTGAAAACTCCATTAATATTGAGCTTATTCTACTAAGTCTGCAGGCTATATATTCGATCTGTAATTGGAGTGAACTCAAAGTATTTGAAAGTCAAGTTTAACTAGAGTAACTTATTTCTTTGATACTTAAAGAAGAATCGTAAAAGAGCCTATTTTGAAACTTTCAAACCGGGGGTTGGTGATCAGTGGCTCACTGCCTAATTCTCTTAGTTTTCTTTTTGTTTTGGACCTTCGGTTCTTAACAAGAACACAAGTACTTTTGTTTGTCTTCTTAATGTGTTTGTCTTTTATATCTTTCATTTTTTATATCTGTTCAAATTTTCTTAACAAAAGAATTGTTGATTGTTTACCCAAGGTTTGATGGGCATTTTAAAGTCAGAGATGATATCTGCAAAGTAATTTGTTATCAATAATGTTATGAGAATAGCATATTAAATATGCGGCAATTACTTGTGGATATAGTGGTAAGAGGTCACCCTATAAAATATGGAAAAGGCATAGAAAATTATACTGAGAAAATTGATTTTTCATATTGGTATATCATGTTAAGTAATTGTAAGGAGGGGGAATTTTAATGAAGTATTGGACCGATGGGTTGGTGGTGTCATATGTTCACTACTCATTTCCTTGAGTAACTGACTTATTTTTTTAAAAAAATTGATACATGATGCAGCCTATAACTGGATATGGCGTGGCTAAAGTTTTAGATTCTGCACATCCAGACTTCAAAAAGGATGATTTGGTCTGGGGATTAACTGGTTGGGAAGAGTATAGTCTGATTACGGAGACAAATCACATGTTCAAAATTCGACACACAGATGTGCCTCTTTCCTTCTATGCTGGAATTCTTGGTAAGTTGTCTCTTTTCCAATATATGAACTACAGATTCCTAGAAATGTTAATGGAAGGGAAGTAGTAAAGCTAGTTTTTTCTTCTCTTTTTTTGTTCCTTTTCAAAGATACAGATGACATCCTATGAGTATTGTGCTAGGAGAGTAGTCTAATACAAACTCTGCAATATGACATGCCAAATTTTATCACTATTAAGGCCTCCTAAGTCCTAATTGTCACAATCATTGGATTTTTGTTGCTCACTCCAAGTCCACTAGACTCAATATGCCTATGCGACGCAAGAAATGAATTGACACTTTATTTGGATAGCATAAGAAAGTTTAGAACGCAAATACTTAGCTAATACTCGGTCATATAGAAGAAAGGAATAGGAGACAAATCAAGTCTTACATCCTTGAAACTCAATTCAACTAGCTTATCTGAGAACTTGATTGTTGAATGGATGCATAAAACTTAATCAATTTTATTTGAAGGATAAATATTGACTGATAATGGTCCAGGACCCAAAGGTCAAAAGCTAAAGCTAAACTACCAATCTCCCACTATTAGGAGCTAAAATAGTCTCTTATGGTTATAATTTATAAGAGATCATTCGTTGGCTACCAAAGCTTGTCTTATTGAACGCACCTGGCTTGTGATGAAGCACTGCATGAACCATCCTTTGTTCGCTTCTAGTTTGTTTATGTTCAAGGAACCGATCTGTTGACACTGTTTGAAGAATAATTATACGTATTAATTAGCACCTTTCTGCTGTTCATTTTTCCTATCCTCTCAAGTTTTGATATATGTAAAACTTGCTTGACAGGTATGCCTGGTATGACTGCATATATTGGTTTCTATGAGCTTTGTTCTCCTCAGAAAGGAGAATATGTCTTTGTTTCAGCAGCATGTGGTGCAGTTGGTCAGCTCGTGGGGCAGTTCGCTAAGCTGCAAGGGTGCTATGTCGTTGGTAGTGCTGGAAGCAATGAGAAGGTAGCCAGGCCTTATGATTGTTCATTCCGTAGTTTGCTATTTTTTTTTTTCCTTAGTACTTAAACAGTTTCTGTTGTCTATATGCTCTCCTTGTCTTAATGCAATGTTTTCATTCTTTTTTTTTTTTTGGATTTTTTTAGTATTTATTTATATACATGTCATAGTTTTTTTGGATGTAATATCTTCTCCATATGTTGCCCACACGATGATGAGAACATTGTTGTTTCGTTCAGGTGATTGCTAGAAATATTAGGGAACAACATTTTTGAACCATTTTCTTCCCTTTTAATCAGTTTGCTTCTTACGTCTGAATTTTGTTGTAACTGCTTCGATTTAAGGTTGATCTGTTGAAGAACAAATTTGGATTTGATGAGGCTTTCAACTATAAAGAAGAGCCAGACTTTACTGCAACATTGAAAAGGTCAGTAGCAATATTACTTGCAATTGAAATCTGATGGCCAATTGTGAAACCATAGCCAAGTTGTATCTGATACTGACCCTGAAATTTTGAGGGGCATCCGAGTGAACAGCTAATCCTAAAACTTTGTAATTGCCCCCATAGTTAACAGTTGGCGAATCAACTTAAAGCTCTTACCAATATCTGATGTGAAATCTAATGCCAACCCTTTAATCATCGTGGCAGGCTCTTTCCTGAAGGCATCGACATTTACTTCGATAACGTGGGAGGAAAGATGCTGGATGCAGTTCTACTCAACCTGAGAGTCCGTGCTCGCATTGCTGTGTGCGGGATGATCTCTCAGTACAACCTTGAGCAGCCTGAAGGCGTGCACAATTTGACGTCGATCGTGATGAAACAAGCCCGAATGCAAGGATACCTGGTCTTCGAGTACTACCACCTCTATCCGAAGTATCTGGAAATGATATTGCCAAAGATTAGGGAAGAGAAAGTAGTGTACGTGGAAGACATAGCCGACGGCCTCGAGAATGCTCCAGCAGCGCTAGTTGGGCTCTTCAGTGGCCGAAATATTGGAAAACAAGTGGTTGCTGTTAATTGCTTGTGAAATTGTGATCGAATCCAATTGCAAAGGGTTTCAGCTCTCATGCTTCCTTATTGGATGGATGTTGCTAATTTGTTGGAAACCGCCATAACTTACAAACATATGCTGCTTTAAGATTCATCAATGGAGAGTGATCATGTTTATTTCGGTTTTTCGCCAACATCCTAAATGCAAACCGTGAATTCTTAGATAGAAAATCATGTCTACATATGAAATTAAAGGATTAGTTTATATCTTTAAGAGTACATTCATCAGAATTAATAAATTAATTAATTTTCAAATGAATATATATCAATGGCCTAAATTTTTGCAATCATAATCCATTTTTACAATGCTGTAAAGAGCTTGGATTCAATTTTTTTAATCATTTAAAGTTTATTTTTTATTCAGTTATTTATATATTATTAAAACACGAGATTGGAAAATAAAAAATATTAAATTTTCAAGACGTGTATTTATATTACTTAAAGATTTTTTTTTTGAGTGAAATATGATTTCATTACCTCATCAAATTAAATTACATCTAACATATAAATATATAAAAAGACAATCACTAATACTCACTATAACTTAAGAAATCTTCCCTTTACATGATTAAAGAGCCTCATTAAAAACGTCTTCATGAAGGGATAAAAACCATGAATCAAAAAAAAAAAAAGTACTCTTTGAACCATATAATCATTGGGATTACAATATCCATCCTCAACCTAACCACCTTCAAATGAACTTCTAGCCTCTCTAATAATAACAAGTTGAATATCATAAAGCATGTGAGATAAATCAAACCAAGCCACCGCTTCCTTATGTCTTTTGCCCTTTTAGCCAACAAATGCGCCACTTCATTACCCTTTCTTGGACAATGGAGAATAGCATCACAATCAATGCTCACCATTAGATTAAGGCAATCTTCTACAATATGTCTCAAAACACCCGACAAGTGTCCTTTAATCCAATCAACCACCACCTTGCAATCCATTTCAATGTCCTTTATCATAATATTCTCTCACTATTATGCAAAAAGTTATAATTGATAAATATAATTAAATCTAGTAATTAACTGTATTTTACACTGACCAAGTTAATCTATTGAGTACTCATGTATGACAAGATTATTAAACTCTAAAAAAAACTTTGAGAAGATGAAGAGGGTGATTGTAAATTATTTTAATTCGTTTATATTCAGAAAATCAAAGAATATTATTTATAAAGAAAAATGCATCTCTTTGTATTAACATAACTGTTTAAACAAATATAATTATTTAAAAAAACATAATTTTTAAACAATCATAATTGTTTAAAAAAAATTCTTTTTATCTTTTCATTATTATTTTTTTTTTTTGAAACGTTCAATTATTATTATTAAAAATTTCTTAATATAGATATAACTATTTGAATAAATATAATTATTTGAATAGACATAACTTTTAAACAATCATAATTGTTCAAAAGATTTTTTATCTTATTATTATTATTATTATTATTATTTTCATTAAAAATGTCTTACATATGTCAGTAAAAATGATTAAAAAGTAGCAAAATTAAAAATGATGTATTAAAAAAATCAAATTAGAAGTATTAATCCCGTGGGAACACGGTATGGAGTGTGGTCGCAAAACATACAATGAAAACAAACTCTGACGTCCCTCTCTTCTGTCCCATCCTTAGCAACGTTCCAAGCCACAAATATCTTCCCCTTTGCCTTCTCAACACCTCACCCTGCCACTGCTGCCTTTCCTCATTTCTTCTCCCTCTTCTTCTCTTTGTATTTCTTCAGTCTTGGCTGCTTACTTGGGCTTTCGTTTCTCAATTCTACTCCTCTTTGTGTTTCAGTTGCATCTCTTTCCGTCAGCTAAGAATGGCCGGTGGTGAGCAAGTGGTAAGGAACAAGCAGGTGATATTGAAGAATTATGTGACTGAGGGTCTCCCCAAAGAATCAGACATGGAAGTAAGAGAAGGTAGCATTCAACTGAAGGTGCCAGAGGGTACTAAAGATGCAATTTTAGTCAAGAATCTCTACTTGTCTTGTGATCCTTACATGAGGAACTGCATGAAGAAGCTTGAAACATCTTTTTATGTGGCTTCTTTTGAGACTGGCTCGGTGAGTATGTGAATCAGACCACCTTTTCTTTCCTTTATTATTTCATTTACTGCTCTACTTTCAAGAATTACTCTGTTCTGCTTTTCCCTTTTTTTAGTAGTGATCTTTGCATGCAGATTTTGATTCCTTCTCTGGTAATATATTCTTGGTCAATTTGAAGCTTTGATGATTATATAGAAGACAAAGTTAATATGTGAAATTATAGATTAGAGACTCATGAAAATGAACATATATTATGAACCATGAGAGGGAAATCAGGATTATTGTATTGGGTTCGTTCTAATTATGTTCAAATCATAGATGATAGTTACAGCGACAGTGAATTACGAAACTCTCTCATATGGTTCAACATCCAAATGGAGTGTTAATTAGGACAGTGGCTAAGAGAAAATTTATTTGTTGAGTACAATTGCTGCAATTGAAACAGAACTCAGAATTGGATTCTATTAGACGGGGAAGCAAACCAAACAAATTGGGTTTCTGGTTCTACTCAAATTTGGCATTCTACTCTCAGTTAATTGACCTTTTAATGTGAAATTGCACAGCCTCTAAGTGGTTATGGAGTGGCCAAGGTTCTGGATTCTACTCATCCAGATTTCAAAAATGGCGATTTTGTTTGGGGGATGACTGGTTGGGAAGAGTATAGTCTCATAACAGCACCAGATCGTTTGTTCCAAATTCAACTCACAGATGTGCCTCTTACCTACTATACTGGACTTCTTGGTAAGTTTATTTCAAATTTTTCTAGATGACAATGCTATTTACTGCTGGAAACTGATTTTTTCCCCTCTTTTTGTGATAACATATTTGCCAATTATTTTCACAAGTTAAATAACTATGCTAGTTCAATTTGTTTAAACGATCAATTTATTTGGCTACAAGCCAAAACAGCTTTATTCATTTTGCTGTTATACATTTCCAGCATCATAGCTGAAGTATCCATGGGATCAGTCTCAAAATGTGTTTGATAACCTCAAAAGAACCTTCTTTTATGGGCTCATTAGTGGGAAAAAAAAAAACTAATTGATAATCCATTATGAAATTCACATTGCTCTTTCACACATGTACATGTTAAGAATAGCTTAGTCTATGCTTAGATTTGTAATAGTGAGAATGACATTATAAACTTGTAAAGAACTTATCATGTCATCATGTTAGGTTGTAATGTTGCTG
>NW_018397264.1:939539-943336 GCF_002168275.2 Theobroma umbraticum
AGCCTTGGTGGGACCTGCCATTGATATCGGCTTTGTTATACCGCACTGCCTCACTACCGACATTGGCAATCCACTCAATCCCTCTAAACTCACCCTCTATCTTTCAATCTATCGCTTAACCGCCAACAAAATGGGAAAAAAAAATAAAAGCAATTTCGATTCTTGAACCGCTCAACAATGGAAAATCAAAGGAAAAGTCTTGAAAGAGGAAAACCAAAAACCAGAGTAAACTTAAGGAGGAAAGTGAGACCTTAGAGAGAGGTCAGGATGATTGTTATGGGAATTTTAAAAGAAAGAGAAGTCGAGAGTGTAATATATCCTTTTTATTTCCTATTTCGGATTGGACTTAGATTTTGCTTTGGTGGTTAAGTAAAACTGAGGCAGTATTTTAATTTTATAAAATATTCATTAATAAAAGATAAAATAATTAATTAATAAATTATGCACTATATTCACTTTTGAAATCCCTAATTTTATACAAAATAATAATTTAAATTTGTGATATTCACAATTTATAAATGAGTTTCATAAATTTGAAAGTGACAGACATGTACTTGAAAAGTAATGTATAGATTCAAAAAGGGCAAACCACCTACGTGATGACGAAATAAAATAAAAGCGTGATGATGAAGTTTTCCGACCAAAGCTCACCGACCTAAGGGAGTGTAAGATTTTGTTAAGGGTTTTAATCATTTGAATCAGTTAGCCAACCACAAGTTTCGTGAAAACATCATGTCTATCCCATCTAACCCTTACTAAGAGGAACCTTCTCTGTCGAAGCAGAATCGCAAATTCTAATTGAGGGGATAACAATCGGAACCCACCAACTTCTAAGAGTATTTAATTTGCCGAATAGAACAAAAGAGAAATAATATAAATTAAGATAAAAATATTAATTTAATTCATAAAAAATAAATAAAATAAAAATTATTATTATAATTTATTTTAATATTTGATTAGTAAAAATTACTTTGAAATAGAAAAGGACTAAAGAATAAATCGATAAAAATATTTTTCATTATAATATTAGATTTTTTAATAATTTATTAAAAATATTAATAAATTGTTATTTAAATATATAATATAATATAATTATTTTTATTTTTAAGAATAGTAATAATGATGTTTTTGGTCCTTTCGTTTCAAAATAATGTTTTTTTATCCCTTAACTATTAACCCTCTAAAAAAAATTATACCTAAATACTACATAAATATTTTAAGACACAAATGGCTTCTTAAACAAAATCTATTCATGTTTTCTTTCAAAACTTAATAAAATTCACTTTGATATTTAATAAAATTCAATATTTGACAAACAAAAAAAAACTTAAAACTTAATAAAATTCTAAAATGGGATTGGTGAATGCGTTAGTTTGTCTCTTTTTGATACTTAATAAAATTTAATATTTAATAAAAAAAACTTAAAACTTTTAATATATAGTAATCAAGTTAAAATCTTCTTACGTCGTCTTAAACCCTAATCTCAAAAAATGAATTTTGAGTAAAACTTTTTCAATAAAATTAGTAATCACAAGTAAAAAATTAATCTCTTGACCTGACACCATCAAATTTGAAATATCCCTCATTGAATAAAAAATTTACTTCTTAATACATTTTTTTCAATGAAAAAAAATTCTCAAACGATTAGAGAAATAAATAGTTTGATGAAAATAAACTTCACTCCAAGAAACAAGTTTATGATTTTCAAGCACTCAAGTATTTGGCTCATTAGTTGGTAAATGATCTCTTATCTAAAGAGTAAGGTTCAAATTCCTTTCTCCTAATTATAATAATAAAAAAAAAAGTTATGATTTTCAAGACAGATACAATTTCAAATCTCCAAACCTTCAAATCAAAATTTTCTAAGCTTTTTTTATAAAGGTCTTGAAGGGAAGGATGAGAAGATTTTTTTAAAAAAATAATTTATTTAAATTAAAAATAAAATAAAAGGTATTTTATATTTTAAAATATTTATGTAGTATTAAGTTTAATTTTTTTTAACTGTTGACTAACGATGTTAACAATTAAAAGACTAAAAACTTCATTTTGAACAAGAAAGCCCGAAATACCCTTTTGAAATGTTTTGAAGAAGTTTTTTGATTTTATCAAGCAAAAATAACTTTAGAATAAAAATGATATAAGTAATAAAAAGATAATTAATAATTTATTAAAAATATTAATAAATTATTATTTAAATATTTAATATAATTATTTATAGTTATTTTTTAGAATACTAGTAATTTATATTTCATTTAAAATATTAATAATTTATACTTAAAACATTAATATCATTATTTTATTTTTTTCTTTTTCTTTAAAATACTAAAATATTAAAAATTTATAATTAAAATTTTAATTTAATTTTAAAATTTAATATATTAATTTTTTATTATTTATAATTAAAATTTTAATATAATTTTTAGTTGAATTTTTAAAATTAAAATGTTAATTTTTTATAATTTATAAGTAGAATTTTAATTTAATTTTTAAAATTAAAATGTTAATATTTTATAATTTATAACTAGAAATTTAATTTAATTTTTAAATTTAAAATATTAATTTACATTATTTATATTCATATTTTAATTTAAGGTTTTAAATTCAAAATGTTTTTATAATTTTTATTTCAAAATTTAAATTTTTTATTTTAAATTTATTTTATTTTTTTTCTTGTCGATCCACCCTTAAAGATGTGGACAATGTAAAAGAGTGCCAATCTAGCACTTTCAACATCTGACTATAGGGTGTCAAATTTGATTGCAGATATCTGATCGAGGAGTGCCAAATACGATGCTTTCGCAACCAAATACAACATGAGACATCAAATCTGATGCATCTACAATCAAATTTGGCTAAAAAGCATCAGATCAACACTTCCCATAACCAAATCCAACTGTAGAGGCACTGATATCGACAATGCCTCCTTTGGTGGTAGAGGAAATTTAAGAAGAGAAGGAAAGAGGTGGATGGGTAGAAAGAGAAAGAAAATGATATGGTAATTTTTTAAATTGATGAAAGGCAAGTTTGTCCAATAATATTTTTTTTGTCTAATTCCTCCCCACCTTAAATAACTATTACCAAAATCTCAATTGATAATGGCTATTCAAGTTTATCATGGAATGGTCATTCCATAAAGCAAATAGCTTCTTAAAGGAAGCTTAGGTATAGAGGCGGAAAGATTATTCTATTTCTGCAATCATATGGTATGTTTCGTTGACGAAATAGATAAAAATAGAATAGAATAGTTATTACATAGAAATAAAATAGAATAGTTATTATGTAGTTTGATATGACAAATAGAAAAGAATAGAAATAACTATTATAACTTATTATAGTGTTTGGTTGGTAACAATAACTTTAAAATAAAAAAAATAAAAAATAAAAAAAACAAAAATACCCTTTATTGTATATACGATTATTTATTTTATTTTATTTTTAAATACTAATAATTTATAATTTAATTAAAATATTAATAATTTATAAATTAAATGTTAATATTTTATTTATAATTTAATAATTAACATGTTAAAATATTAATATTTATTTAATTTAAATATTTTTATGATTAATTTATTTTTATTTTATTTTTAAATATTAAAAATTGATAATTTATTTTAAAATTTAATAATTGATCATTTAAAAATTAATATTTTATTTATAATTTAATCATTAATATAGTATAATATTAAAATTTTATTTAATTTAAATATTATTATGACCAATTATTTTATTTTATTTTTAAATAGTAATAATTGATAATTTATTTATAATATTAAAATTTTATCATTTAAATATTA
>NW_018397264.1:943402-943504 GCF_002168275.2 Theobroma umbraticum
TGCTTTTTTATTTTTTTATTTTATTTGTTAAATATTAATATTTTATAATTATTTATAATATTAATAATTTATCATTTAAATATTAATATTTTATTTATAATT
>NW_018397264.1:943668-945483 GCF_002168275.2 Theobroma umbraticum
TTAAAATATTAATAATAGATCATTTAAATATTAATATTTTATTAATAATTTAATCATTTTATAAAATACTAATATTTTATTTCTAGTAAACTTTTGTAAAGCTTCAATCAGAGATCTGACATTAAGGTGGATAAAATAGTTGATTTCCAGTCTTACTAGCTCATGATACTTTTTACCAACCTTAGTAACAACAGTCCACTTGATAATTTTCCGTCTGCGTTTCATTTAGGGAATCAAGATGCTATTTTTTTTTTTTTTTGGATGTCATAGATGTTGACAATGCTGCATTTTTCTGCCAGGTACTTTCCAGAAGGCATCGATATTTACTTTGAAAATGTTGGGGGAAAGATGCTTGATGCTGTGCTACTGAATATGAGGGTCCATGGTCGTATCGCTGCATGTGGAATGATCTCGCAGTACAACCATGACCGGCCTGAAGGAGTGCACAACTTGATGCATATTGTGGGAAAACGAGTTCGCTTGCAAGGATTCCTGGTTGCTGATTTCTATCATCTCTATCCAAAGTTTCTTGAAATGATTATACCTTACATTAAAGAAGGGAAGATAGCGTATGTTGAAGACATAGCCGAAGGCCTCGAGAGGGCTCCAGCAGCTCTCATTGGCCTCTTCACTGGTCGCAATGTTGGGAAACAGTTAGTTGTAGTCTCCCGTGATTGATGTAGCTATACTACAACCTTAATAAAGGTTTTGTGATGGCTGTGCGTGCTACTTTTATAAACTGATCACCTGTTTGATTGAATAAAAGGATGTAGAACAAGAATATCTGTTCTATCAGGACTCTGAATGCATTCTTCTCTCTCAGTGCACTCAACACAATCATAATATTCATCATTTTTACCATAATTGTCATATGCAGAAAACAATTTACGATAATCAGGCTGCCAACTAAAGCTTGATTGTTCAAACTTTTCACAATTGATTCTTTAAAATATTTCACCTCTTCTCTTTGGCCAAATAAACAAAATTTTCTGCCACAAGGCGAATATATGCAAAGCAAACTTTGCCACAACACACGAAAAACTCCATAATTCCTTAAACTTACACAGGAAAAGAATATCCACGGAGATGTTTTGAGTCCACACCTGACTCTCGTACCAATGCTACACGGCCAGTTCGTGCCACCTACATATGGAGGGAAAGAAAAAAGGAATGTTATGAACTGCACTGTAAAGTTTCTGCAATACATTGAACTATGGAAACCAATGTTATTAATATCATAAAATAAAGAAGATTTTATGAAATCAGAAACAAACCTCACAAATGCCATAGGGCTCCAACAATCTCTGCAGTGCAACCATCTTGTCTAGGTCTCCTGTAAGCTGGGAAAAGCATCGAAATCATGTATAACAGTTTCAGAAGTCAGAAAGAACAGATAAGAGGCTGCCAAACAAACATCAGACTTTGCAGTTCACATGAAACAAATGCAACCGATAGAGAATCATGATCTATGAATATTCCATTAGCAATCCTGCCTTCTTCCTCTCCTTCCCCCTTTCCAAAGAAAAGTATGGAAAAAAAAAAGATGAGTGTGGAAATGGGGAACGAGGATCAGTCATAATAATCTTTGCAGAGAGACCAGTAACTGTCCATCCACCACATTACCTCCTACAGGACCAAAGAAAAACAAAATGGATCATGTGATAAATCAATCACTAGGCGTAACAACAATTTGCATATTTTAGACATGGCTTCTACACCAGTACTTAAAGCTGATGTACCTTTGGATGATATTGGCTCAAAGAGGTTTCTCTTCTGTGATACTTTGCAATCATCAAAGCATACTCAAACATGTTT
>NW_018397264.1:945546-945721 GCF_002168275.2 Theobroma umbraticum
TTTTTTTTTCTACAGAAAGATAAAATGCCATTTTGTTTATCTCATCTCCAATTGTATTAGATTTTCTTTCTTTCTTTTACTTTTTCTAGATACCTCAAAGATCAACTTCATCAAGGTAGAAAGATTATGATAAATCTCTTGAACAGGTCTCACTTAAGCATAGAAAAAGTGAGAC